>NC_140965.1:75997974-76160474 GCF_056783735.1 Eptatretus burgeri
ACCCCTGACCTTTCCCCCAGACGGTACTGGTAGTGCAGTACCGATGGGAACGGTGGGGGTGACTTCTCCCACTTAAACCTATTCGACGCTTTGGAGACACATAAAATACAGATTATGAGGTGAACATTAAAAAAAGGTATGAAGGGAAATCGGTTTTAGACAAATGTGGGGAAGGTTGATGGATGGCGTTTTTCATAAATTGATGGATTTAATCGATATCACAATAAAATTTCCTCATGCTTATTTTAATACATGCAATATGGGGAATAACTACATCGATGCTACATTGTATATTTTTATTCCTCCACTGACGAAGTCACCATTGGAATTATGTTTTTGGGTTGTCCGTCCATCCGTCCATCCGTACATCCGTGCTAATTTTCTCTGTTGTCTCTGCAACCGCTTATCCGATTGACACAAAATTTTCACCATAGATGCGACTACTCATTTAGAATGTTGGTATGATAATTATGATGTCATAGGTCATGTGGTGTGGCAGCCATGTTGGAAAAAATGAAAAACTTTGGACCTCTGCATCTCCAAAGCCGCTCCAATGAAAATAATTTAAACTTGGCACATCTGAAGTACTCTCCATGGGAAACAAGTGATTTTTGATGACGTCGTAGGTGGCTTCGTTAGGACATCATAATTGCATATGTCGAACCCTTTATCCGATCAGTATGAAATTTTTTGAGAGTCATCAATGGCTAAATTGTATGGTGGAAAAAATTGATGACGTCATCAGTAATGTGGCTTGGCAGCCATATTGTTTCTAACACACAAACTTTCAAAAATCTTCTTCTCCGAAATGGCTGAACAGATTGCGGTGAAACTCTACAGGTATTATCGCCTATCCATGATGAACCAAAAGTTATCCACCTATGATGTCATAAGTCATGGTTTGGCAGCTATGATTTTTTTTGAAGCATAAGCCTTAAAAAATCTCCTCCAGAAAGGCTTGACAGATCAAGGGGAACGTTAACCCACATGTTCCCCAATCCTTGGGGATAGCAGGGTGTTCATGAATTATTAATGAGTCACATGGTTTGGCAACTATATTGCTTTGAACGAAAATCTTTTAAAAATTATTTCTCTTGAACCGCTTCTCTAATCAACATGAAACTTTACAATTATGATCTGGTGGTCATGGGCAATGTATGTTTTATATTTCAATCTGATCGGATGCATGGTCTGGCAGCCAGAATTATTTAGTATTCTGAAACTGGGTTCAAGGGATTTAAATCAAACTTGGTACAAGTCCGTATAATGATGTAATAATGTTGGCGGAGGCATATCTGGCAACATCGCGACGTCGAAGAGTGCCCTTCTAGTTATATATAAATAGGATAGAGTTCTAATTCTAACAATAGTTCTAATTCAAGAAAGAAAGAATTGTTTACAACAGATTATATGGTTTTCTTGCTCAAAATTATTAACGAAATTTCGATCAATATTGGTTTAGAAAGCTGCACCAACAGATTTAGCACTTGCACAATGACAGGGTATGATAGAGTTACGAGTACCTTGGCCAATCATCAACATGTCATTGGTGTTTTTATGGATCTTAGCATGGCATTTGATGCCCTTGATCACACTATCCTTTTATGGTTTTATGGAGTCAGAGAGATTGCTCTTAATTGGTTTATAAATTATTTGTCAAATCGAAAGCAATACACATGTTATAATTTCACTTTCTCAAAACCTTACTTATAAAATGTGGAGTTCCCAAAGATCCAGTTTCGGCCCCCTTCTGTTTTTAATGTTTTTTTCGAATGATATCTAAAATACATTCAGTCTATTCAAGCCTGGTGTTGGCTTCACAGCTGGCTTCAGATATTCAGGTCTTGAGTCCAAGCCTCTGTCAGCCTTTGAATTCACATCAGGTGGGGTTGGACTCAGCCTGTCATCCTTCCAAGGTCAGTGAAATGAGTACCAGTGTACTGGTAATAGAGGGTACTGCATCAGCGGCACAGCCGTGCTCCCAGAAAATGATGCATCCAGTAGCCACAGGCTGCACATGATAACTAGGTATCCACTCTATTACAATATACTATTGTTGTAGACAATATAAATCTCTTTTGTTCCCACTCAATTTTTTCCACCCTTATCAGAATCCGAAATACTGAGCTAACAAAACTTTCTCCTTGGTTAATAAATAACTAGCAGGTGTACCAGACTTGTGCTGGACAGGGACAGAATTATGTTTCAGCCTGATTTCATGTGAGTTTCCTTTTTTATCAACCCTAAGTCACCTGAGAATCGAGCAGGGAATTCATCCTGTATTTCATTTTGTGTACCAGTACAAGGAGAATGAATATGTACTTATGATTGGGGAGTCCTCTGTTCAACACAGCTGATTGTAGGTCCATCTGAGGTCGCAGCAAAACACGTAAGTGTTTTACAATGGACGTTGATACCCAGACTCTGAATCAGGTATTTACACTGGACCCCGTGTGTAAATACCTGGACCTCAGGTGTGCGTTGGACCTCAGAATTTAGTCCTGGTCCTGATATGGCTGCTGAGGAAATATCTCAATGGATTCTCACTGGTGTGGACATTTATATTCCCTCACATATCGATCAAGTTAAGGTTCATTCCCATCCATGGTTCACTCGAGCTTGTGCATCAGCAATTTCTCATTGCAACCATTATTTTAAGCAGTACCATGTGCAACGGTCTCTGGAGTCCAAATGTCTGTTCTGCAAACAAGTAACCTCTGTAAAAGAGTTCTTGAGGATGCGAAGCAGCAATATGCAGCTACTGTAGCCGATTCCATTGTGACCCAGCAACTTGGCTCTCGGGACTTTTGGTGGATTGCCAGCGGTGTACTCAATCACAATAAATCTTCTGTACCTCCTCCTTTTCATGGACCTGAGGTTGTTGTATCACCTCTGGATAAGGTTAACCTCTTTTCAAATCGCTTTGTTTCTAATTCTACCCTCAATGATCAGGGACATCCTCTTCCTGATTTTCCATCTCGTCCAGACTCTGATATTCCTGTTCCATTTATCATTCCAAAGAAGGTTGCCAGAATTATTCGTACTCTAGATGCCTTGAAAGCGACTGGTCCTGATGGAATCCCTTTGATTGTATTAAAGATGTATTGTCCTGAACTGTCATCGATTCTTGCCAAGATATACAACCTGTGCTTGTCTGCTTCGGTGTTTCCTTCATCCTGGAAAGTGGTTTCTGTTGTCCCTATTTTCAAGGTTGCTGGTGAGCATTCTGAGCTAAGTATCTATCACACCATCAGGCTGCATCCTGTAATAAGTAATGTATTTTAAAATGCTTCATCGATGAACAACTTCTCAGCCATCTGGAGGACAATTAATTTCTCACCTACTGCCAGTATGGCTTTTGCAATTCTCACTCAACTGGTGATCTGATATCCTTAATTACAGATCATTTCAACAGGGCATTGGAGCTCAAGGGTGAAGCTCGATTAGTTGCTTTGAATATCTCGAAAACTTTTGATAAAGTGTGGCACAAGTGTCTGCTCCACAAGCTTCAGTCGTATGGTGTATCTGGAGAGATGTATTCAATCATTTTGGATTTCATGATAAATTGCAAGATGAAGGTTGTACTTGAGGGTCAATGTTCTCCTTACCTACCTGCTCCATCAATTCTGGTGTTCCACAGGGCTTTGTCCTTGGTTCCACTCTGTTCCTTGTTTATATTAATGATCTTCTTGATAATGTTGTTTCTCAGCTCACCATGCATGCTGATGACTCATCACTTTACTGTACATATGCTGATTCACTCAACACTATTCATAATGAGGTTGGAGTTTTGCTCGACAATGATTTACAGAATGTGTTCCTATCGTGTGCTGCCTTTTTGGCTGCTGGTTGCATCATTGGTTAGGGGTGCGTCTATACCGCTGATGCAGTATCAGCGGCATAGACGCTGACGTCTGACGTCTATACCCCTATTACCAGTATACTGGTGCTCATTTCGCCAACCTTGGAAGGATGACAGGCTGAGGCAACCCCCTAGTGTTAATTCAGTGGCCAACGGGGTTTGAACTCAGGACCCTAGGATCCAAAGCCACCACCCTAACCGCTAAGCCAACACCAGGCTACAATAGAGAATGTGTTGAATGGAAGGCATGACTGGCTAGTAACCTTCAATGCAAAGAAAACTAAATTGTTGTCCATCTCTCATTCCAGAAACAGGTACTTCCCTTCTGTGCACGTGGGGGTCTTCAACCCGAACAGAATCATTTGAGCTTTGGCTTCTTGATCTGGACATCTCCTCTAACTTCCGTTGGGATAAGTACAATTCTGGAATTGCTAAGATTGCTTCCGAGCGAGTTGGTTGTTTTCTATCGAGCACAGAGGTATTTACCTCCTGGTGCTGTTTTTCATCCGTATATGACAACTATAGTCTTGTCATGGAGTACTGTTGCTACATTTAGGCTGGAGCACCAGCCTGCCACTTATCTTCACATGATAGGCTCCAGAAACGTGTAGTGAACCCTGTTTGGTGCGGAGATGGGTTCAACTCTTCAACTGCTCTCTCACCGCAGGTCAGTTGCCACTCTTAGTCTTTTCTACAGATATTTTAATGGAAAATGTTCTGCTGGACTTTCTGACTTGGTTCCTCCTGTACGAGTGTTCGGAAGCAAGACTCGGTTTGAGATCTCTGGAGACCCATGTACTATAGCTGATCCAAAGTGCAGAACGAAAGGCAATGCAGATACTTTTATCCCTCATGCTGTCTCACTTTGTAATTCACTACCTGTAACGTGCTTCCCGTTATCTTACAATCTACCCAGCTTTAAGAGGAATCTCAATTCCTACTTCCTACATCTTTGACGTTCCATCTCATTTCGCATGACTTCTGCTACTTCCTGTGTCTTGGATGTTTTTTGGTATTTTTCTCTTTCTTTTATTTTTCTTTTGCTTTATCCTTATATTTATCTAACCTTCTATTAGCCCCTTACTTAGAATGGCGTTATGCCTTGTTTGGGGCGACTTCTATTAAAAAAGAAAAAGGTGTGTCTTTTAATTGTGCCTTTCTATTGTGATTTCAGTCCATGTATCGTTAAAACATGCTCATGATTGCCATTGTTAATACATGCCCTCGTTGATTGAATAACTATTGCTTTGTTGTGCTAATTGAATAAATGTACTTGCCGAACTGTTAAACTTTTCCAACGTGCTTGCTTTTGTCCTTTCCTCCATTGCCTCAATATAGCGTGTAAGACCAGATATATGTGGAATTCTGCCCCATTGATTGGCCCCACAATTAGCCAGTGCATACTCATGGTGGTTCCACTCAGCTGTACATAATAAATAGACGGGTGCGTGCTGAGGGTACGTGCCTCAATTGACATCGCCAAGCCACTAGAAAAGGTAACGCGTTTTAGAGCGAGGATCCTGCCAGGCTTGGCGGTATCAATCGGCATCCACAATTGCTTGACAACCCGACGGGCCGTGGACTTATCTGTGATACGGCGGCCCACAGGGCCAGAAGTCGGGAATAGTCCGAGAAGTTCCTGTCGTGGTGAACCCCGAACCGTGGTTCCGTAACAATATGAAGATAAGTAATGCATCCTTCAGTTTCCTGTGCAAATGAAGCAAAAAAACTTGGCAAAATCCAGCTAAACAATATCAACTGTCAAGTGTGAACCATTGTTACAGTCAAGTCATATCTTATCAATTTCAGAAGAGATGTCACACATGAGTTCCCCTTTCTAAATCCATGCTGTTCAGAACAGAACATGTAATTGTTATTCTCCATATGGGTTACCACAGTTTTTCCACTGAAGTGTTCCACCACTTTACAGATAACTAACAGTCACGAGATAAATCCTGCCCCAAGTCAGGCCTCAGCAGGCTCGGGCCTTGTTCCCATGCGGTGATTATAACTACTAAGTTTAGTGAATTTAGCCATTCGTGAACCAAGCATCTCCCCTGGTTTTTCATTTCCTGGATCAGCCTCTTGGCACTTCAGTTTCACCATAGTTCTCTGCAATTCACATTGTTTCACCACACCTCTAAACACATGGTCAATGTTCAAGGTTGTTATCCGTATCTCTTTTCAACACCAGGTAACAACGACACTGTGCTTTCGTGTCGTGGTTCATTGCACCGACACTTGTGGATCTTTATTATCATTATGAATCTTTTTCATCAACAATCGAACTTAAGTGTTACTTTCAGTCGAGCTGGTCTGTTTGGCATCTGGTAAATGTCAACGTGTAGTTTGGAGGAAGGGACGGAGGCGGGTTTGCGGCTGAAGGCGTGACCCGCTCTTGGAATAATAACCGCAGCCCTTTACTCCGGGCACTTCTGAATTTGGAGCTGCTTGGAACAACTCAACGAGAGAAGCGTGAGTATACGGTGATCGGTATACTTTGCATTCCAAGGGAAGAGGGTTCTCATGGCTGTCATTTTGTCCCCCTACCATCTTGCTCTGTCCCTGTATCCCCCAATGATCTCACTGTCGCTCCACCCAAGCAGCGTCCCTACATCTCAGCCCGTTTACGCGTCCGCTTTTACGAATCTCGAGCTTCACGGGCTCAGTACAAAATGCAAAATGATATTCAAGCTTTGGGACTTATGAGCACTTAACAAAAGAAATGTGTTTCATGTCATTGAGCCGAGTGACGGCTGAAATATACGATGGGTGGAAGTGAAGTGAAGGGAGGGGTTGGGGGGAAGCAGTAGGAGAAGTGGGAAGATTTTACATTTTCAAGATATCTTACTGAACATTTTCAGAACCCTTTCCCAAGAATATAATTTCATCATTTGTACGCAGCAATAATTTTGGTGCAGCCACAGAATGAAGCTGCTGGGTGCAACATTTTCTGGGGGCATGACTGCGCCGCTGATGCAGTGCCTCTAATATCAGGACACTGGTGCTCAGTTCGCCGACCTCAGAAGAATGACAGGCTGAGTCGACCCTAACTGGTGTTAATTCAATGACCAACAGGGGCTCAAACTCAGGACCCAAAGATCTTAAGCCAGCCACCTTTGTTGAAATGTCAACAAAGTTCAACTGCTTTAAGAAAGGTCAATATTCAAATAATTCAACTTGTTAGTTAGGCTAAATAGTAACTTAAAAAAACAACAAATCGAGTAAAAACAGGTCGCTCAATTACAGCAACCTTCTCGTTATACCGGTTATACTTGCGTACTTTCATTTAACTTCAAGTTGTGTGCAGGTTTTTTTTTTTCCCTTTGAATATTTTCACGAGCCTGACGCAATTGGAGGTTTGCAAACGCATTCGGACGTGAAATTCTCCTGTCGTTAATACAAATGACTGATGGAATCAATCAGGTATGTGTGCTGAGCGCCGTGGGAAGCAAATGAAAGCTGACGTTTCATGAGTTAACCCAACGAACGCCCTTTTATCCTCGAGGAAGGGTTCACGTCCGAAATGTCAGCTTGTCTTTGCTTCCCTCGGCGGTTAGCATACATACATCGATCAACGTCCGATCTTGATTCCATCATTTGTTATACCCGTCTCATAACAAAGAGAGACACCGTAGCCTTCACAAGCAAGACAAGTTCTCCATGGAAACAAAAGCGATTGTTTGAAATAGATTATCGACAAATATAAAACATTAGCAGAGGTACCTGCACCTTGTGCGGAAGGAATTTAGAGTATAGATATAAGAAGATGATTTGTAATACTGCCTACCACCGGGGTAGTGCTTTACGATACACATTTACGGAGAGAGAATTGGGGTCTTCCCTATAATTATTTTTCCCTACAAAAGATAGAAATGCTAAGTGCTTGCCTTAACAATATTATGCAGAAATCTTCATACAAACTAATCATGGCATCTACAAAATACAGCACTTTGAAGTCTCTATACATTATTGTGGAGTTGGCAACTCGAGTTGGCGACTTGGATTCGAGTCGCACTCGAATCACAACATTTTGCGACCCGAGACTTGAAACTTGGTGTCTGGGGACTTGCAACTTGCTTGCAACTTCCATGCGACTTGAGTTTATAATGACTTGTTCACAATATTTGGGAAACAATCATTAAAATAAACATCAAATTAAAATGGGGTTTAAAATATATGCAAAATGATTCTCCGTCGTGGGTGTGCCAGTAGTCTGGGATCCAAGGGCCAAAAATGTGCAAAATAACACTTTTGATGTGACACCCCTGCTGTAAAATTTTTGGCACTTGAATCATGTTTATGGGGGTGTAGGACATCAGAAAAGTGACTTTGACAAGTTAGATCGGATTGTGGAACTTCTCCAGGGACGATTTTTTTTAACTTCAGCCGGCAAATCCCAATATCGAAAAAACTAGGGGTAGGGGAAATGCAAATCCCTGTATCTCTTGAACCCTGCATCTCACAGTAACAAACTCCCACTCCTTCTTTTTGGTAGAATGTCAGCTTTCAAATGATATATAACAAAATTTGATTGGATGATCTCTGGGGTCAGGGGAGGTCAAAAGGTCACAGAAAGTAGGTCATGCTGAAAATCTTGGCCTTACATTAAACAAATTGTAATTTTGCTGCTATGAGAATTTTATTATGAAAACCCTTGGCATAATTGTGTCCTATATATGCCTCTGATGCTTTTTTAAAAAAGGAAGGTTATGATTAAATGGAATTTTGCCACTCTATTTAGTGCTATTTCTTAAGCTATTTGTGGAAAAAACGACAACCGAAAACCCAAAATCTTGGTTTTGGATACCATAAGATTTTTTCACAGTAATTGATAATGTGGCCTAAAACTTTGTACAACACAATATCCAAACATATGAATGCATTGGTAAAACAATGTTACAGTCATTGTCTATTCCATACAGCATGAGCCCCAACTTCGGGGGGGGGGGCAGGTAAGTGTCCGGCAATTACTGTGTTGTAACTGTGATACAATTGTGGTAGAAGTGTGATTGCTTTTCGCATCCATGTATTCCCTGCAAATTTGTGAGATAGTCATGGACTTCTGACTGTAGGGAACAGACACTAACTCTTATACTAACCATTGAATGGATTATATAAAGTATGGGCTATAAGCTGGAAATTCTGTACGTCATACATGTACTTGCAAAGTCTGATTCATTCTCAGCCACGAAAAAGTACTATGTTATGGAGTACGACACATGGTAAACTGAGGATGAAAAGTTTATTCATCACCATCACTGTCTTCACCCATTAACCGTCCACACTTATCTTGGTCCCCATTGCAGGCGCATGCTGTGATGCATGACACACCCACTTTTTCACATGGGCAGTTCCTCAGACAGCTCGGCGTTTTCTTGCATTTGCAGAAAGACAATTTCGCAATGGCAGGTTTTGATGACTTTTTCTTCATGATTGGAAGCAACCTGTCATCGTCCACATACCAACCAGATTTATCAGGTGGAAGGACTGGGTTGGCAAGTGTGGCCTGTTTGTACAGGCTGATCTGGCAGAGAGACCTTAGAACGTGACGGTGAAACGCGTCTTCAGTTGGAGGCAGAGATCGCAGATCCCTTTTGCTAGAAGCAAATAAATGAGCACAGAGTTTATCTAAGGACGAATAGTCTCCTCTGCCATAAAGATCATAAAAAAAAAGCTGCGAGCTTCACTGGTCAACTCATCATTCTGGCCTGAATCAGTGAGGACAAAACTCGAAAATGCTGGCGTTTTGCCTACATGTTGTAGTGCAACTGTTGCTGCCCTCTTTTTGCCCCGTCTGAATGGATAGCTGTCTGAATCGCGGCCTGACAAGACATAACAAGTAAGCAAGGTGTCGGTTAACTGCAAAGGGTCCTTATCCACAGCTTCACCCAGTGACTTCACCAAGTCATGAACCGGGAGGAAGAAGTCATTTTTTTCCACCCATAGCTGTTTGATATTCATTAGCCTGGGAAAGTGGTACAATGATAGCAGTATAATGCCCGTGTCAGTCGCCTGAATGATCACAACACTTTCATCGGGACAGTTCGCTATATGTGCAAAAATTCTAGTGTCTGCTTCCTCATGGGAAGGACAGTGCAGCTCACGAACGGCAGTTGCTCCATTCTTTGTGACACGTGTCGCATCTGGTGAAATTCCTAGTACCAGACTGAAGCCATCAATCAAAGAGGCAATTGACCAACATGATGAGAGATATGACAGTAGATTTTCCTTGTTGCATGGGTTTGACAGGAATCCTTTCCATGCAGGAATGGCCAGAGTGTCCGCAGGACCATACTCGGGTGAGCTCACATCCATTTCCCATCTGTGGCGTTTGTCCCCCTTTAGACTCTGCAGGCCAAAGTCATACCTATCACCAATGAAGTGTACCTCCTGACAGTTTACAGGTTTCATACTCGTGATTTTACTCTTGTACCTCTCTTGAAGTTGCCCGAATGTACTCGCACCTCGAGTCTGAAAACGTTGGATGAATGCCATCGCATCAATAAGATAAACTAACTGTGATGCACAACCGATGGGCAATTCCTTCAAAGTTACCCATGAATCAGAAACCTTATCCTGTAGTGTCACTATAAAGTCTGATTTGGTTCCTTTCTGCATGGTATATTCATCCCTGTCTGGTTCAAACAGAGATGGTGGGTATTCCAGCCATTCATAACTGAACGCATCAATCCTTGCTTCATCACTTTGATCCTGTGTGAAACAAAGAGCCCTTGTAATTCCACTTTCCTCAGATAGTACTTGTTTGACCTTGTCTTGCTTCTTCTTTCCTTTTTTTCTGCTGTGTTGCAAATGTTGTGATCTTGGACACACTGATTTTGTCAGGATTGGTAGAACTGGCAAGTTTTATTGATTCTACCCCACGTTGCTTTGCTTCTAGCAGTTCCGGTGAGGTAAGTGTTTCTCCTGTAGAAATATTGATCAGCTTGTCAGTCCCAACATCATCTGAAAATGGGTTTCTCATTTTTTCTGTTACCGTCAACTTGATTTTCATCACTTTGTCTGTGTCATCTTTGGTCATTTTGTCATGATGGTCTGACTGTGGACAGTCTATGTGGACCATTTCTTTGACATACTCTGATACAGAAGTCAAAATTGGCAATGTTTTGATATACTTCTCACGGGTAGCCTCATCGTGAGTTATTCCTTTGAACAGACTTGTCTTGCCCTCTTTATTGTATGTTTGTTCCAATGCTAAATCAGTCCAAACTCCATTGAAACCTCCCTCTGTTACATGGACACTAAAGTTCCCTGCCTCAAATGCCTGGTGCACTTGCGGCGCTGACTGAGGGAGGTTGTTCATCTCATTCAAATATATTGGCAGGCAAGACATGTATTTACTGTGATCTGAGGATACAGTGTATGGCAACATGTTTTGGGCCTCTTGCGAATGCTGCTTCCACAAGCCAACCCTCTCGGCATGGACGTATCGCTTGATTATGAGAACCATTTCGATGTACATGTTCCAAAATCTAGCTGTCATGCCCAGTGTGCGCTCGAAACCCTCCAAAGGTTTTCTCGTGTTGCCAGATGTCTCAAGACCTCATCCACAAATTCCAAAACTTTCTGCTTGTGTTTCATATCAAACGCATTTCTCAGATTTCCCAGCGATGACGACACTACAGAAAGGGCTTCAACATCATTTTCTTTGGCCAGCCATCTCTCAAAGGACTCCCACTTGAGCATGAACATTGCTTCACAGACCCATGAATGGTACCTTACCATCTTGTAATAGTCCTTTCCGCCTATTACTTTGTTAGCTATGCCTCTCCCTCAGGTGTCACTTGAAACCAGTAGGTCTTCGATGCCACTCTCCTTCATGAAAAAGCCGATGGAGCCCAGGAAGTTTTGTGCAATGTGGAAACCTCCCAAGCGTACTATGACATCCTTGTATTTCTCCGGTTCTTTTACTACCAAGCCCTTTATTATATCGTAGATTGCTTGGTCACAAGTGATGACCGTTTTTGGCTGCCTAAGCTTAAGGCTCACTGACATGAAGTAATCCAATGAGGTTTTGACAACATCAGGACTTGTGGGAGTTTTGGGATACAGTGGGCCATAACCAATTGTTGTTTTTGGCGCTTCTTGCCCAGCACTAAGTTCGAAGAAACTGTTCCAAGTTGGAGAAGAAATAGACACGCTATCTTCTACAATGGTCATCATTTGGGTTGGAAACATCCGTAAAAGAAACCAAACGATGTTTTCATCAGCCAGAGTGCCGCTTTCTTTGTCGTCACCCTGACAGATTTCAATACCATGCAATGATCTGGCTTGTTTTCTGTCCTTCAATGCAAGATTACTGTCCACAGGGACAAACTTTTCTGGTGCATTGATAGTTAATTGCCTTGTTTTTTTTGACTAGAACCATTCCAGCCTGCTCAACGTCAGGTCTTTCTCGGTACTGGTAAATGATATTGGTAGTGACATCAAGGCTGCCACTATCCTCTGTGTCAGAATGGAAATTTAAGTTGTCTAGTGCATACTGTGTAAAATGCCCAGGAATAATGTTAGTTGGGATGAATATTCCTTCCCTCTCTTCTCTCTCAGAAATATCATTTGCCACTGTTGTGAGGTATCGTTGGGTGGTGGCATAACTAATGCCATTTCCAAATCTGTTCATCATTGTTATTAGGTTTTTGCTCCGTGCTTGTTTAAGAATATGAAGACCAACCCTAATGTGTTTTGGGAGTGGCTGGTTGCTTAGGTATCCCATAACATGCTGCGCCAAGTTCAGAACTTTCTCATTTTCGTCTTCAGGAATCTGAACCTTTCCCCCTTCATCTGTAGTTTCATTACAGTTTGTGATCAACCATGCCAAATGATTATACAAATCTACAGGAACTTGATTAGATGCCTCTTTGTAAGAAATCGGAATTGCAGTTCCCTGAACTTGAGGCACCCTTTTTGCAGCCTGTTTTATTTCCATCTGCAAGTGCTTTGCCAGAGGATATGAACTACCTCATACATTTGTAATAAAATTGTCATCATCATCTGGCAAAAGTTGGCATTCGTCAACTTCAGCCTGGAGCCCCACATCTCATCACAAAGTTCCTTGGTGGTCAAAGAAGAGGAACAAATTAGAGTTCCATTGTTCAAAGTAATGAGCTGAATGTCGGCGCCAAAATGATCCAAAAATCGTTTTGTCAACCTATCAGTTCGATAAGGCCGCTGTGCAGTATTACCACGCTGCTTCGACATTTCATCATACCATTTTGAAAGGTGGCGAGTGTAATAGATATTCGGCGTCGGCGAAAGGTGGCGAATAAAAGGTGGCGAATAAAAGGTGGCGAATAAAAGGTGGCGAATAAAAGGTGGCGATGGTGTCAATCATAAGTCCTGATGTAACCTCAGACAGAAGTGTTTGAAACACCTGGTCATGCAAACTTGGGTCTCGACTTTTATTTTCAGTTTTGCTACGTTCACTCATAAACTTGTTCATGCACCTCACATGATAGCAGAAATAATTTGCAATTAAGTGAAGGCACTGGTCACCAAAACCATCAATTTTGAATAGAATATCCTTGTTATCAAGTTCCTTTGCCTTTTTATGAATTGATTTCTGTCTCTCTATTGTACTAACTAGTATCAATGTTCTGTCCCCTTTTGAATCACGTTCCTTTTCACACAGAAAACACAGTTTTTAAAGTCTTTTTGAAATCCATGGAACTTGTTCTGTCTCCTTTACTGGCTCCCTCTGAAGTTTCCCCACAACCTTGCTCATCCTTTGCCCATTTAGCAGAAATTACATCATCAAGGGACCATTTGTGTGTATACCCACTGCGACACTTTACATGGTGTGGTGTAGCGGGCCTGCGGGGGCAGGGCATGATGTGGAGGAGTGGTCGGCGTGATCATGTGCGTGCAAGGGATATAGGAGTGCGCGCCGCCTGAGGCGTTGTAGTCGCTGTGGCTTGTAGAGTGCATGGAGTATGTAATAAAGGGGAGTTACGGGCAACGTACGCTCACGCTCCCGCTCGTGCAACAAAGCCGGGTTGGACTGTTCCCCCGCTCGTGTCTGCCTTCGAAGCACCACTATCACGACACTACTGTTTGGCGACGAGGCTGTTTGGATCGGCGTGTGCAGGGTGGTTGGGTTCGGATCGGCAGCGAGTAACTCGGCGCACCCCGCGCGGTTCGAGGTTCCGGAGGAGCGCATCGCGAAGAGCGTGTCGCAGGTTCACACGCCGCGCGCACAGGCTCCGGAGCCAGGAGGCTCGCCAGCACGGCCAGCTCAGGCATGACAGGAAGTCGGGGCACGGCGCACGGACGCGTGCCCGCCTTCGTCGGAGTCGACTTCGAATTGTTTTCTGAACAGTTGGGCTGCTATTGCCACGGTCACGTCGAGTGGACAACGGCCGCGCTTGGAGTTTGTTTTATTAATGCTTGGCAAATCTCGGGAATGGTTTCTGCGAGGTCACGGCTAAAGAACGAGGACATGCAGTTCAGCTCGGACGCGGCGTCGGACGTCGCGCAAGCTCTGAGGAATGTCCAGGGTCTCGATGGTCGGTGCACAGCAGATGATCCGGAGGTCGGCGTGATGTTCCAGGCACGCACGACCGTGCGCACGGTCTTCGGCGCTGGTCGTGGCCGAGCGTTGCAATGCAGTCAATCGGACGGCGGTCTGAGCACTCGGGGACGTCTACGGTGTGTGTGCCGAGAGTCATCGCCCATCATAACGGTCATGGATGGCGGTGTACGAAGCGACCCTTGCGTCCCGGGTCAAGACCTACTGCCGGTACGGTGTTCGGTACATGGCGTACACTTTAACGCCCCGGGTCGAGTCTTGCAGCCTGGGTACAGAGATCCCAGCGACCCTGAATGGGAGATACTGCCGATGTTAAACCTGCCTTCAATTGGTCCGGAGGTGACAAGATCAATGGCAGGGGAGGTTGAGGTGACCGGGGCACTGATTCTGCCCATGTTGAGCCTGGTTTCAGTTGGTCCGACGGTGGCAGGACCAATGCCAATGGAGGTCGAAGTGATCGGGGCACTGATCGGGTGTCGAGTTGAGTCCGCTCGTGCTACCCTCGCATCGCACGCGTATGCCGATGAAGCGCTGCCGGCGGTTGGCGGGGCACATGTCTTGGTTGCCCAGCGGGGTCAGCGGGTTGCGCTCCCGCGGTTCGTGGTGCGAGGGGAGGGGCTCGCAGTTCCTGTTTCGGAGTTCGTACCTCCAGGTGCACCTGTGCCTCCCTCGGGGCACGTACCTCCGTGTGGGCCCAGGCCTCCCTCGAGATGCGAGGGTGAGGTTCCGGCGACAGGGGCCGCGACGATGCAACGTGAGCTGCCGTTCATTGCTTCCTGCAACGTTGATGTGCGGTTCAGGAGCAACGGGAGCCGTGCCAGCTCTCGCGATGAGCTCTCGCGCTTCGGCTGCGCTCATGATGTTCGCGTCGCGTTCAAGAAGTTCGCGGATCGCGACTGTCGACGACAAGCAGGTCATCGCAACGTCGCGACGACAGCCGGGAGACGGACACGTGATGTGGTTCATGGGTTGCTGTTCATTGCGTATTTGATTTTCATTGCTCAAGTGATGCAGTTTAACGTTGTTGAAATAAATGCCGACAGTTCATGTGTGAGAATATGTTTGGCTGGCATCAATCGATGGGATTTTCGTTATAATCAATGTGATGTGAAGGCTTTGGGAAAAATCATGGCAAATAAAGAGGTTTATTGGCCTCCCGCTGCCACGGGCCACGGGTTGTTGCTTTGTCATGTGCGGGGATGTTATCGGAAGAATGCGCTGTACGAAAAAAGGAGTTTGCAATTGCACAGATGATGTTCTTATTGATTTATGACGAGCCTGGGTTTGATGTGTGGTTTGTATGGAATTGCTACCGTCTAATTGTTGTGTGGGTCTCAGAGATCGACTCGGAGCCGGGGCTGGTTCGCTGTTCAGCATTACCCCCACCTCTGATTTCGGCAAGGTCAGACGTGCCTGGCGCCTGGGGCGCAACTCTCTGTTCTTGCCCGAGGCCGTTTGGACGTGCGTTGGAATCTCAACTGATTGTAGTGCGTGGGTTGTTATGGGGTATTTGTTGCGTCCAGCCGACGGCGCTGTTCAGCGTCCCCACCCAAGGTCAGTCAGGTTTGGCAGTGGCGCCACAGTTTCCAGACAGCGGCCTTCCGGCCTCGGAGTGTTTATCTGCGTCAGGTCTGGCTGGGGGAGATGTGCCGCCTTGTCGGCCGGAGGCGTTTGATGGTGCCGGGGGAGGTTTGCTCGGGAGGTTGCCACGACCTCGCCGGAGGGCGTGTAAGCATGAGCCGCCTGGGGGCGCTTTTGCTGCATAGTGATGCTGTGCTTCTTGCCTTGCTTCTTGATATCTGTAACGCGGTCAGGGTTTTGTGGGTTCATTGTGCAACTCAGTCTTCGGAACCTGGCCGTTGCAGCTCCACTCGCTCGCATCGACACGTTATATGGTGTGATGTGCCTATGCTTTTTCTTTTTAAGGCGATTATCGTTTTTGGTACCTTATCTGCTTTTATATCGTGGTATCCTATGCTGCTTCTGGTTATTATGATGATGGTCATTTAATAATCATAGTTTTAGGAGGGAGGAGTGTGGTGTAGCGGGCCTGCGGGGGCAGGGCATGATGTGGAGGAGTGGTCGGCCTGATCACGTGCGTGCAAGGGATATAGGAGTGCGCGCCGCCTGAGGCGTTGTAGTGGGTGCTGTAGTCGCTGTGGCTTGTAGAGTGCATGGAGTACGTAATAAAGGGGAGTTGCGGGCAACGTACGCTCACGCTCCCGCTCGTGCAACAAAGCCAGGTTGGACTGTTCCCCCGCTCGTGTCTGCCTTCGAAGCACCACTATCACGACACTACACATGGCACAGAGGATTTTTTGACAGGAAATCATCTGCGTCCTGAAGGTCACCCCACAGTCTTTGATGCACCTCGTCTTTCCTGATTTTGACAGCATTCTTACATGTTTGCAGCCCTCCTTCAAATTCCATGCTTTGCTTCTTGAAAGTCCCTGTAATGTCCATCTTGTTTACCCAGTATTCCCCACCCCATCCTTCTCCCTTCCACAGATCTCCTAATGTCTCTGTTCTCCACTGTTTTGTCCTTCCCACTCCCTCCCCTCCTGTCTCATGCCCCCCCTTGATGTGCGTTGTGTGTTAGCTCTCATACGAGCCTCGACAAGGTATACAAAAACAAATTTAAAAAAAACCTCTTTTGGTTCGCTTGTACAGAGACCCCTTGTCATCACATACTGTTTGGCAGACCAAACATTTTGAAAAGTCATTTTCGATCAGAAAAGTCCTTTTTCCTTTACCTTACACTGTTATTACATGCTCCATTCTTTAATATGAGGGCCGTACCTGTGTGAAAAAAGGCGAAAACATCATTAGGTTATGGTAGATATAGGGGGAAGCATGAATGATAACTAACATATTAATTTTACACGAATATAATTAATTACGAAAATACAGAATTTTGTGGATTTCTGAAAAAAATGACCCCCCAAATACACTGAAAATAAAGAGGCAAAATGTTTCTCAGTCCTAACCTTCCTTTCTCAAAAACATCAGGGGGATGTAAAGAACACAGTAATATCAAGGATTGCTTTATCATAACACTATAAGGCAGCAAAATTACAATTTGTTTAATGCAAGGCCTAGATTTTCAGCATGACCTACTTTCTGTGACCTTTTGACCTCCCCTGACCCCAGAGGTCATCCAATCAAATTTTGTTATATATCATTTGAAAGCTGACATTCTACCAAAAAGAATGAGTGGTAGTTTGTTACTGTGAGATGCAGGGTTCAAGACATACAGGGATTTGCATTTCCCCTACCCCTAGTTTTTTTTGATATTGGGATTTGCCGGCTGAAGTAGAAAAATCATCCCTGGAGAAGTAGCTCAATCCGATCCAACTTGCCAAAGTCACTTTTCTGGTGTCCTACACCCCTACAAACATGATTCAAGTGCCAAAAATTTTACAGCAGGGGTGTCACCTCAAAGTTGGATTTATGGGCCTTGGATCCCAGACTCCAGGTTCGGTCAATGACGACATTCACCTTGTCTGTGTACATATGCAGCGTGCCACAGCACTAAAGGCCGTCGGATTGCATTCCGTTCACCACTCAGGTTTAAAGGGAGTGTTCACTCTTCAAACAGCACACCATGTCCAAACAACAAGCAACAATATTACCTACGTGGCTATGTGTGAAAATTTTATTCAAATCATGAACATCATCCCGGAAAAAACTTGGCCCCTGATCGGTAACCCCGTGCACCTGATAAAAACATTATGCCATTAAATATGTCAGTTGACTTGGATTATTTGATCTTAATCAACGATAGTAAATTACATAATGACATCTATTTAAAAGGAAAAAAAACAAAAAAGTATGATATCTTAAAAGACAACAATTGAAGTTAACAAGTAATACTGTACGTTTCATTTTAACGTACGTAATAAAAATACAAGTAAATTATTAAAATCTCATTTTCCGTTCCACATTTACTGCTTTGGTTCTACGTGTAAACAATTTAAACACAAGCTCATGTTACTCACTAGTCTCATGTACATATGTTCAAGGCGGTACACTACATATGAGAAGTAAATTTAAGATAAAGTTATTTTTGCTGGGAACAAAGCAAAAAATGTCCACAAATACTTTGTTCACAAAAACTTTGAGTGAAACAGATTTTCAGAAGATACATTGCAATAAATCAATAAATAAAGCCCTGTGTCTTAATTCCTTGATAGATTGCATTGCGAAGGTAGAAGTAAATGGAAGACTTGACACAAGTTGAAGATTTAAGTAATGCTGCTGTGACTTGAGACTTGCCCACAAAGACTTGAGACTTGCTTGAGATTTAGCTCAAGTGACTTGTTGAGATCTCTGCATTATTCTGATTCATCATGTACATATGTATGCTTGCAGTGTTGGTGTGAGAAATTTCTGAGGATATCTTGAAGACTCAATAGCTCAGTGGGCTGTCACCGCATTAGTGATGAGGTCCTTAGGTTTGAGTCAGAATCTTTTAACCTGAGCCAAATGCAGGAAATGATTCCAGTTTATTAATATACAGCATATATGTATATATACACATATATACATACATATATATATATATATATATATATATATATATATATGAAAAATGAAGACCCACCCATATCTTTCACCTGTGAATGGAGGGAATAGCCAATCAGCTCTTACCTAATCAATTAAACACAGGTCGCTAGGATTATATAAATATACTAGATGACCCGTGAACCCGTTGTGACAGCGGTTGATAAAAAATCATTTCAAAAAAAACAAAAAACATAGCTCCAGCGAACTATACCGCTGAGGTTGTTTGCATTGATCAAATAGTCTTGAAGAGTACCTGACTGAATCGGGAATTGATTTTTTAATTTGTTTTGTTGTTGCCAGATTTGAACGAAACTTCATATTGTGTGTCAATGTGAAAAAAAAAACGGAGAAAAGAAAGTCGAAGAAATTATTGTGCGTAATCTTCCAAACACAATTTTCTTTATTAATGAACATGGAAGTATTAGATCAAAATGGCGATGTTTATCTTATGCTTAAAAATAAATCGCTCTTTGTCTACACTAAATGTTTGAGATTTTAAAATAAATCATTTCAAGAAAATCTGGCATCCGTTGAAGACAAAGTCTTCGATATACCCCACCATAGTAAAATATATATATTTTAAATCTGTAAACATCAAAAGGCACGAGTTCACCACTTGCTTGATATGCGTACCAAATTTCGTAAAGATATATTGAGGGGATTTGTAGTTAAGCTCCGGAAACGAAATGTGACGGACGGACAGACGGACGGAACCCATTTCTATATCCCCCGCTTCGTTGGTTGGCGGGGGATAAAAAAAAGATAGCTCCAGCGAACTATACCGCTGAAGTTGTTTGCATTGATCAAATTCTCCCGAAGAGTACTTGACTGAATCGGGAATTGATTTTTAAATAATTTTTTTCGTTGCCCGATTTGAACGAAACTTGATACTGTACATCACAGGAGAATGGTGAGTAAGGTGGGCAGAAATTTTTTGCGCTATCATGTACTGTTTTGGCTGTATTTCGGGAACATAGATACATACATACATACATACATACATACATACATACATACATTGTTACGAATTTTGCCGCCCGCCCAGCGTGCGAAAAGCCGCTTTAGCCAATGACGGTCGTCTCGCCCACCGGACGGACAATTCAGTTGCGACTTTCCGGAGCAACGCCGTAAACCAGTCACGGGTGTGCTCCAAGCGCACACCACGTCCTAGTCAACACTCAACCCGCGTGCGACAGGGTCAATCGCCGAATTATCGATATACCTAAGTATTCACGCGGGCAGACTACCGAGAGACCATACCTCAGCGAGGTCTGCTTAGACACGAACCGCTTAAGCGGTCCGTTCCGTTCTGGGATAACCGAGCGGGGTATTATCGCGAGACCTCGCTGGACCCAATTCTTTTATCGGCTATCAAAAAGCCCGCTATTATTCCGAGAGCAATACGGCGGTTCGATGGGGAAAGAGGACAACCGAATGGGTTAACATTCACACAAGGACATTTATTTATAATGCACACGTAAACAGGGATGCACGTATGCAGGTATGCAATCAATGGGGAAGGGGCAAGACACGAGCAAGGTAAAGCACTACAACTGTCTATGATTATTATTTACAAGCACTTCCACAGTTTTACTTGCAGGACACGGCGCCACAACATTCACACAAATAAATCAAGAAAAGACCCCCTCAGAAACAAGAGGGTCAGACTGGACCCGTAGGTCTGTATTACGTGGAACTTGGCGGACCGAAGGAGTCCCTCAGGACCGTTGCAGGTTATCTCCACCCTAGTGGTGCCATGATGGGGCGACCCGCGATGCTCTTTCCCCACGGCAGCTAGCGTAGCCGTGGTTGCGCCCAGGCCTCACCAGACGGCCGGGTGAGTAGGGCCTCAGCGGGCGATGCTCTGAGAGGAACGAACGGGTTTGGATGCTCTTTCAAAGTTGATGCTCTTTGTAAGAACCCGTCCGTTCCTCAGCGATGCTCGGACTGTCCCGAAACCCGCTCACCTCAGACCGCCTGGCGCTGGCTGGCGAGCTCTCTCCGGCTCTCCCTACATGAACGCCAGGTCTGCCCGGCACTGCAGGCTCAGCCACGCTCTCTGCCTCGCGCGTCCTCCGCTCCCCTGGACTTCGCCCCGCCTGTGTTCTTCCGGCTCCAGACTTCTCCGACCGCCTCCAGACTCCATCGACGATTCTCTCTCAAACTGGCGCTCCGCGCGCTGTTTTATAGGGTTGGTTAGACGAGATCTGACCTCCGCTCTCTGACCTCTGACCTCCACAGGCCCCGCCACTTTTTCTCCTGCGATCCGCTTTCCGAGGCGAAGCTTTTACAGAGCGGACGTGCGTGAAATCACCATTGCTTGCACTAACAACGAAACCCCCCGCGTCGGTTTGCAGCGACGCTGTTCGCTGGGGACTAGCTGCGGCTGGTGCAAAGATGGCGTCGCTTCAGGGATGAAGGTGAAGCGATGTTATGAAGCGATGAAGGTGGCCGACGCCCCACGGCACACACGCGCCAAATGACCCACCTTGTGACAATTCAAACACACGTTGCCTTTATACGGGCATGCACGGCGCAGGTGTCGACCTCCACATCCCAAGCATGTCCGCGGGGTCACCCCGCCGCACGCGTGGCCGCGCGGCGACGTCCGACCCGCATCGAAGGTCGTGCGCGCGTCCCGGGGTGCTCGCGACCCCGCGTGGCCGGTGATGGCTTGAACATCCCCGCGAGTCTGCTCAACCGCCATGTGTGCTTTCATTTTCTCCACAATGTCCCGAAATGCCAGCCCGTTATCCCGGGGCCTGTTCGGTGCCACTAAATCACCCAGCAGCCGATAATGCTCCAGCGAAAGCGAAGCAAGCAAGATTGACTTCTGCTTGCTCTCGTTGACCACATCGTTCGCGTGGAAATAGCATTCCAATTGCTCTGAAAACGATTCGAAGTCGTCCCCGTCGAAAACGGGCATAAGTCCGTATGATCCCATCTTCGTCAGCCAACTAGTGTGTACTAGGTGCGGTGGGACGCAAGAAGCACGCGGGCCACCATCTACTCCGCTTTATTGCGCGACCAGAAGCACAGTCCTACCACCCCTAGCGGGCGAGGCATGATATACGAAAACCCAATCACGTGATACAGCACAATGTCGTCGTTATGAAGGCGGTGTGGAGAGGGTGGTTGGTGGTTGATGTGGAGAAGGTGGTTGGTGGGTGGTGTGGTGAAGGTGGTTGGTGGGTGGCGTGGAGAAGGTGGTTGGTGGGTGGCGTGGTGAAGGTGGTTGGTGGGTGGCGTGGAGAAGGTGGTTGGTCGTTGGCGTTGTGGTTGGTCCAAAATAACGATAGTAAAGAAAAACGGCTAACTCAAAGATCACAGCCAGGGTGACACGTAATCTAACTAACTGACATACTGGGAAATCTAACTGAACACGGACTTATCGGCATAACTGAACTAAGGACCTATATGGTGTTCTGCGAATCTCCACAGCCGTAACAATATATATACAAGATGAGAGTTTTAATAATATATAGATTGACTCCTCCCATGTTGTTCTGGCCAAAGAGGCTGCGTAAAGCAACCATGAAAGGCTACCCAAGGTAAGCCTTTTGCTCTTTCAAACCCTCCCAGAGTTCCTCCATGCCTTTTTAGCTGTTAGTGTATTAGACCATATTAGACACACACACATGTGTATTTGACCGTTTAACAGCCTACATTCTGAATAATTAATATGGATAACCTTGGTTATTGCCTCTCCTCAGTAAATTGGAAATTACACACTTAACGGCAGGCTGTCCCATCAGCCAATGTTTGTTTAAGAACTAGTGATATCAATGCTGGTTGTTTGTTGAGTTTTTATGACCTTTCCATCCAATGCATGATGCAGAACCCAAATATAAGATGACAGTGAGTCAGGTAATATAAAATAACGATATCTTCCAGGTACATTGAAACAACTTGCTCAATATCTACAAGCGGCCATGCAGTCATCGTCTCATTACACAAGGCAGAGAAAAGAAGCAATGCTCAAAACATATTGGCAGTTTAATTATTACTTTTTGGACACATGGATGAGTGAAATAACATAAAGCAGATGGTTCACGACTTACAGGGGGTCAAAGGTGAACAGGGAGACAAAGACCACATAATTATCAGTGGATGAGTGTCAGAAACGAAAGGGAATGGGGATGAGAGACAGGGAGCCCAAAACATGTTCAGCATAAAAATATAACTGCATTTTTGGTAAAAAAAAAAAATGGATATAACCAATGACAAACTTGTTTGATCTTTACACGTTAGTGCAAAACAATAGCACTGTGTTTACAAACTGTCAAAAATTAATTCAATTGTCAAACATTCAATCAATTCTGAGAAGTGTAAAGGGCAGTATCTATCATATGCTCTTCTATTTGATCATCTTTCCTTCTTCATCTTTCACTCCCCCCCCCACCCCCATTGGGTTCTGTAAAACTGGGGTGTTATTATAATGAGTCATATAAAAGCCCTACAAAAATGACGGGTTGGAATTATTTTATTCTAAACATTCAGAGACTGGAAGATATGATATTTTGTAGCAAGAAGCATTATTTTATAACACTACATGTAGAAATGTTATCCTATTTTCTTTATCTTCTGGGACGTTTCATTTCGATGATACAGCCTTGTGAGCATGCCAAAGTCTGAAGCATCGGCCTTGCATAAGTGTGCTTATATCTTCTTTCCTTATTAGATATCCTATTTACATACGAGTAAATGAACGCTCGTTTTACTCTATGTGCGTTGCACATCATGTGCAGTGAATTACACCTCCCTCCACCTTGTATTTCTTGTTTGTTTGTTTGTTTTTAACATTCCTGTACACCACCCTTGATTCCTGGTTGCAAGTCACCGTCTACACTTCCAATCAAAGAGATGTAATTACTGTTCTATGAAAAATATTTTTAGAGTTTTTTCATCCTGACTTTCATCAGTTTGAAAGAATGGCCTTTAAAACCCGACTCAAAATCATCCTGATGAAGGGGAACAGACAAATACACAAACACACATTGTGTTTTCCAAAGGTAGATGCCAATCATTTGTAGCGTAGGTGATTATGTTAGTGTATGTAAATAACTGTACGCATGTGGTGTGTGCAGGTCATTTCACTCTCAGGTTGTTTTTTAAAAAACTTATCAACAGAAGGTTTCTTGAATGGGGAAATCTTCACGCCACCTTTAGAAAGGCCAGCTGGCCTGTGTGTTGTACCAAGCACAATCACCTTTTTTCTGGAAGTGTGCTATCATCGGCAGAGCGTGCAGAATGATCTGTTTTGACAATCCATGCATAACTTTATAAATATGTAACTTAAATTCTTTCAAAAATTTAAATAGTAAATCACTCAGTTACCTTTCCAGATCTGTTTGGTTGGATCAGCTAGGATTGTGTGTGGCAGACTGTAATCGGTCATAGTCCATGGAGGAATCTCAGTCTAATGGCGAGCATGGTTCCTGGTGCTCCAGGAGTGAAGGAGTCCCAACGATTTAATGTCACACTGCAAGAGCTTCTCTAACTATTGCTAAAGTTTAGGCAACCACAAAGTACCGTGTTTGTTTTATGAATAACAGAGCAGCAGACGATGAGTTCTTTACGGAAAAAAAAAACCTTTGAAAAAGAGAAATCTTTTTATTGTTGATCAAAATATAATTTACCACCCTCACACTTACACTGTAAATGTTAGAATGATACTAAATAACTAAACATGTGAAACACATATCATGTCGAAAAAGCCCATGTAAACTTTCCACCAATCATCAGTTCCACTGAAACCACTTCTGCCTTTTCTAGCCTCTTCGCTCTCCTCCCTTCTCCCTCCACAATCTTTTCCACCCACACTGACCATACGAAACATATACAGTAGTATGTTTAAAGTAATTTCTTGCTTTTTCTAAAGCGTAAATTGACACGTTTTTATAATGGACATTTTAAAATTTTCACTTTCAATGAGGCATACACCACCTCCAAAAGGCATCAAAAATTTCATCTTGTCGATCCCGAATCCATGTGCAGCCGCTGCTCCAGATAGCACACCAATGTTGGACTGGGGTATCGGCTTACCGACACTACCCACCAAATGACAGTTTATGAACTGTGCAATGTGCAAGTTTATGAACTGAACAATGAACGATGAGCACAATCCTGGACGGGTCACCACTCCAACACAGGATACTCAAATGTCTCAATCATCTCAACAAGCTGGTACTCAATTTTCCAACCTCAAAAGGATGACAGACTGAGTCAACCCCACTTGGTATGAATTCAACTGCCAAGCAGAATTTGAACTCAGGATCTTAAGATCCCAAGCCCATCACCCTAAGCATTAAGCTAACACCAGGCATACATTATCCACCCGGCAGCGCGCAGTTCGCAGCTGGCTCATAACACCCCCATTGTCACAATGATTCTAACCAACAGGATGTGCCTGGTGCTGGCACACACACACACACACACACACACACACACACACACACACACACACACACACACACACACACACACACACACACACACACACACACACACACACACACAATCTTGGCTGTGGTCCACACGAGCATATCTAGAGACAGCTGTATCCGCTTTGTAAGCTGGCATATAGGTGTAAGACTTTGCCTTTATGATGCAGTTTTGCAGAAACAGAGCCCACACCTCCACACACTCCACTCCTATACCAACGGTGACACACACATATACTAAATAGTTAATGGATCATAAACGTAATTATTGATGCTAACCTCAACCATAACCAAGATTGAAGGTGTGGGTGGTAGTTCAGGGGGTGGAGGAGATCTGTATAACGAAGGTAAATATTCTAGAAATCATAATATATATGAAATCATATTTGTATAAGTTGGCTTGTCGGTGTGTGTTTGTTTGAGTGTTTGACTTATAAGCATTCCTAAACCACATTAAAAAACAACATTCGTTGTCGTGGGAGAAGGGGGAAGGGAGATGACAAAGCTTCTCTATGTAAATGTGTGTTGTGTCGTGCCACACCCAGTGGGAGAGTGTGTTGCAAGTCCCAGTGGTTAATAGTATTATAATAGTATCTCTGTATGAAAACCTAATATAGAATTGAATACGACTTGGTCAAACTTGCATACGTGTTCCATATTTTATGCATGGCTAAACCACTGGATGAAACACATCGAAAAGTGAGGGTTAAAGTTTGGGTGTGCATGGGAACGTTCTACTAAGTTGGGATGGCTATAAACAAGCAAGGCTTGGAAGGCAATGACTGCTCAGTATAACCCTTGCCAAGAAACTTCGTCAGCAGTACAAACACTCTGTATGGTAAATGAAAATAAATATATAATGTATAAAAATCTTTCTAACCACTCACTGTAGTGTAGTAGATCATAGAAAAATCATGCAAATTATGATATAAGCATGAAATTTGGCATTTCTGTTCTGCAGGGCTTTCTGATCAAATCTGCCTGATTGGCCATTTGAAAATCCAAATTTTGAAAAATTTGGATTTTCAAATGGCCAATCAGGCAGATTTGATTATTATCCCCTGGAGAACAAATGTGCCAAATTTGTTTCTTGTATCATCATTTGCATGATTCCTCTCAAAAATTGCTGTTATCTGCCCCACTACTGACTGACTGACTAACGGACTGATATTAAAGATCAGTACCTTCCGAGTGATGTAGAAAGCTGAAATTTTGCATGCCGATGGGCATCGAAGTCTACACACTGGGAAAAAAAATCACAGAATCATCGCACAATGTCCATAAATGAAAATATGAATAAGTGAAAAAAAAATGAATGCAGGTGAGTGACCCAAGACAATGGGGAAGCAGGGTAATTTTGTGTGCTAACAGATATCGAAGCCGGTACACTTGGTAAAAATCACAGAACCATTGGAAAGCATCCACAAACGAAAATATAAATAAATGAAAATAATAAATGCAGGTGAGTGACCGGAGAAAATGGGGAAGCATGGTAATTTTGTGTGCCGATGGATATCAAAGCTGTTACACTGGGAAAAAAAATCACACAACCATCAGAAAGCATCTGTCAATGAAAATATAAATAAAGGGGGGAAAAAATGAAAATAAATATATGAAAAATCAATTGGAGGGACCCGAGACATTGGGGAAGCATGGTTCGTATGCTTGCTTACACAATTTGTAAGCATACCCCGCAGGTATGTGTGTGTGTGTATCTATACACACACACACACACACACACACACACACACAGTAAACTATATTCTGGGAGGATATCCTCGGGGTATATGCACTCAGCAAATAATCATTGTGCATGCCATCCCTCGGATATACATTCAATCTGGCATCCCGTCTGGCAACATTATTTGCTGGACGTTAAAGATCCCACGGTGTCCCTCATGAAGAGTAGTTGAGCTATCGCTGCTGCCCTTCCAAATTATAATTTCCTGCCCTGACTGACTGCTTGGAAGGCAACGACAAACCGCTCTGCATAACCCTTGCCCCATGAAAATGCTTCTTTCTTATGAACACTTTGTGAAAAGTATGGTACATCTCATATATATATATATATATATATATATATATATATATATATATATATATATATGTATTTATATATATATATATATATATATATATATATATATATATATATATATATATATATATATATATACACATTTAGGGACCCAGGGTCACAGGGGTACTACAAGAGTGGGGTGGGGGGGGTGGTATCCCTAGTTCTGCCTGGACTCACTGGGAATCGCAGGCCATCGCACATGAAAAAAAAACTTTGTGTTGCGGCCAGTCGTAAAATGACCACGAACGCCAAGAGCTTGACCACGTGATTTAGGGTCCTCCGTCTGACAATGTTTACTGAAGAACACGTGATCTCCTTATCGGGGAATCGCGCCCTCGGAAATTATGCTATTATCTTTATTGGATTGTGATCAATGCAGCCGAGCTTTCCATGAGCACAATGCCGGACCGATATGAGAGCCCATTAGTGGGGGAATTATAACCCCTGTCTAATCTACATACAGACATTGCTCGGCCAATGGAAGAAAGGAGAACCAGGGGCAGATTGCAAATATAACAAGAATAATTGATTTACAATGAACGATGAGGGGTACGGGAAGGAGGGAGGGGAACTTAAGGGTTTTAATGGCGTAAAAGGTAAACCAGGACAGGAAAAGGGAAAATGCAATCAAATGAGTGTAATCAAGGTGTGTATTTATAAAAAGGGAAAGCAAATGTACAAGTTGTTGACCTGTGCCTTACCTACCGGCAAACAAAACAGGGTACCCATCAGACTACACACGCGCGCGCGCGCGCCCACACACACACACACACACACACACACACACACACACACACACACACACACACACACACACACACACACACACGGAGACAAATTGGGACTGGTACATACGTCACCGTCACCCTACCCAACTTGGGACTGCTTTCTGAAATGGCCTCGACACTGCTCACCACCATCGAGGGTCCACCAGCTCCGTTGGGAGCACAAACCAATGCATCCAGGACCAGGGAAGAAACGAGTGTGACGACCCAGGCAGCGAGAGAATGAGTGTGTGTCATGACCAGGACCCTGATAGCTCGAGGCAAAAGAAGAAAGAGTGCTGCAACCAGGATCAAGACAGCTCGGGGGCAATGACAGAGGGAGGGAATCAGTGCGCTGAGTGCAGCTTTATAGCCCTGGGGGCAGGTGGGGCCAAAAAGCCACATGTCAGATCCCCAAGGCGGCCTGGGACCAGCCATTGGTGGTTTCCATGCTGCCGCCCGACGGGATATTCAGTCATTTGGTCCTTGCGCTGTCGTCATGAACAGAACACCACACTTAACATGGGGGGAATCCCTTCTACCCTGGGACAAACCCCAAACGTCCAACAGTGTTCATGGTGCAGAGCCAGGGAATGGGGCAATCGTTTCAGGGAGGCCGAGTCGTGTCTTGGTTTGTTGCCAGTCATTTTGGTTGGAGGGGAATAAACGGGGATGAGGGAAATGAAATACAGTACACGGGAAGACGGAAATAAATTACATTCCAGGGTAGATATCCATACAGCCAAACAGACAAACAAAGACTATGCGGCACTGCAAAAAATAAAGGGGAATGAGAGAATTTGGCGCGTGTTCCAGAATCCTGGTGAACGTAGCACACGTTGAACGCCAGGGCAGTGAAACATGTACACCCTGTGATGACGGTTGTCACAGCACACATCATCACACAATGATGTCTCTATTCTCCTGATAACTACTGCACGCTGAGAGGGGGCAATGACTACCCAACCATCCATCCATTGGGACCATACTATGAACAGAGCATCGGTGCTGCCAAGGCAGTCTCCTGGGCTTTTGAGCACAATCCTGGACGGGTCACCACTCCAACATAGGATTCTCAAATGTCTCAATCATCCCAACAAGCTGGTACTCAATTTTGCAACCTCAAAAGGATGACAGACTGAGTCAACCCCACCTGGTATTAATTCAACTGCCAAGGAGAATTTGAACTCAGGATCTTAAGATCCCAAGCCCATCACCCTAAGCATTAAGCTAACACCAGGCATACATTATCCACCCTAACACATTTAATAACATAACCCCTATGAGGAAGGCGCTATTCTTAACATTCATTACAGAGATAACTATTTTAAAAGTCGTGTGTGTGTGTGTGTGTGTGTGTGTGTGTGTGTGTGTGTGTGTGTGTGTGTGTGTGTGTGTGTGTGTGTGTGTGTGTGTGTGTGTGTGTGTGTGTGTGTGTGTGTGTGTGTGTGTGTGTGTGTGTGTGTGTGTGTGTGTGTGTATATATCTTCTTCATTCGGCTGCTCCCGTTAGGGGTCGCCACAGCGGATCATCCGTATGATCCGCATAGTGATTTGGCACATGTTTTACGCCAGATGCCCTTCCTGACGCAACCCTGGTCGCCTCTTACGACACAGGGATATGGTACATCTATTTTAACCGGGGTATACACCGGCCCAGTACACTGGTACTCACTTCGCCGACCTCGGAAGGATGACAGGCTGAGTCAACCCCCTGGTGTATTAATTCAGTGGCCCAACGGGGCTTGAACTCAGGACCTTTTGGATCCTAAGCCACTGCCCTAACCACTGCGCCAACACCAGGCTTACATATATATATATATATATATATATATATATATATATATATACATATATATATTTATGTATGTATGTATGTATATATATATATATATATATATATATATATATATATATATATATATATATATATATATATATATATATATACATACATACATACATAGATATATATATATATATATATATATATATATATATATATATATATATATATACATACATAGATATATATATATACATAGATATATATATACATACATAGATATATATATACATACATAGATATATATATATACATACATAGATATATATATATATATATATATATATATATATATATATATATATATATATATATATATATATATATATATATATATATCTATGTATGTATATATATATCTATGTATGTATATATATATATATATACATACATAGATATATATATATATATATATATATATATATATATATATATATATACATACATAGATATATATATATATATATATAGATATATATATATATATATATATATATATATATATATATATATATATATATATATATATATATATATATATACATACATAGATATATATATATATATATATATATAGATATATAGATATATATATATATATATATATATATATATAGATATATATATATATATATATATATATATATATATATATATATATATATATATATATATATATATATATATATATATATATATATATATATATATATATATATATATATATATATATATATATATATATATATATATATATATACATAGATATATATATATATATATATATATATATATATATATATATATATATATATATATATATATATATATATATATATATATATATATATCCGTGTTCAGCAGAGCACCGAGTTATCTCCGATACCCTGAAGAAGTTCAAAATTACTTGCCAAACACTCCAAGTCACACTCAGCAAGTGTGGCAAGTACGCCAATACCCTCAATGTGAGTTGGGAGGGCCTTTTGCCTGTTGTGGACTGAAAAAAAGCTGATGATGATGATCATTATCATGATATATATTTTGTGTAGGACAAGGGTGTCTAGATAATATATGTTGTTTTTTCCATGAATTGCAATGATAAGTAGTCGACAGAGAAATCAAATTAATATTTTACACAAAGATCACCAACATCATATTAACATGTTTTCATATATGAATAATGAAGAATCCAACAACAGCTGTTATTCATTGTTTGAAAAGATCCTGAGAATACTTTAGGGGTAGATATATATCCTTACTATTTTGCTCTCCTCTCATTTTACGTACCCTTTTTTTTCCTCTTTCTCTTTCTCTTTCTCTCCCCACAGCATGCCAGAACATCCAGCTTTTAAGAATGCAGGCCAGAATAGTGGCCTGGAGGTCTGGCGCATTGAGAGCATGAAGCCAGTCGCCGTGCCTCAAGAACAACAAGGCACTTTCTTCACAGGAGATGCGTACATTTTGTTGCACACAATAGCAATCGGAGGGAAAGCCAAGAAGTACAACCTGCATTTTTGGCTCGGTATGTACTACAACACAAATTTACTGGTAAAATCAAAGAAAATCTAACGACACGTCGACTACATCGTCCACTGATAATTCGCATGGAACAATAAATTGTGAGAAGGTGTGATGGTATGGTGCAGAGGTCGCACGCTTATCAGTGTCTTCAGAAAGTATTCACACCGCTCGACTTTTGTCACATTTTGTTGTGTTACAGCCTGAATTTAAAGTTGAATAAACTTGAATTTTTTTGTCACAGATCCACACAAAATACCCCATAATGATCAAATAAAAACATGTTCTTAGAAATTTTCTACGAATTAATTAAATCTGAAAATCTGAAAATCTGAAATGTGTTGCGTCAATAAGTATTCAAGCCCTTTGCTCTGACGCTCCAAGTTGAGCTCAGATGCATCCAATTTCCTTTGATCATCCTTGAGATGTCTCTACAACTTAATTGGAGTTCACCTGTGGCCAATTAAATTGATTGGACATAATTTAGAAGGAAACACACTTTTCTCTATAAGGTCCCACAGTTGACGGTGCATGTGACGGTCAGGGAGGTGACCAAGAACCCAATGACCACTCTGACAGAACTATAGAGTTCCTTGGTTAAGATGGGAGAACCTGCCGGAAGGACAACAATCTCCGCAGCACTTCACAAATCGAGGCTTTATGGGAGAGTGGCCAGACGGAAGCCACTCCTGAGAAATAGGCACATGACAGCACACCTGGAGTTTGCAAAAATGCATGTGAAAGACTATGAAACCATGAGGTGAAATATTCTGTGGTCTGATGAGATGAAAATTGAACTCTTTGGCCTGAATGAAAAACGCTACGTCTGGTGGAAACTGAGCACCGCTCATCACCCATCTAACACCATCTTTACCGTGAAGCATGGTGGTGGCAGCATCATGCTATGGAAATGCTTTTCAGCTGCAAGGACTAGGAGACTTGTAGAGATAGAGGGAACAATGAATGAAGCCAAATACAGGTAAATCCTCAAGGAGAACCTGCTTCAGAGTGCAAAAGACCTCAGACTGCAGTGAAGATTTACGTTCCAACAGGACAATGACCCCAGGCAAACAGCCAAAGCAACACTGGAATGACTTCAGAACAAGAATGTGAAGTCCTCGAGTGGCCCAGCCAAAACCCCAGACTTGAATCCCATTGAGAATCTGTGGAAAGACTTCAACATTTTTGCAAAGAATTGACCCAAGGGGTTGAATACTGATTGACACAAGTGATTTCAGTTTTTAATTTTTAATTAATTTGTAAAAATTTCTAAAAAAAAAACACGTTTTCACTTTGTCATTATGGGGAAGTGGATGTCATTATGTATATCTATGGCAAAAAATTATGTTTAATGCATTTTAAATTCAGGCTGTAACACAACAAAATGTGACAAAAGTCTGTAGGTGTGATTACTTTCTGAAGGCACTGCGTGCGTGAGCTGTCTCGTTTGAGTTCAATCCGCACCCCATGTATAAACTATCTGATTGGTGCTCCACGTTGCAGGACCTGAATGCTCTCAGGATGAGTCGACTTCAGCAGCAATACTGACCACGCAGCTTGATGACCAGCTGGGAGGGAGGCCTGTGCAATTTCGTGAGTTACAAGGTTATGAATCTGTGAACTTCATGAGCCTCTTCAAGGGAGGTGTGCAGTACAAGGTGCGTGACCCACGATCAGTTGTAGTTGTAGATGTCCTAGAATCATAGATATCAAGAATTATTTGACATGGTCATGATCAAGATCATTATAATTGATGTAAGCAGTCTCTTCACGACATGCATCATCGTGTGAAATGAAATTATTTAAATTTCAATGAACTATTATTTGTTTTAGACACTTCAACAGCACTTGAGGGTTTCATTCGTTTGATCTTTGCAGTATGTTTCGCAAGCATTCCCTGGTTTTCATAATACAGCAAGCACTAACTTGGTTATATTTTTTACATAATCCAATAATAAGGTTTTCTTTTATCACTAGTGTTATGAAATCATCACTCATTCAATAAGGGCATGGAAAATTGTCATGAGCTGCTCTCTCGGGGATTTCGTATTAGTGCTGGTGTTGGAAGGAAAGGTTATTTTTAATGGCACGGTCAGTTTTCCCCGTTCATTTACATCACACAGTGAATTATTTATCCATTGGAGTAATGTTAAAAGCAATAGTAATTAATGGTGAACACTCTGTACCCAGCAAGCAAAATTGACACTTAAAGGGTTGTATGGTAGCCATATTGGCACTGGTACCCTCTCGCTGCACCAACACTGGAGGGATGGAATGATGCTCCTTGAACTGGTCCACCCACCTGATACTTACCAAGAATGGGTGATGTTGCCAACATTGAAAAAAAATCAGGAAGGCTGTGATAAGTCTTGACGGCTTTGGTCCGCAGCATTGTTCAAGAGACGGGAAATTTTCCTTCTGTAGATGATGGAACCAAAGTAGCAGAGCATCCTCCATCTTCTCATATCTACCGAGCCTAAAGCTGCTCCTTCACATCATAAGTCCTTCTGGCAGCTTGCCTTCCTGCTTCCTCATTCATCACTAACTTGCGTATATCTGGAGACCTTGCATGCTGACCTTTGCTGATCCATTGCCAATGTTCGTCCAACGTCGGTGTTCTGTCTGGATTGTCTTTAGAGCATGCAGTCGTGGAAATCCAGCATCCAAAGCTTCAACTTGCCATGCTTTTACTTCCCATTTACATAATGCATGCAAGGAAAGCAAGAGGTGACCAAAAACATAGCGAGTCTATCGCAGGTGCAGGAGAGGCCAATGCCAAAATGTACCTCAAAGGCAGGTGAATCCAGCCTCAGGGTAAAGCTCGGACGACTTTATAGTCATGGTGGCAAGTGCATGGATGGAAACATTTGTGCGAATATGCCCAATAAATAACACTGGGATCTACTGTATTCGGCCAAACACCCTCGCTCTTCTCAAATGATTGCACGATACAAACTGAAAGAATCTCCTGCAAAATAATCGCCTGCCATGCCTAACTGAGTGAACGAATCCCCTGTGTTAACATACAAGGACAAAGTGGATGACGGAATGTAGATCGCATGACATTAGGGAAACTTGGAGTCCATGAAAACCGAATAGACAAATGTGGATTTAATTCAGCACCATATTGAGACTTCATCAACATACAGCTGCCGGAGGAGTGCTCAATCGCAACACCGCAACATGGATAAAGCCAAGTGTGATACAAAGGACAGTTGGGTGGAGAGAAGTGATCACATGTGATAAACAGCATGGGAAGACACGAGGGCTGTAAGTCATACTTGGCGAATCGTCATTCAGTGGAATGTTGAAAGCTATGTAGTTTTATGTGTTTTATTTTTAAAACATTCCCATCAAATTGTCGCCTTAAGCACCCTAAATACAGTACTTGTAAGTGGAGGTTGTGGGAAAGTTGAAGGGAACTGGAGAAGTGCACAATGACACATTTGTAACCAGGCAGAGAATTTGGTTTGGAATAAAATCTGCATGTGCTGCTTCGAAGCAAAGCTTCCCGAATTTAAGCCGAGTGATGAACCATATGCTAGGATGAAGAAGACATGTCATCGCAAAAGTAAACCGGAAGCTTTTTGAGTAATGGGGGAAAAAATGTGCTCCAAACTAGTTCACCTACTTTATTACCATTGCGCAAGTACATACTTGATTCACTTGCAACTCCTTTTGGTGCCAACACAGCTCCACCGATAATGGTGAATGTCTGCCAAAACTGCTTAAGCACATGTAGCTTTTGGCATCATTAATTGTACACAAGTCTGTGTACTGAGTTTTCATATAATTGTTCATTTATGTTGATATATATTTATATATATGTTCATATATTGTACTCGAGGAGGAGGTGAAAACCAAAAACATACATAATGTACAGGGTGTTCCCAAAAAGACGTGGAGAATTTTGGTTGTTAATATATTTAGAACCATGAAGACACAATGATACACTTTGGGTTATATGATACAGAAACTCAGAAGGTTTTGTGCACATCATCAATACACTTCAATATGAGCTCCGTTTGTCGTGTGCAGGACATCGAGGCGGGATACCAGTTCTTGCCATGTTTGGCTCAGCATGTTTATGTTTTTCTTTGCGGAGGATACTGTGACCTAAACAATTTTATATGAACATGTTGGAAGGATTCTCCTTCCCACAGATTGAAGACGTGCAACCCGATATCATTTTTCAACAGGATGGTGGGCCCCCTCATTGGGCCTTCGTCGTTCGAGCCGTCCCGAATGAAAAATTTCCAGGTCGCTGGATTGGCCGAGATTGCCCCCCCCCACCTGGAGGTGGCGCAACATGACAAACATTTTGATAGATAATTTGCGCCCCCCCCCCCCAACCGCTCAAGACCACCAGCAAAGATGAAAAACCCCGATACATTAATTGTGGTCATGTTGATCCTCTGTAGCAAGTCTGGATGTAATTGGCCCAGAACTGTAGGAGTAGCGTGACAAACAAATGAACAAGCACACGAACACCGGTCCGTGAATTATAGTAAGGATCCCAAGAGAGCAGATTTGGTTTTGGATATTATTGTGAAATTTAGTGTTGGAGAAATATTTTGAGGTGGCTACTTGCTTGTGTAATTAGCACTATCTGTAGGTGGTGAGAGTGGTGATATGTTGATACAGCACAGGCATGGTGGGGCTCATTTGGAAAGTTCCTTGTAATCTTTTGTACTAATAAATACTAGGTGAATGCACCTGGCGCTGCCCAGGTTCTTTTTGAATGAATTTAATCTTCTATACATATGTCTGACGCGAGCACAGTATCAGTTCCCTATTGGGCCATAGCAGTCATAGGCTAAGGGGGTTGGTGAGGGGGAAACACACCCATCCCCCCCCCCCCCCGGCCGAGGGGCCTTGCCACATCGCCCATAACCTTCCCGGGGCCCATCCCGACATTTTTCGTTTCAGTGGTTAGCTCCTATCTTTCACCTTTCAGGAGATTAGTGTGTGCAGACAAACAAACAAACAAACAGACAAACAAAAACTTAAAATTATATGTTGGATATATTGTATATGGCGTTGGCCCCATGTCAATCGGCTGAACTTGAAAAATTAACATTACGAAATCAAGTGTGACGTCATAATTCGGAAACCGGAAGTCGGAAGTACAATTCTTTTACATCGGGACACTCCCGGGTACATGTTCTGTCAGCATGTGAAGTTTGGTGAGGATCAGTCTAGTACTTTTCGCGTGCATAGGTCACAGACAAACAGACACACTTTCAACTAATATATATATATATATATATATATATATATATATATATATATATATATATATATATATATATATATATATATATATATATATATATATATATATATATATACAGATAACTTCATCAGTAATGTATTAGTAATGTTTGTCAAACTTCTGCTCATATAATCTATCGTCTTGTATGCACATGCTTCATTTCAACATGAAACTGATGAATGTTTCCTCCTTCGGACCTTTATACTGGGTGCTTTTCAGATGGGTGGCGTCAAGTCTGGCTTTCGACATGTCCAGACAAACACAACAGATGTTAAGCGCTTGCTGCATGTCAAAGGTCGGCGGAATGTGCGAGCATATGAGGTTCCATTCTCATGGTCCAGCTTCAACCAGGGAGACTGTTTCATCATCGACCTTGGAAAAGTGAGTTGAAGATCAGAGAATCAGAGATGAGTAAAAAAAAAAAACAGGAGGATGCAGGTAGATAGCATTTAATGGGAAAAAAATTTCTGCTTGAATCAAAATGAAAACCTTCATTTAAAAATTAGAAACATTGGATCTGATCATTAGAGACTGCTTCACTTCAAATCCTTGTATGAAACAAAAAGTCACAACCAAGCAGTGATTTTGCCTGGTGTTGGCTTAGTGGTTAGGGTGGTGGGCTTTGGATCCTAGGGTCCTGAGTTCAAATCCTGCTCAGCTGTTGAATTGATACCAGGTGGGGTTAAATTGACCTGCCATGAGGAAATTCCTTAAAAGTCATCAGCAATGCTTTAACAAATCTGTGTTTAAAGTGCATCAAAAAATTTAGGAAAGAATATCTGGGTGCTCTATTTATAATGTGGTTCAATTTGATCCACACTTTTGTTAATAATAACTCGTTTGTCTTGAAGGATAAACTCACCAGTGCAGGCACTCAACACGAATATCTTCTTCACCTACCCTGTATATCCTCTCCACTTCTGTCCCTTTTCCCATCATCATTCCTGGTTGACTCCCAAAAACCTTTACCCATATCCCATTGGGTTCATACAGCTTTGTTTTTCACTGGCTTATCAATAGCCCTTCTCTTCCCATACTTCTTCAGCACCTCAGCTCCTACGTCATTGTGCCCACCCCCCTTTCCTTAGTTTGGACCTCCAACATTACATGACTCCATTATAACATCGGAGATCTCTCTTTACAGGTTGCTCTCGCTGCTTTGGACATTGTGTGCTCAACAGAATTGTTCCTTTCATAGGATGTAGCAGACTTTTCTGTCTTTCCTCTTCTTAATGCCATAATATCTGATCATCAGCTTAGATTGGATCCCATCACTCAAAAACTTTTGAGATGTAACTGTTTCTTATTCAACAATAGCGGTGTTATCTCGACATATCAAGAGACTTAAACACAGCCTGGAAACCTACTTTGCTTCCCAAGCTGTCTGCCGATGGAATCCAAGCTTGTATTCATTCCTGTCTCACAAACTACCTTCATGTGCATAGACAGCATGTAGTTCTCCATCATATCCTTTCATTTTCTCTCACACGGAGGCTGGAGTGCCCCATTGTTATGTTTCAGGCTCATGTTCCTGTATTTATTTATTTTTTAAGGAAGAAGAAGAAGAAGGCACTTCAAACTAAAAATTAAACTCGATCTACTCCATTAATTTGAACAAAAAGCAAGAGCAGACCCTTTCTCAGGTGACATTTCACCCGCTTCACAGCAGGCTTCCTCAGGCCAATAAACCCTGAGCCTCATCGTGTCCGGTTTTTATTTCCGACGTGACGGCTCATTTCCAGTCACATGCCAGTTTCCTGTAAACTGAAGTCTTTAGGTAGCCGTCAGGCTTCCAGTGAACCTCCACATCCAAAAAGACCAATTTTCTCCACATCCAAAATGGACAGTTTGGGCAACTTGGCCAGGTATTCCACAGCATTAGCTTCACAATTGAAATGGAAAAAGAGAGCAAGTTAGCCTTTTTGGATGTGGAGGTTCACCGTAAGCCTGATGGCTACCTAAAGACTTCGGTTTACAGGAAACCAACCCACACCAGCAGGTTACTGGATTTTAATTCCTGCAACCCAATGTCCTACAAACACAGTGTAGCACGGACCTTGGCAGCTCAGGCATGGATGGTGTCATCTTCGAAAGTCGAAGCAATTAAAAAAAAACATCAGATAAGTTAGAGGAGTCCTGCTCAAAAAATTGCCAGAGCAAGAGGATACTCCCTACCCTGAAAGAACCAAAATGGATAGAACAGCAGGAGCCAGACACACTTTAGCACTGTATACACTGCTGGACCACCTGGGCCTTTCCGAAAGGATTGGCAAGTTAGTACGTAGTGCACAGACAGGTGTAGCCATCAGGCCTCGATGCACCATCCGTAATATCATTTCAAAACTAAAGGACACAAAAAGGATTTGGCTGTTTTAACCTTTCAGTGGAAGCAAAACATCTTCCTTGATGCTCTTCTTTTCATTTTCATGACTACATGGAAGTGGTTTATGGACCTTAATCTGGTAAATATGGTAGATAAGGCAAAACCCTTTGTCAGAGCAAAAGAGGGGTTAACGGCTGAAACAGTAGCTTCTCCATGCTTCTGACTGTGGTTAGCACAGCTCAATCAACATCCTGTTGATTTCATCCATTGTTTAGCAGGAGATGAGCTGACATGATGGATAAAGCAGTGAATAAGTAACGGTCGGTTGAGCATGGAAGGAGGGGATTGGGAATGTGATCTTTTAAGTTCAGACAATGTGCTCTATGGATGAGATTCAGAGATTCTTGTTCAGAGATTCTTGCTCTATGGAAGCGAGACTTGGACTCTGACCAAGGATCTGAGACGGAGACTTAATTCCTTTGGTACCAGGTCTCTTCAGAGAATCCTTGGCTATCGCTGGTCGGATTTTGTGTCCAACGAGCGGTTGCTGAGAGAGACTCGGATGAGATTTGTTACCTGCATGGTCCGTGAGCGTCAGTTGCGGCTGTATGGACATGTGGCTCGTTTTCCTAACTCTGATCCTGCTCACCAGATTCTCTCTGCGAGGGAGTCTCGTGAGTGGAGGAGGCCAATGGGCCGACCACGTACCTCATGGTTGCAACAGGTTGACCTGCATCTCAAGGAGATGGGGATGGGCCTGGCATCTGCCTGGGGGATGGCCAGACGGAGGCTCCTGGAGTACCGGCGGAAAGTGGACGCAGTGACGCGCTGTTCTGGCACATGCTCCCATACCTGACCTGAATGTGAAGGCACTCTGCTGTGTCTATAGTAGAGTACATGATGACTCCACCCTTTATAAGTAAAGGAACAGATGAGGGGTATATGCTGTTGATAGACTTGATAAGTCGCCACTGGGCTTTGGAGAATCGTTGAAAAGCTTGAGAGATCAGAGCTCAAGTGGGCATGATATTGAGCTCTTGTTCTTCTGAAGATGGACACAGCCTGGGGTTGTGAGGCTTGTGGAGTGAAAACAGATGTCCATCAGTTGGATTTACTTTACAAGTGGAGAAAGTGAACTGCCTTTTGCCAAATGGCTCACTGCATGTATCATCGGTATACCAGCATCAGGTAGCTAAAGGTTTGAAGATATGAACTGATAGAGAGGGAGATAAGTTGTTTGAAGCAGAAAATGTGATGTATAAGTTGATGAAAGAGACAGCAGACTGTAGGCCAGACCAATCTGCTTCGTCGAATTACCAGACCCGGTAGAACCCTCTTGTTTGTTCCCCCAAAACAGTCGGTGAGACGAGCACTTTCAGAAGGACATTAATAACTGTGGAAATTAGAAGAGCTGAGAAGGAACAGGAGAGTTTTAGGGTAAGTTAATTAAATTCAGTCCATCATGAAAGGCATTTGGAAAATTTAGGGAGGAAAACCAATGGATTGAGTTTGACCTTAGCCTCGTGTTGGCTTAGTGGTTCAGGTGGCTGGCTTGGGATCTTATGTTCCTGAGTTTGAGCCCTGTTGACCACTGAATTAACACCAGGTGGAGTTAACTCAGCCTGTCGTCCTTCCGAGGTCGGTGAAATGAATACCAGTGTACTGGTTTAGGGGCACAGCACCAGCGGCATAGTCATGCCCCAACAAAATGATAGCTATCCGGCAACCAAGCTGCTATACGCAAAAAGAAGAAGTTTGACATATATATATATATATATATATATATATATATATATATATATATATATATATATAAATATATATATATATATATATATATATATATATATATATATATATATATATATATATATATATATATATATATATGAGTATTCATTATATTGAGCATAGTCGGTGATTGCACATCATTACCCTTGCTAAATTCACTGCTTGCAGTTAACTGTATAATTAGTATTGTCTTGTTAGGAGTGTTGCAGTGTATCGTAGGTGGCAATGATCTGATGTGGAAAAGGCCTTATCCTCAAAGGAGGTTGGAAGTGATGACATCACACTCATGTTCCATGTCATGATTTCTTGTGACTGCATTGCATGATGAACTCAAAATGGTCTTTGATGGGTCGAACATTTTTGGTTGCAAAACTTTGGTTAAAAAACACTATAGCTAAACAGAAGTGTTCTAATAGATTTGAAACCAAAAAAACATTATTTGGCTTTATGAGTGATTGTGCTTTCACATACATTTTATTCATACCATATGTAATAATGAAGTTGCAATCCTTTAAACATTTGGAAACAATTGAACATACGAGGGTTGGTACGAAAGTAATGCCTCTTATTTTTCAGTTTGTAACCAAAGTGTCGTAGGAAAGCTAATGCAAGATCACAATGAAAGGTTTGTATCTCCCACCAATTTTAAGTTGAGCGGCACCATCATTGGTTACGTGACATCACGCCGCTCTTTCAAAGTGACTGCCGTGCTGGATGTATGTACAAAGCAGAGAACAGTTATTGAAATTCTTACTGTGGAAGAGGTCCCTCCAGTGGATATTCAGTTATTTAAACAATGGGTATGGTGACTCTACCGTTGATGTGAGCACCGTTAGATGTTGGGTAAAGCATTTCAACAGCGAGGAAACCGATATTGACGACAAGCCTCAAAGTGGTCGTCCAGCAACCGCAGTGACACCAGAAAACAAGAGTTGGATTGATGCACTCATTAGAGTGCATTGCAGTTGATGGAGACGATGTATAAAAATAACCTGATATTTGTCACATATACATGCATAATCCCTGTAATTTTCATTGTAATTGTATTTAGTGAGAAATAAAATAAGAGGCATTACTTTCATACCAAGCCTCGTATCGAAACCGAAGCAAAATGAAATGAAAACTGACACTACGTAAAATTACCTTTGTTGTCTCTTCGAATACAAAGAAAATCCACGTGTGGTGTGGTTCTGAATGCAACCGCTATGAGCGCACCCAAGCATCTGCAGTAGCCCGCAGAATTCGGGACAATGAAAGAAATGGCCGGGCCCAGGTGGAAATTCTGGAAAATGGAGAGGAAACAAAGGAAATGACTGAAGTAAGTATTGTGCTTGCTGTGTTCGAAGTTATCTGTAAATGTGAATGCAATTCAAGTCTAAGCCTCACTCCATCCTTTTAAATTCTGAGCATCAATCAAGGAAGCAGCACACACCATTTTAAAAGTCTTTGGTAGGACTTGGCCAGTGCTCGAACTGCTGACCTCCCAGAGTCAGAGCGGACACGAACCATTATTCCACTAAGTCTGGCACATTAATCTCTCTCATAAGCACAGACAGTAGTTAGGGAAGTTTAGCAAATTGTATTGACCATCTGTGAAAAAATTGCTTACCAAAAAATTTCTTCACTAACGTATTCATCTAGGTATCTACGAACACCTATCAATTAGTGCAAACCCAAATCCTTGTGGAAAATTCTGGGGAGCCAATCAAAGTTCGGGTGCTCAGAGGGCCTGCGCGAAAAAAATTCGGAAAAATTAACTTTTGCCAATATTGACTTGTGGGATGTCTAACTAGGGTTTTTTTTGGGGTGCTGAATTGATTCCAACCATTAGATTTGAGGAAAAATGAATCCCTGGCCGTAAAATATTGATATGATTCATTTTTAGATATCTCAGACTGTGTTTTGCGGTAATTTGGCTCAATTGATTCAGATTGTTCAAATTGTGCTGAAACCAGCATACAACATTTTTGAAACCACTGCTATATTGTTGGTTATATTTGTGCTCATGCTCAGTAGAATTCTCTGCGTTAGCCAAGAGCTTTTAGCTATAAAATTATTGTGTACCGGACTCAATAGAAGTTGAATATATTCAACATAGAGTGGACCTATTAATGTTAAAACACATCACTGTATGTGTGTTCTGTCTGTTTTGTGTCAAAATTTCATGTCCTGTCTGTTGTTTACAAAAAAATGTCTTATTTAAGTCCGGCACATGGACCGACATCACGATAGAAACCACACTCATGCGTGAGGCAAAATCCTCTGGTGGTCTAAACAGAGGCCGCTTTCGGAATGAGTCTTCTCATAAGTCTTGGGTTCAGACTCTGAACCACTTCTCGTTCATTCACCAAGAGCTAGAAAAAAGCATGGTCAAATGTGGGGTCCCTGTCCACACCGATGTTAAAAGAGCCCAAATGAAGAGAGATAACGATGCTGTCAACACCATAGTTGGGTGGTTGGAGGAAGTCAACCCTTTCGATGCCACACGGGACAAGAAGACTCTGGTGTCCTTCTCAACTGGGTTCAGCAGCACTCCGGAAGACCAAGCAGAAGAAGTTGGCAGAGCCATACAGGCTAAGATGGATGGGAAAACTGTTGTGGATGCAATGGTAACCAAACACAAGGTCAAATCACTTGCAAGCCTCAGATCTGGATCCAAAGTCAATGGCAAGAAGCTGGTCATCGACTCACTGAAGCTATTCAACCGCCTCATTGTCATCAGTGAGCATGAAGTCAAGACCAAAGAAGCTCTGCGCTTTGAGTTGACGCCAAAACCGATGTCTCTGTTTGACAAAAATCAAAAGTTGCGAAAGCCAGACAAGGCTGCCCTGGCAAGGTCCCTGAAGGCATGTGTGGCACCTATCGAACAACCCCCCTGCACAAGCCTTGTGGTTGATGGTGGGTGGCTCCTGCACAATGTCAAGTGGGAGGCTAACCTTACTTGGAAGGATGTTGCCGAGAGCTACCTCCAGTTTGTGAAGTCCATGGGGAGCCATCACCTCCGGATAACGGTGGTCTTTGACGGATATGGCAGCTCCACCAAGGACCATGACCATTTGAGACGAACAAAGAATGCATGCTGTGACATTTAGATTCGTCTGGATCTCAAAATCATGATTGCAAGAGAAAAGTTCCTCGATAACAAGAACAACAAAGCCCAGCTCGTTCTGCTCCTTGCTGAGACATTTAGTAGGAATGGAATCAGTGTACAGCAATGCTCCAATGATGCCGACACCTCCATCGTCCGCGCAGCTCCAGATGAGGCAAGAGAGTCCCCTGTCGAGGTGAGGGCTGAGGACACAGACATCCTGTTTATGCTGATTCATCATGTTGCAGACCATCCGATCTTCCTCACGACAGCCAAAGAAACATCTTACGATGTCGGAAAGATTGGGGAGGCCCTCCCAGAGATATCTCATCTTCTTGCACAGCTTCTCTGGCTGCGATACAGTGTCTGCAATTTTTGGGTTTAGTAAACCAACTTTGCTAAGCAAGCTCTGCAAGACTGATGAAGCAGAGAGGGCAATGGACGTGTTTCTGGACATCCGAGCTGAGAAAGGTGATATCATTAAAGCAGGCTGTGATCTTATCATGCTCATGTTCCATGGGAAATCCTCCAAAGACTTGGAAGACTTGAGATTCGACATCTTCAGCAAGCGAGCTGCTACTGGGAGCATAAAACCTGAGAAACTCCCCCCGACAACAGGAGCTGCAGCACAGCACTCTCTCCGAGGTTACTTCCAGACTAGAGACTGGCTGATGCTGCAAAGTCCATCGTTGGATGCACGGGACTATGGATGGCAACTCACCGAGCAAGGATATGCACCAGTCCCTTCTACAGACCCCACTGCACCAGACTACCTCCTGAAGTTTACCAGCTGCAACTGTGCGGGGGACTGCAGCTCACTCAGGTACTGCTGTAAAAAGCAAGGAGTCACGTGTATTTCTGCTTGCGGCATCTGTCATCATAACTCTTGCCTGAACATAAACCAGCTGGATGACAAGAGGAGTGAGGAAGATACTGGGAGCTTGATGAATAAGGTTGTAAAAGCTGACGAAGCAACATTTCCATTGAGCACAGTTCTGTTTAAAATGTCAATAAAATACATTTTATATGATCAAGGAGTGTTTTTATCTCAAAAATAATGGTTGGAATCAATTCAGCACCCCCAAAAAACCCCTAGTTTGACATCACACAAGTCAATATTGGCAAAAGTTAGTTTTCCGATATTTTCTCGCGCAGGCCCTCTGAGCACCCGAACTTTGATTGGCTCCCCAGAATTTTCCACAAGGATTTGGGTTTGCACTAATTGATAGGTGTTAGTAGACACCGAGATGAATACGTTAGTGAAGAAATTTTTTGGTAAGCAATTTTTTTCACAGATGGTCAATACAATTTGCTAAAATTCCCTAACTACAGATACAATACAGGTTAAACTTTTACCTGTTGCAATTTGGTAGTTATTATTTAAATTTTTTTTATTAACTAGCGAAAAATCCGTCCTTATGGGAGGGTTAATTCCACAGGCATTATGGACGGTTTGATTTGTAATACCGGGAATGGTGCTTTGTGATACACATGTGCATAGAGGAAATGAAGGTGCTCCCCCCACCCTGAACTCCCACTACTTTGAATTTTTTTTTACCCCCATAAACACATAAGCTCTCATGCACACCCTGAGTAGTGTACAACCACCAGTTTTAAACTCCTTCCATTCAGTAGTTCAGGAGTGCATAATAGAAGGTAAACACACAAACAAATAAACACTTCTCAAATTGCATACAGTATGACTTTCCCCAAAATTATGGGACGGCATAATTCCCCCAGAATTGTCATGTTTTAGTATGCCTTGTACGACCACCACCAGATGACCTGATATGACACACATTTACATAGAGAGAATTGGGGTCTTTCCCCCCCACCCTGAACCCCTGGAGAATATAAAAATGTTTACGCCCAAAAAGCTTGTTTTGTCCACCTTGTGTATAACCACCATTTTTCAAGTCATCCCATCTATCAGTTCAGGAGTGCATCAAAGTCAAAGATCACAGAGCAATTATATATTCAATACAGCCCAAGGAGATGCATGTACTCCTGTGTATATCCTCCGCAAGCTGTCCGGATAGCCGAGGTGTGTGCACACTTGCCTGGGTTCGAATCCTGATCCAGCTATAAACTGTCATCTCGATGTTTCACAGGCAGAATGATTCATCAGAGTGTGTGCCGTCCCTTAGATAGACGTCAAACTAGACATCCTGTCTGCAGGCATTAGTTTCTGGATGTTAAATACCTCCATGGTGTCCTTCACGAAGAGTAGGCGAGCTATCGCAAGCAACATGAACAAGTTCCAAATTCCTGTCCTAACTACTGCCGGGAAGGCAACGGCAAACCACCCAGTATAACCCTCGTCAGTCGTCAATAATCTACTTCGGCAGTCACCGACACCTTGTAATGCCGCATCAGAATCAGAATATCCTCCTCAAAAACATATACTCTCATGTTTATCTTTCACAATATCTTGTTATATATATATATATATATATATATGCAGTTCATGGGCTAAGTTATCGTTTTTCTGATGGCAATGGACGAATTAAAAACACAATCAATTGCAAACTTCCATTGTCCCTTACATTGAGTAATCTGTGTATGTTGTGCCATTACAATCTGACCTCGATAACTGAATGAATACAATTGATGTATTCGGTTTGTGTGCTCAGGTCCTTGGAGCAAAGCCACATATTGCAGATGGTTCCTGCGACGATGATGCCGAGGCAGACATTTTAAACAGAAAATCAGCAAGTCTCTACAAGGTTCTTCACTCCCTCTCCATGTTATATCTTGGGATTTAGTGAAATAGTTTATCTCTTTTCCAATTTGAAATACTGGTCAAATGAACGCTGTTGATAAACTGTCAAAGGCAAATGAATCCTATCACATAATATAGAACCAATAGTCTGTCATAAGAGCTTCTTCCTAATTCCCATACTTGCTCTGCAGTGCCTAATATTGTATTCCTGGATATACTGGGATCATACGGTGATAGGTTTTCTCACAGTTGCAACCAAATGTCTCCGTACGATAAGTTACAATGCATTCATACGAAGAACTTTATAGGAGTGGAGACAAAGATGGGTGGTTGGCATACGTCTGAGTGAACTGTGAGTATGGAGAGATAGAATGGTTTGCAATTGGAAAAGGGGTTAGACATGTTCAATCTGTACATCATGAGGAAATTTAACTTGGATGGCATAGAGGTTGGAATCAGGATTGGAGGAAGAGGTATGAACAACTTCAGGTATGCTGATGATACCACACTGTTGGCAAAAAGTAAAGAGGACTTGATGAAACTGCTGCAGACGGTGAAGAAGGAAAGTGAAAAAGCTGATCTTTATTTAAACCTAAACAAAAAATCAAAATCTTATCAACTGAGACGATCGACGCGTTCAGATTCGGAGATGATCACACGTCAATCGTGGACAGTTTCATCGTCCTGGTTCTAAGATTGAAGTGAGTGGACAATGTGGAGGAGAAATTAATTGACTGTTCACGTTGGGGAGAACAGCAATGTCAGGATTGACAAAGATCTGGAAAGACTAAGATGTGATGATACAAACCAAGAGGAGGCTAGTCAATACTCGGGTATTTTCAGTTTCAATGTATGGAGTTGTGGACAGTGAAAAAGAAAGAAAGGAAGAAGGTTGGCCATTTTGAAATGTGGTGTGGGAGACGAATGTGAAAACTTCCATGGACTGTAAGATGAAAAAAAAAAAATCACTGTTTGGATAAATTAAATCACCATGTACATGAGAAGCGCTGATACCAAAACAGAAATTGTCATACTTTGGACACATCATGAGTGCAGAAAACGAAAGTCTGGAGAAGTCAACCATGGTGGTCTAGTTGAGGTTGAGGGAAGAAGGTCTAGGTTGAAAGAAGAGGAAGAGACAGATGCTGTATATTCTGGATGGATGGGGTAAATGCTGCAACCAAGCTGTCTCTGCCAGGGCTTTGGGAAGTAGTGCAGGATGGGGATGTTTGGAGAAATCTGATCTTGAATGCCACCAGAAGTCAGACATGACATCAAGGAAATGGATAACTACATAATAAATTATTTTTACGATTATGCCAAACAGATTTATACATATCTGTAATTATTCAAAGAATGAAACACACAATCAACCAGATAATTAACCAATGAACTATTAACCAAAGTTCCACGATACCAATTTTATAACAAACAGGAAAGAGAAATCTTGGTCTCAAGAGTCATTTAATCCATGACCAACAGACTTCTTCAGCCCCTTAGCTCAACCCTGGTATGACCCCTTTCGTTTATCATCACTTTATAACCATTTCGGTGTTACATACCAGTGTAAAGTGAAACAAGTCTGAAGACGACGATGATTCACGAGCGGTATTTGACGATGTAGATTGTTTCAGAAGTCAAGCATGAGACAACGTGATAATGTTTGACCAAGTTATAAAAATGATCAACATGATGTGGTACGGGTGACAGGTTATCAGCTGCAAAATGTCGAAAACCCGGTTTCCTTCAACAACTTTCAAAATTTGACCTTTGCATAACCTTTAAAGGTCACAAAACAATGTTGTGGACATTAAAATAAGGAAACAGGATACGTGCTATAGCTTATTGGAGTTAGTTCGTCGAAGAAGGTCGAAAACCCGGTTCGATTCCCACAACTTTGAAAATTTGACCTTTGTGAACTTTAAAGGTCAAAGGTCAAGGATTATGACCTTGGTGCAAAACTTCCTCTGGAACATTCCAGGAACAATACAACGTCATATAGGCTATATGGCATTTCGCACTCCTCGGATTATCCATACTTTGATGAAATCAGCGTAAAAACAAACTTGAAGGGGGCGCCACGGGCAAGGTGTTCGAGATAGAGCAAAATGGTTTCAAGACTCTAGGTGGGGAATGACCTCAAGATTATGCACAAAAAATATTGTCATCCTAGCTCTCAAAATTTGGGCGGTCGTATGATTTTTATGTCAAAATTCACAATTTTCTAAGTTTGTGACCTTGTGGCCTTGACCTTGGGACGAAAATGAAAAATCGAGCTCCGTCGGGCTATGCAGGTGCCATTGGGCTAACCAAATACAGAAACCCCTGTCAGATTTGACAAACCCCCTCGGAGAAGATGTTACTTGAAATCGGCTACCCCTTAAAAACACGTTTTTTTTGGCGTGGCTCCGCCCATAATTGGCGCACCAAGCCCATTCTCAGGAAAACACAACTAGATCATGATATAAACCTCCCACCAAAATTTTATCAGGATCGGATCAAAGCCCACAGAGCTATGCTCAAGACAGACAGATAGACAGACAGACAGACAGACAGACAGACAGACAGACAGACAGACAGACAGATACACACCAATAACGAATATAGTGGTCACTTGCTGACTTGTGAACCAACAGGCGAGCATTGGGTAGCTTTGACACCAACCCTCTGGTTAATATATTTATTGAGCAAAATGGATCCAACGTTCACAATTTCTTTGTTTGAAAAAGGATATGAACGTCTTGGTCAATCAACTCAATTAGGGGGGTAATTACAGTCATGTGTTTCAATTAATGGGATGACAATCAGGAGTGAGTTTGGGTGGCCCTGCCCAACATGAAAAACATAAACTTTGTTCGTCACCATCAATCTGATCTTCACCACAGGTTTATGGAAGTCTGGTCTTCACCACACATGTCCCCATCAAAAGAGATTTCTGAGGATCTCAGAAAAAGAGTTGTCAATGCTCATTAGTCTGGAAAGGGTTACAAAAGCATTTCTAAAGATGTTGACATCCACCAATCCACTGTCAGGTAGACAGTGTACAAATGGAGAAAATTCAACACCATTGTTACTCTTTCCAGGAGCGGTTGTTCAATGAAAATCACTCAAAGAGCAAGGTGTACAATAATCCAGGAGGTCACAAAGAACCCCAGGGCAATGTCTAAGGATCTGCAGGCCTCTCCTAAATTGGCTAATGTCAGAGGTCACGAGTCCACCATCAGGAAAACACTGAACAAGAATGATGTGCAATGGAGAATAGCAAGGAGGAAACCACTGCTCTCCAAGAAGAACATTGCTGCCTGTCTCAAGTTTACCAAAGACCACCTGCATGATCCAGAAGGTTATTGGAAGAATGTTCTGTGGACAGATGAGTCAAAAGTGAAACTTTTTGGCTTAAATGAGAAACGTTATGTTTGGCGAAAACCAAACACTGCATTCCAGCACAAGAATCTCATCCCAACCATGAAACATGGTGGTGGGAGTATCGTGGTTTGGGGCTGCTTTGCTGCCTCAGGACCCAGACGACTTGCCATCATTGATGGAACAATGAATTCTGCATTGTACCAACAAATTATACAGGAGAATGTCAGGGCATCCATCTGTGAGTGGAAGCTTAACAGAAAGTGGGTCATGCAAAAAGACAACAATCCTAAACACACAACTAAATCTCCAACAGAATGGCTGAAGTAGAAGAGATTTTGTATTTTGGAATGGCCAAGTCAAAGTCCAGACCTTAACCCAATTTGAATGTTGTGGCAGAACCTGAAGTGAGCAGTTCATGTAAGAAAGCCCACAAATATCTCCGAGTTGAAGCAGTTCTGTAAGGAGGAATGGGTCAAAATTCCTCCAACCGATGTGCAGGACTGATCAACAGTTACGGGAAACGTTTGGTTGAAGTTATTGCTGCTCAAGCGGGTAACACCGGGAACTGAATGTAAAGATTCATATACTTTTTCCTCCAAAGAGCTCAGATAAATAAATATTTGTATTTATGATTGAAGTACTGTCCTGTACAACAAATTTGTAGAACTTCCTAATGAGATGTGCATTCATCATTTTGTCATAATGCATGAGTATCGAAACAATCAAGCAATACAGCTGTGCATTTTAATGGCAAGGAAGCTTTCTTATAATTTAATAATGTGTTAAATCTGATGAAGATGGAGCGATTTTGAATTTAGAGCTGGGTTTTATGAACAATCGATATGTGGTTTTCGCTTTTACGAAATGTTGTTGATGGAAATTATGAAGAGCTTTATATGTAATCAAATCAGAATTTAAGTATGTTCCAGACATCAATGGCCTGGCATCAATTATGTGTGGAGCCTGGCTTCATGATGACATGTTCTTTGCCAGTTTGTAGAGCTTATTTACTCTCTCTCTCTCTCTCTCTCTCTCTCTCTCTCTCTCTCTCTCTCTCTCTCTCTCTCTCTCTCTCTCTCTCTCTCTCTCTGTCATATTTCAACAAACCTTAACATAAACCAATTTGGAGTTAGGAAATCATTTGTGTCCATTAACTTTGTTCTGGGAAACTGCTTCTTATGGCTATCAATGCACTGTCTTTTTCCACACGTTGAATTTGTGAAATGTTGTCAATTTGTTTCAGGTTTCTGATGCTAATGGACAACTAGAGGTGACTAAGGTGGCCTCAAAGACACCATTCAAACAGCAGCAATTAGACTCCAACGACTGCTTTCTTCTAGATAATGGTGCAGCCGGAATTATATTTTTATGGAAAGGTAAGTCCTGCCTTGTGTCCGAGTTGTTTGTTAATTACTGGCATGGCTTCACGAAATATCTGCATGACTTGAGACAGAATTTATGGAGATTGTGACGTACTGGTGCAGGGAAGGGAGCAAATGCGGAGGAGCGGGCAAAAGGCATGAAAAATGCACAGGACTTCATCGAGAAAAATAATTACCCAAGAACCACCAAGGTATCCTAAAAATACCTCGTTAGTTATGCCAAATGTGACTAAAATATACAAGTGTATTGACTGTGTAGTGCACATTGTCTATAACTAGGTTATTGTTTTATTGCATTAACAATACATTGTCTATGAGTGATAGTGACAAATCATTCATTGTTTTTATTGTGAATGCTCGTCATACTTTCTGTTGCATCACAAAATGTTGTTGCACATAGTCATGTTTAGTTGACCAAGTCATAAGCAGATTGAGCATGTCATTCCATTAGAATGTTTCAATCTAGGTCTTTTACCCTTAGATCCAGGTCTTGCCAGATGGTGGTGAGACCACTGAGTTCCAACAGTTCTTCTTTGATTGGCGTGGTCCAGATGATGTTCGCACACCAGGTAAGACGTACACATTGGGAAGTGTGGCCCAGATCAAGCAAGTGCCCTTCGATGCCTCAACTTTGCACACCTCTGCTCCAATGGCTGCCCATCATGGCATGGTGGACGATGGAAAAGGCAAGGTGACGGTGAGTGCGGAGCTTTCCTCACTTGTTGCACTCTTCCACGTCGATTCCATTTCCTTCATCTGCATGACTCCCATTTTGCAACAAGTGAATGCTTGTTAATCACATCAAGTATGAGATGAATTTTGATGGATATTTGAGTTAAATTGGTGGAGAATCACCAAAACATTAAATGCAATGTAATGGTAATGTTTTCCCATTTCAACTCAGATCTGGCACATTGAAGGAGGAGGCAAGGTCCCAGTAGACCCCAAAAGTTATGGACAGCTTTTTGGTGGTGACTGTTACCTCATCCATTACTCATACAGAGCAAAAGGCTCTCAGAAGCAGATTATCTATTTCTGGTGAGCCATATATTCGATGATGCTCAATCATGGAATCAAACGATGTATCGAATCCATCATCGTGAATTGTGGTGGTATTTCTTCAGTGCTCATTCTGTGTATTCATTCTTGGTGGTCTTCTTTCTTTGCCACTGCACTGACGTGTCATTTTGTGGTCATACAACCAAGAATGAATGAATGAATGAATGTCACAATTAGTCTTGAGTAGTTGCTTCACTGGCACAATCGCTCTGAATTGAAATGGAAGTTATGGGTCAGAAATTGCCGAGAATCATGTATTTTGCTTCCAAAATCTCCGCTCCCAACACATCACGCCAGAAGCTTCACAATTTTGGCATTTGCGGTGTCCAACCAGGGCTACCACTGCCGTGAGCGGGCAGGTTCCGGGCGCCGATCAGGTCCGCCCCTGGTAATGGCTGTCAAGTCCAAGTCCATCTCTGGTATATACTGCCCCTGCACCCCCCCCCTCCCTGTTCACCTCAAATGCCCTCACTTTAGACTCGAAACAAGGCAGAATTTGTTAATTCAGTGTTAACTTCAAATCTGATTGACCCAACTCTTTACCATTTGCCCAACAACTTTACCCAGCATCACACTCTTTCCCCATACAAACCCCTTAAACCCACTTGCCTTCTAGACTCTGGGTATTTCAAACCCCCAGCATATGAAAAAGTTACATCCAGCATTGACACTTCATTAGTAATTGTTCCCCAGATGGTAAGATCGCTCATATTTCGATGAAGATATATTCTGTTTTCATAATTTTAAAAGGAGTACGTTTGTGAAACAACCTTTATGCCTGGTGTTGGCTTATTGGTTGGGGTGGAAGGCTTGGGATCCTTGTGTCCTGAGTTCAAATCCTGCTCATTTGTTGAATTAATACCAGGAACGGTTGACTCAGCCTATCATCAGACCTTCTGAGGTCAGCAAAGTGAGGACCAGCTTGCTGGGATGATTGAGCCATTTGGGTATCCAGTGTCAGGGTGGTGACCCATCCAGGACTGTGCCCAATTGCCTCAGAGACTGCTTTGGCAGCACCAACACTCTGTGCAGAGTATGCTCCCAATGGATGGAACAACTTTTCTGAGGCTTTTGAAATGCACTCTTCCCCTTGTGGCTTCAATCATGCAGTGCACTACCACCTCATGCCACCCCCCCCCTACTCTCCCTACCTGCAATCTTTTATATCCAGATTATCTATACCAAACCTAACTCCACCATCTTCTTAAAAGTTGTTGTATCTCCTCCTATCCTCTTTTCCTTTTCGTTCATCCCTTATTTGTTGTAGCTAAATGTGTCCTCACTGCCCATTGTTACTTCAATGCATTTTACCCTCTGTAATCTCAGTCTTATAACAGAAAGACCGTCTTTGAATGTTTGTCGAGATACTTGTTTTGCTCACAACACATTTTATCACGAGTCGAGTTGTAATAATCACTTTGTTGGATATCTTTTTCCCTGTGATTACAGGCAAGGTCTGAAAGCAAGTCAAGATGAGGTGGTATCTTCAGCATTCCATACTGTTCAGTTGGATGACGAGATGGGTGGGAGTCCAGTGCAGGTATCACCCACTTTGACAATATCTGCATCAGCTTTTCTTCCCTTTAACCTTCAATGATAAATGTTCAGAACTGTCAGGCACTGAGAACATTTGGAGGGGACTCACCTCGAAACACGGTGTCTGGGTGGGTGGGTAGGGAATGCAAGGTGAAAGTTCAGGTGAGGGGAGAAAGTTCAAACAATTGTTGTAGGAATGTATGGATAAAAACTATATATTGTACTCATTGGTGTGAAAGAGTACATAAAACACTAACATGGACGTTTAAACAACTGGAAGGGCACCCGGTAGACTGCATATCTCTGCTCCGCAATGCCTGATCCACGAGAACATATCAGGGCCCAATCAATACATTTTTGAAATATCATGCGATACAGGACTATATCGTTTATATATATATATATATATATATATATATATATATATATATATATATATATATATATATATATATATATATATATATATATATATATATATATATATAATGGTGAAGAATCACTTTATAAATAAAACAAATCTCGAATCCCGATCTTCACCAAAATCGAATCAATTCTTCCTTGTCACACACCCAACCTGTCCACCAAGTTTCATCCGTATCAGACAACAACTTTTTGTACAAGAGTGAACTAATATAAGGAACGAAGTTTAAAGAATGAGTGAGTTTGGTGGAATTGGTAAATCCGTAAAGTAAACCTTCATTCTAATATCAAGATCTTTGCCCCGAGCTCTTCCCGACGGACTGGGAAGAATCACATCCGTCTCTCCTGGAATACAGTAACGAACTAAATAATGAGCGGGTTCGGTGGAAGACGACGAGACGATTGACTGGAGAAAGAAAGATGAATCATTTGAGGTAGGACGGGCAGTGAAAATAATCACAGTGTGCAATACCTCGGAGGGACATTAAGCTGGGTGTGTCGTCGGACATTCATGTCACAACTCATACTTGGAATCTCATGAAATTCACTCGGATTTCAAATCAACTTGTGAAGCTTCTTTTGTGCAGTGGGAATCCAAATTGGAATGAACCGTGTACTATCCCGATCCAAAACTTGATGCCATCCTTGGGAATTTCGACTTACACGATAGTTGACATCATTTACCTTTTCCATTAGTCAAACACTGTCCTTGTCAGACATTTACAAAATTCAAGTAAACTCCTTTGTGCCTCTTAAAATTGCTAACCCTAATAAGTCTCCCGAGTGGAACTGCTTTCCTTTTGATCGCTTGGCTAATACGGGTTTCCCAACTGGCTGTTCTCTCGCTGTATCCTTTGTCCTCACCAGACTATATAGCTACTAGCTCTTCATGTAACCTTCCACATCATGGGAACTGTTACTCCTTCCTTAAATTGCTGCTTCCTCCACTGATCTGCACCACCTATAATAATGGATAGATTTTGACTCATCATGTACAAGTATTCCACACTCTCAACACACGTGTCCCCTCCTTCGTACACCTGGCATTGTCCTGGATCGCCATGGCTGCTAGTTTCCTGGGGGATGGACGATTAAACATCTGAACCCTGGGGGAGGGGGTTGACCCTTTTGTACTTCGTTCCCTTGGGAGAAGGAATTTTATGGCCATGGTGCCGCGACTGCTTGCCTACTCTTCATAAAGGACAATGTGGGATCTTCAATGTCCACCGATTAATGCCGGCAGACGGGACACCAAGTTTATCGTCCATCCAAGGGATGGCACGCACACTGATGAATCGCCCTGCCTGTGAAACACCGGGATACCAGTTTACAGCTGGGTCAGGATTTGAACTCAGGCTAGACAGCTCAGAGACGAGTGTGCATGCCTCGAGTCTTGGCCATCTTGTCTTGATTGTGCATACCTCCAGTATTGGTGTGCTTACCAGCCCCAATGGTCTAAAGCAGGGTATTGCAATGCAAGACATGTTACCACTTTTGAGGAAACTCAATCAAGAGCTTAGCTTTAGGCCAATGTTAAAATTTCTCGTGCTGGTCCACTCAAAGAATTCCACCGATTGGAAAGATTTTTCAAAGGCCAACCACTGATTTAAATTGCACTAACAATGCTTCCATATTTTCCTTCCCATTATATGTCCCACTTATCACGTACCACGGTGACTTTACTTGTGAGTTTCCCAGTGTATGAATTAGCAGTTGAACCAAATATAGCACCCTGGACCATCCTCGCGTCGCGACTTGGAACCATGCGGCAGTGCAGGCTGCATCTGTTTTCTTTCTGCCAAGGACAACAGTAAATTTCACTCTTGTTTTTCATCCACTTACCAATTTTTTTTTATATTCCCAGGATATCCTGGAGTGACCTTGCATCACTGCTGAAAACCTCTTCACATCTTTGCATTGTCATCCTTTTTTCCATTTGCTTCTGCTCACTTGTGGCCTTCAGCAAATTATCCCACTTGTCCTTTCCTTTCTCATGATTTTTTTTTCATCTTTGCACATTTTAAAAACAACCTTCAAACCTACCATCTATCCTTGCTTTTCTTGATTCAAATTACTTCATCCACTTGCCTTGTTACATGTCACCGTAACTGCCTCCTGACTTTATCAATCTTCCGTTTCTTCGCCGGTCTTCACGCTCGCAATACCTGCATTTTACCATTTGCAAACCTGTCAGTCATCTTAGTGTTTCGAACATCCGTGTTCGATTTTCGATGAGCCAATCTGAAACCAAGATCGAATTTTAAGAATTAGAACAAACATTGATATCAGTTTTCATTCCCATAAACATTGAACATAAATCCCTCTATCCTTGCCCCCCCCACCCCCCAATCTTGGAACCACCCAGTGGCTGTGGCAACTGCAGCATCTTCCTTTAGTACCAGTTTTAGCACAACATTCAAATTCTCCTCCCATTCTTGAGGGTCCAGCTTCAGTTCAAAATTATATGCACAATCCATGGTTGGGCAACCCCCCCCCCCCAAACATGAACCTTTGTCGCTTTGTTCCTCACTTCCCCCATCTATGGAACCACATTCCAGAATTAATTACTGCCCACTCTTCCCTCCAAGGCTTCCAGCAGTCCTCTTCTTATTATTATTCCGCTTGCGCATGGCAGCTGGGTCGCTTTCATTTTGTTGGGGCACGACTATACCACTGATGTTGCGCCCCTATACCAGTACACTGGTACTCATTTTGCTGACTTCAGAAGGATGACAGGCTGAATCAACCCCACATGGTGTTAATTCAGCAGCCAACAGGGCTCAAATCCAGTACCCTAAGATCCCAAGCCAGACACCCTAACCACTCAGCCAACACCAGGCTGCTTCAATCAGTGCTCTCGGGCTTCAATGAAACAACAAAGATATTTGTTCCCAAGGGGAGAGGCCGGTGTCGTGAAAAAGTGCCAACGCCATGCCTCCAGGAAGTTAGATTTTCTCTCCTCAAATTGAGCAGACAGGGCAGTTGAGCAAACAGAGTGAATGAGCCTGCCACCTTCAGGCCTACGACTGTTTTAGTAAACCAAGATGCAGGCAAAATACCATGTCTAACCAATATAGTTCCAAAATGGCAAGCATGAAAGTCAAGGATGGAAGACACTTTCACAATCATAAAATCACATGACATTCCATATGATATCTCCCTCCTAATGAATGCATATAATGGGTCTTTTATGAATGGCAGCAATAAAAAAAGAGCAGATGAAGAGATGCAATCAAGAGCTCCATTTTGGTTTTCCTGCATGCTAGAAAATGGAACCAGGTGTGAAGCGGGAGTTAGATGTGTGTGCAAGCAGAAGTCATGAAGACTTTGATAAGGCAATGTGAGAACAAAAATATTTTAATAACTCTAGTGAATTATATTGGACAACTGAAGAACTATGGTATCAAGGTTATGATGATGAATGCAAATTGAACGGAAATCTTGTATTTACAGGTGCGAGTGACTCAAGGGCATGAGCCCACCCATCTAATGAGCATCTTTGGTGGTAAACCCCTCATTGTGCATGCTGGAGGAACATGCAGAAAAAGTAAACAAGCCCCGATGGCTGAAACTCGTCTCTACCAAATTCGTCAAGGTTCTTCAGGTGCTACACGTGCTGTCGAGGTGGGTTTATTCGCTTCCTGCTTTGCTTGATGTCCAGCATGAAGTGCACTCCTCCAACTCATGATCCACATGTTGAGCAATGAGAGGTGTGGTTTTCCTGAATTTAAATATTTCTCTCACAGACCAACCTAGATGCCGGCGCTCTCAATTCCAATGATGTGTTCGTGTTGAAAACACCGGCGAAGACATATGTGTGGAAAGGAAAGGGAGCAAGCAGTGGAGAAGTGGAGGCTGCAGTTCATGTGACCAGTGTACTTGGAGGAGTCAAAGCAGACATTTCAGAGGGGGCTGAGCCAGGTATGTGAGATTACTAAGATCTTGTGAGATAATTACATGCGGCCATGATTAGTTATCTTAAGATTCTTAATTTTGTTTATTAACTGTCATTCTGTTTGTGAAAGTGAGATAGAGTAACATAAAGCATGACAGGTCAACCCAGGCAGGTTAATTTTCGGATACTATGGGGAACTTCCACGTTGGATTTTTAGCAGCGTCTCGCGTAGCGAACGCTGCCTATAGAGAGCTCGGCGTTGTTGTTGTTGTTGTTCTTCTTCTTCTTCTTCTTCTTCTTCTTCTTCTTCTTCTTCTTCTTCTTCTTCTTCTTCTTCTTCTTCTTCTTCTTCTTCTTCTTCTTCTTCTTCTTCTTCTTCTTCTTCTTCTTCTTCTTCTTCTTCTTCTTCTTCTTCTTCTTCTTCTTCTGAAGACAAAACCTTAATCTCTCGGACTCAGCTCTTGTATATACAAGATCCGGATCTCCTTAAATACTGAGCACATGTACACATCCTCACATAGACGGTGCCTTTTGAGAGCGTCTATCATGAACTTTTAAATATATTCGGACATTTGCTTTAAAGTTTCGAAAAGTTCACGTTACTATTTAAAGATTATTCCATTTATCGTATTGTAATTTCGTAAATACACTATTTATTTCGTAAATACGTAAATACATTATGACGCGTTTCGTTATTGGCTTAATCAAGGCACGTGACAAAATATCGGAAGTTGTTTATTTTTTTAATATTTTTTTAGCCGACAAAACCTTTCGGACGCTGCTCGTGGACACATTTGTCCTTGTTTTGGTATACAGCGTTGAGGCTTATGAAGGAGCTCATGGAGGTGGAGAAGCCAGAATCAGGACGTAACAGGACAAAAGGAACAGTGGAAAACGAGGGGCAGTGGAGAACACACCAACAGTAGGACAAGCCGGTAGGCGACGAGGGATCCGCGAGGATCGAAGCGCTGGATACGATGTTTTTCATTCTGACCGATCCACCGACGAAGATTCATTGCCAAGACGTATTGGTTCACACACAATTGTTCCTCTGCCTGGCAAGATTTTTCCTCTTGCGTATTTTGCCAACTGGCACTCCTCATAAAAAATGACGGTAAATAGACACCCGATTTTTGAAGGCCTACCATTTGAAAAAAAAAACCTCAATCAAAAATCGGCTCGAGTAAAATTTTCTAAATATCTCGAAGTGTTTAATTCCGAAGTCTCGTTTGTCTACATTCAAAACTGAAGGACAAGTATTGAAAATAGTGAAAGTGTGGTCTTTCGGCTGCTGTATAGCAACGGGTGGTTGCTTAGCAACGAAAGTCAAACGCACACACTCCCACCACATATGGCACCTGTTAGCCAAGTTTCATCGAAATCGGTTTTCTGGTTCGTGCTGTGGAGCCTCGCGTTGCGCGCGCACACACACACACACACACACACACACACACACACACACACACACACACACACACACACACACACACACACACACACACACACACACACACACACACACACACACACACACACACGGAAAACCCGACAATAAGGGATATCTAGTGAATCCAACAGATGGAAAACCCGACAATAAGGGATATCTAGTGAATCCAATTAAATGACAAAATAGAGGCAGGCATGCAGAAACAAGCGATGTTGGGAAGAATGAGGGCAAGGGGAGGACAAAGGGGGTGAAGCCTAAGTCACATTTGTTCTATTTCTAGGATACGGCAGCCGTACCCCCCCCCCCCCCCGAATTGACAGAAACGTGTGGCGGCCGTAGAATTTCTGAGGCGGCCTCAGGGTGGCCCTACGACGTATGAGAGATCCCAATGATGATGGTCATGGTTTCCACGGCATCAAGTTGAGCAAGGTGTGAGACAAGGGCACCAGCCCAGAAAGGAGAGCCGTATGCTATCAAGATGCGGATAAAGGCCTTGTGGGTAGATAAAAATTCAGGTGTACTAAGGAAAAACCAAACTGATGGTCTGAAATCAGACCATTGGAGAAAACGTAGGATGTGAGGTCAACTACAATGATGGATTCTATGATATTGCTGACGATTGGAAGTATGCTGATATAGTTAAAAGGATCATTTTTTGGACCATGTTTACAAAATATAGTGATGTCTGCGAGGTTTCAAGCAGATTTAGAATGACCGTCAGCAAATTATAGGGTGAACAGAGCAAAATAAGGATGTCCAAAAGCAGCAGAGCTGCTTTTTAGTACACGTGGGCTGATGCCGGCTGGTCAGGACAGGTCAGGTATGGGAGCATGTGTCAGAACAGCGCGTCGCTGCGTCCACTTTCTGCCGGTACTCCAGGGGCCTCCGTCTGGCCATCCCCCATGCAGATGCTAGGCCCATCCCCATCTCCTTGAGAAGATGGTCAACCTGCTGCACCACGAGGCATGTGGTCGGCCCACTGGCCTCCTCCACTCACGAGACTCCCCCGCTGAGAGAATCTGGTGAGCAGGATCAGCGTCAGCAAAACGAGCCACATGTCCCTACAGCCGCAACTGACGCTCACGGACTATGCAGGTAACAAATCTCATCCGAGTCTCTCTCAGCAACCGCTCGTTGGACACAAAATCCGACCAGCGATAGCCAAGGATTCTCCGAAGAGACCTGGTACCAAAGGAATTAAGTCTCCGTCTCCGATCCTTGGTCAGTGTCCAAGTCTCGCATCCATAGAGCAAGACTGGAAGTACCAAGGACGTGAAGACTCGGACTTTCGTCCTCCCGAACAGGTACCGGCAAAGCCACACCCCATGATCCGGTGAATCCATGACTCCCCAGGCCCGACCCAGACGTCTATTGACCTCTGACTCACAGCCAGCAGAGATATGAATATCACTGCCAAGGTAAGTGAATCTCTCCACGACCTCAACATCCTCACCACAAACAGACACAGACAGGACAGCAGCATCCAAGATGTCACCGAAAGCCTGGATCTTAGTCTTGACCCAAGAAACCCGTAATCCCAGCGGCTATGACTCCTCATTCAGCACCTCGAGGGCCCCCAAAAGGATATCTAAAGTCTTCGCAAAGATGACTGCATCATCTGCAAAATCAAGGTCCGAGATCCTGACATTCCCAAACGATGCACCGCAGCTTGATCTCTCCGACATCCTCCATAAAATCCAGTCCATACAAGTGCTGAAAATTGTGGGGGGTAGTACACACCCCTGACGAACTCCAGTAACAACTAGAAATAAGTCAGAGATGGTACCACCACACTTCACAGCACTCTCAGTACCAGAGTAGAGTTCAGACATCAGATCGATCAGTTTTGGTGGCACCCCACGAAGACCAAGAATCCTCCAGAGGACATCCTGATTCACTGAATCGAACGCTTTACAGAGATCAACATAGGCTGCAAGCAGCCCCTGCCAAAACTCTCGTCTGCGTTCGGTGAGGACACGAAGAGCAAGGATACAGTCAATCGTTGACCTCTTTGGTGTAAAGCCTGACTGCTCTGGATGCTGGTGGTCAAGCAGATGGTGGCGAACCCTATAAAGAATTATCCGAGCAAAGACCTTGCCCGGCACTGAGAACAGCGTCACCCCTCGGTAGTTGTTGCAGTCTTGGTGATCACCCTTCCCTTTCCAGAAAGGAACATCAAGGCCCCTCTTCCAGTCAGTTGGGATGATGCCTGTGTTCCAGGCAGAGCACAAAACTGCATGCAACGACACGAGTGCAGCATTTCCACCAGCCTTGAGAAGTTCGGCATGGATGCCACAGATCCCTGGAGCTTTGCCCCGTTTCAACCGGTTCACCGCAGCCTGTGTTTCCACAAGCGAAGGTGGACCACAGTTGATTCGAGGGTCAGCAACAGGGATTGTAACACCCTTGACGTCCAACTCGACAGCTGGGGGATCAGCCTGGTACAACCGCTCAAAGTAACCGGCCCAGCGGTCCTTCACTTCAGACTCCTCTGTCAAGAGCCTACCACTCTCTGCTCCAACTGCAGTGCTCCGAGGGATGGGCTTGGATGAACGCAATGCGCGAATTCCCCTGTAAGCGGGACGAGAATCACCTGTCCACAGGTGATGCTCTACCCCCTCACAGATTCCTCCCATATAGGCCTCCTTGTCCACCCTCAGTGCACGTACAGTTTTACGCCTCAGCTCCCTGAACAGCTCAGCTCTGCCATTCAGCCTGGCCCTGCGACTCTGGTCAATGGTATCCAGTGTCCCTTGAGAGACAAAATTCTTCTTTGCCCTGCGGTGAGTTCCAGGACATCCACCGGCAACATCAAGGACGGTGGTCTTAAAGGCACTCCACAACTCTTCAGGACCCCCCAAAGTACCCAGACCCCCCAAGTATCCACTCAGCCTGTTCGCAAACTCCTCAGCTACTCTCTCATCCCTGAGCTTGGCAACATCCAGCCTCGGCTGGGATGGTACCATTCTCCAGGATTTAAGGTGCAGCTTTAGAGTTGCTACAACAAGCCTGTGGTCAGTATTGAGGAACTGAGCACTCCGGTAGATCCTGCAGTTCTGGATCATCCTCCAGCGACCATCAATGAGGACATGGTCAATCTCCTTTGCCGCACCGCCAGTGTTGGAATGCCAAGTCCAGCGATGAGCTTGTGGGCGCTGAAACCATGAACCAGCCACCCCAAGTCCATGACTTCTTGCAAAGTCAAGGAACTTAGTGCTATTCTGGTTCATGGTTCCTGACCCATGGGGTCCAACACACGTCTCATAACCATCCCTATCAGTTCCAGTCGATGCATTGAAATCCCCCAAGACTAGAAGTGTATCTCGTCTGGGGCACTGATCAACCACAGACTTGAGTGTGGCGTAGAATGCATCCTTCACGGTGAGATCACTCGCCTCAGTCGGAGCATAAACAGAGACCAGGGAAATGACACCTAAAGAGTGACGAATCCTTAATCTCATAATATGCTCGTTGACCGGTGTTACCTCAATTATCATTGGGATCAGCTTATTGGACACAGCCACAGCAACTCCTTGGGTATGGTAATCATCAGAGCGACCAGACCAATAGTAGGTGTAACCACCCACCATTATCTCGCCGCAATCCGGTCTCCGAACCTCAGAGAGAGCTGCAATCCCGATGTCCAAACGCTTGAGCTCAGATGATAACAGAGACAGGTGATCATCCTCTCTTAGGGATAGGACATTCCAGGCACCTACCCAAAGGGACCGCCTCAGGTTAACCCAAGGAGACCGCCGTCTGGTGGACGACACCTCAGCACCACTCCGACACACTCTTCCGCAATCTGACCCAGGGAGGTTACCCCGTGGTTTCCCTCCTATCATCAAAGATTGGGGTCCCGAAGGCTTTGCCCCAATCCCGTCATCCGGTGAGCTGCCCTGCGAAGGGAAGCTGCACAGGAGGTACTCCCACGGAGTGGGTTTTCAGATTTTTTTGCGTTTCAGAAAACCTGGTGGGGGAGACGGTTTAGTCGCCGACAACCCGACCATGGAACAGGTTTGTACAGGTTTACATGGTACCTGTAGCAGGTCACAGATCTAACCTGACCTGACACAGCTGGGTCTGCCACACCTGCCGGCTGGGTCAGCTGTAGAATCAGAGTCGAGGGTGGCCAGAAATGTTTCCACATTCTCAGTCCAGGAGTAGTTTGGTGTGAGTGGGTAGGGTGGGTTCAGAAAGCGAGGGGTTGAGAACACAATAATTTTTAAGCAAACACAAAATTGAGCCATTCAGCTTTCTCAGGAGCGGAGTCGGCTCTGATGCCATTTGAAGTGAGGGAAGGGATGGAGGGAGCATACACCAGAGACAAACCTGACAAGGAAACACCAGATTTTTGAGGAAGGAAACAAGTTCAAATGTTCAGTCTTGAGGTTGGCCAGATGTTGTATTCTGGCTCTTCTGAGAGTGGACACACACCTGTTGCTGCCTTTTGGATTGATCTGAGATTGCCTTCGGTTGGATCTGCCTTTTAGGGAGAGAATGCAAGTTGTTTCAAGGCAACTGCCTCACTACGGGATTCAGTGTACCATGGGTATGATAACTGAAGATGAGATGGGATTAAGCTGTGCAGAAAAGAGTAGGTTTCTGTGCAAGAATTCCGAGGCCGAGTTAATATCAGAGGTGGCAAACATCGGAGAGTCGACCAGTATCTACCAATCAGTCTGAGTGAACTGCCAGAATTACCGGCATTGAGGCAGCTCTCTAAAAAATAGCCAGAGAGATGTTAACTCTGACAAGCACATGTTCAAACCATCCAATTGGAGCAGATGAAGAACAGGAGACATTAGCAGGAAAGGTGGTCATTGCCAAGTCCAGAAGGGAGGATGTCATTGGCAGAAATCTTGGTGAGAAAGTTTACAGGTTGAGTCAGGCTCATGGAATCAAAGAAGTCCTTTGCTACAGTGCCATGGGTTGTGAGAGAGGTACCAACACCCAGCCAATTGGCATGGTGACAATTAAAATTACCAGATATGAGGAAGAGAGAGTTGGGATGAGTGGTTAAAAGTTCGTTCATGTTGGTTGAGAGAGATATAAATGGAGTCATCCCTGTTTGGATGATGGTACAACACACGTACAAACAAAAGTTGGGAGCAGAGGGGAAGTCACAGCCAAAGGTACTCCTGGGGGTTGGAAGGTGTAAGATCAGTCAAGCGCAGTGAGAAATGGGAGTTCTTGATGTAAAGTACAACTCCGCCGATGGGGCAGGGTATGGACCGATGAAATCGAATGAGACAATAACCGAGGAGAAACATTAAGCAGTCAGAGATGTCCCTGTGGGAGGAAGGATTCTTTTAAGCAGATGATGTCTGGATTATTGGCAGCAGCCTAGATTGAGATATCTGTAAGATTGGAGCGGAGACCTCAGATGTTTGAGTTCTACACAGTTATGGAAAGGGAAAGAGGCATTGGGAGGGCGCAAGATGGGGTGGGAGATTTGAGAGGAGGCTTTTTGATTTGAGAGGAGATTTGAGAATTGGTGAGAGGAAGGCTTTGAGCAGGATGGGTGAGGATGAAGGTTTGAGTGGCTGAGGTGAGGGGAAGCATTGAGAGGGTGGTGTGAGGATGGATGCAGAAAAGGGGGACATGAAGCTTTGAGGGGTGGAGTGGAGGTGAAGCCAAAAGAGGTGACATGAAATTGAGGGATGCTGATTCCAAATTCCCAAATTGGACAAATGGAGATAATGATCATGGGATGGGAGATCAGAATTTTTTTTATTGAAGGCATGGAAAAAGGTGGTGCTGCAGGTGTGGGAGGAGGGTGGATAGACCATTCGCTTAACTGAGAGTCAGTTTTGGAAAATAATCTTTATGAAGAAGAGCAAGAGGAACAGATAATGGTGAGGAAGAAGAGCACGCATGGGTTCTTGGAGATGGATCATGATAAAGTGCATCATTTGTGATAACAGATTAATTTTGACATTGTCATGAGGGCATAGGTGCTGAGGGACTGCAAGCACAAAGCTGGGGGGCAGACAAGTCGATTGGACGGGAGGGAAAGCATGTATTTCAAGAAACTGTTTGTATTTGGAAAGAACCATATTCAACTTATATAGTTGTCCACCAGTGAAGGCTCACGTCCCACGTTTGTATTTTTAGATCCTTGTGGAGGATCTCCAAGTCTTACTCACGTTGTTGTTCTTCATCTTCTTCTTGTGGACTTTTTTGTTTCACAGCCTCCAGTTTTCATCGAAACTTCCTGAAACTTGGCATACATATGTACAAATACCCTGTGCAGACAGTAACCGTCTCTGAGTTTGAAAAATCCTCCGAGAAAAAAAGTTATGACCTCAAAATATCTCCACTAATGGAAATCGCCTAAAAAATTATCTCCGAAACTAGGCAAGATTTTTGAATTCTGTTTGCGGAAATCGAACAGGGCATTAGCAGAGATGAATTACCGCACATATGATACATCACTATGACGTCATATCAATTTTTATGACGCCATTCCTATTTTTTGTTTCACAACCCAGAGTTTTCATCGGATCTCCGTGAAACTTGCCATGTATATGCAGAAAGCCCACGCGTGGGTGCAGGCAGTGACCATCTCGGATTTTGGAAATTCTTCCGAGAAAAAAAGTTGACATCATAATATCACTGCTAATGGAAATCGCCTGTACCATTATCTCTGAAATTAGGCAAGCTGTTTGAATTTTGTTTGCGGGAATCAAGCCGGGCATTAGCACAGATAATTTATCGCAAACCTGATACATCACAATGACGTCATATTCGTTTTTATGACGTCATCATTGAGAGGACGAGGATCTTAGCTCATTCGAGCTTGTTTTTCTTTACCTTAATCTCTTTTTTTTAAGTTGATATTTTTCCGGAAAGTGCAATGTCATCTGCCTGTGAAAGGTGCTCAATGAATACCTGTTATTATTGTCGATCATCTTTGCTGCAGATCTTCAATGACAATGCAATGTACTGTTGACTTAGGTATTCCCAATTTTTATTGAAGTTCTTAACTTCTTGAAGCAAGTGGTTTGTTCATAACAGTGATACTGTACTCACATCATCTGGTGTAAGGCCTGCTTGAAAGTGCAATGTCATGCACATATTAATTTTTCTCCCTGAAGGGATTATACCCATTGCTGGACAGTTCTCAACTGCGGATGTTGGGAAAGGTTTCAAAATTTTATCGGTGCATTTCATTTGCAGTTTTCTCGACCTGCATCAGTTTGGATATCATATTTAGAGTGTGGGCAACTATTGAGGATGCTTTGTTGTGGTGATTGTACCCCCGAACGCAAGTCGGGGCCAAATCTTCCCCATTCTTCCCTGCTGCCTGGATTCGTCAGGGCAGTGTGGTCACTGACAGAGCACAGATCGGCCCCCACGGACCGGCCCTTTTGTCTCTCTGTCTAACTCTGTTGTGGCCTTGAAAATTGTGAAGGTGGGGGTACACCATCTTGGATATGGGGGATCTCTGGGTCACTCCTGGGAGATCGATCGGCTATCTCCGTGCCGCAGGCTTGCTTGGGAGAACTGTCCAGGGCTATACAACAATAACAACAACAACAATAATGTGGCATCATGGCCATTGGTTTATTCCTGAAGAAAAACCTTCCAAATACATGAGAAACAAGAGGGGGAGCACTCAGTAGAGTGAAAACCTCCGCCACCAATACTGCTGGGTCACTTAAGTGAACCCGATATCCTATTCATTGTGGGTCAAAACGGATCACTCTACTGAAGCACGATTGAATAAACTAAACTAGATCGACGCACATGTAGAAATGCCCAAAAAAAATATATAAATTTTTTTGAAAAAAAAAAGGTGCAAAATTTTGTATTTTTTTGGTTGGAAATCACTAAAAACATGTATAAATGCAAAAACAAAAATTCAAATATTTTTTCAAAATGGCCACCTTAGCGACCATATTGGACTTTGGACAAAGTCCAAAATCTAATGGCATGATCCTTGGACCATACCTAATCCCCCCCACCAAGTTTCGTCGAAATCCGTCCAGGAGTTTTTCCGTAATAGTGTTCGCAAACAAACAAACAAACAAACAAACAAGCAGTCATAGACTGGTACTTACGAAATCGTCAACTTGACCTCTGACCTTGTCTCATAAAAGCTGTCTGTCGAGAAGGTAGCGACGCAAACCAGAAGTTTCTATGATGATTCTGTACCAAACCATCAAAAATCGAATGTTTTGGATGTTTGACCTCACTGTGACCTTGACCTTTGACCGATTTTGAGTAAAATCTAATCAGCGCTAGCCATCACCCTCCTGAATCACGTGGTGTAATTTGACATTGGAAGCTTCTTCCGTTCTCGAGTTATCTGTCCCAAACCATCAAAAATTGAATATTTGACCTCACTGTGACCTTGACCTTTGACCGATTTCGTCCAAAATCTAATCAGCACTTGCCATCAGCCTCCTGAATCACGTGGTGCAATTTGACATTGGTAGCTTCTTCCGTTCTCGAGTTATCTGTACCAAACCATCAAAAATCGAATATTTGACCTCACCGTGACCTTGACCTTTGACCGATTTTGACTAAAATCTAATCGGCACTAGCCATCACCCTCCTGAATCACGTGGTGTAATTTGACATTGGTAGCTACTTCCGTTCTCGAGTTATCGTATTTACAAACAAACAAACAAACAAACAGAAACGGAAGGCATCAATATACTTGCAAAATCTTTAGATTTCGTAAGTAACAAACAGACAGGGGTGAAAACGGTAACCTCCGTCCATCTTCGATGGTGGAGGTTAACAATATTACCAGGCATGTCAGTAAATGGCAACCACAACTTCTTTAATGACTCCAATTATTCTCACCTTCTTGTGGAGTCAGTTGAGGAACATATTTTGGCCCAAGTCTTTCATAAACCGGAGGCCAGGCCTGACTTTCAACGAAAGATGGCAGGAATTTGGAATTTTCCTTGGTACTAGCAATTTCACCTCGTCTTCACGAAATACATTCTGAGATCTTGAACATCCACCAACAACCAGTGCTGGCTTATGGGTCCTCCAGCTTAATGTCCTTCTAATGAATTGGGCAAACATTGACACCTCACCTTGCATATGAAACACTAGGGTAACAGTTTATAGCTGGGTCGAGATTCAAGCCCAAGCTCGACAGCTGAATGAGAGTGTGAATTATGCTAAGCTATCCTGCCAACCCAATAACTTAACAATAGAAATGTAATTTTGCATTCAGGTAGACATTTTGATAAAACATTTATATGCTGAGGTGCAGAACTTTTTGTATGACCCTAATATAATGAGTAACAATTATTATATCGGTTGCCTGACTTTGTACAGAGGAGTTTTGGAAGGCACTCGGAGGGAAGAAGAATTACCAGACTTCCACCTCCCTGGCTTCAATCTCCGAGATGAGCCAAATACGCCTATTTGCCTGCTCCAACAAGACTGGTAACTTCAAGGTACCTTAAAACGTACATGATTATCAATACTCTCATTAAAATTTCTCATGGAACACTTGGCATGCTTTCACTTTATATTGGAAAAGTACAACAAACATGAGAGGTAAATCTTTCGGAGCAAAATTTTAGAAACAATCTAGACATGGAAGATAATGATGATCGTTCTCCAAAAAAAAATAAACCCTCCGAGATCCATTTCTTTAAAAAACTGAAAATATTGGTGATATTGTTTATAATTTGTGATGACTTTAACACTGCATAAAATGGCATTAAATGTAAGCATATTGCTTCATCAAGAACCATTCTGAAATGACATGTTCCAAGATGAATTGGCTTGAGACATGTACGAGATATCTCAGTATAAACGAGTACAGCATAAGCTCGGCCAAATGACTAACCTATATTTGACTAGAATTACAAGTGCCTTCGAGGAAACTATTCTTTGCTTGCAGAAAGGTCACTTCAAACACCTACCATTTAAAAACATGCTTATGCTCAGATTTTAAACTTTCTTGATCACAAATTGCTTGGATGTGGATGACTTATGTTCTGATATCTAAGGAATTCATAGCTGAGTAAATTGTATCCATCATTCATTGCACATTCTCAGAGCTATTGTGTTGCTTCAAAAGATTGTAGTTTATCTGATCCATAGGTTAGCATCTTGAGAAAATACCTTCTGAAATTCTTCCTGGTAAATATATATATATATATATATATATATATATATATATATATATATATATATATATATATATATATATTTGTATATATATATATATATATATTTGTATATATATATATATATATATTTGTATATATATATATATATATATATTTGTATATATATATATATATATGTATATATATATATATGTATATATATATATATATATGTATATATATATATATATATATATATATATGTGTATATGTATATATATATATATATATATATATATATATATATATATATATATATATATATGTACTGTATACATATATGAAGAACAGTTTCTAAAAATAAATTTCCTACAGATTGAGGAGGTTCCTGGCGATTTCATGCAGACAGACTTGGCTACAGACGATGTCATGCTTCTGGATACTCCTGATCAGGTGAAAGAATAGAGGGACACACTTTTAAGAAAACACATTGTTCTTCACTTTTGCCACAGACAGCAGCAACAGCAGAATTTGATCTCATTATAGCAATTAATGCACAATCTGGGAACAACAAACGTCACCTGCGAAGCAAACGCAGTGTCTTCTGCATTGCTCAAACGCAGCTAGCGAGCTACAATTTGCAGTTGGGAATAGATGATCAAAAATAAATGAAAAACTCACAGACTGACATTAAAGATCTCCATCCTTGAGCATCGTCATGACTTCATCTTCATAATGAGCTCACTGCAACCTCTTAGGGGGTTCCTGCAACATTTTAAAAGCCTGGATGGTGGGTTCATCATGCAGCAGCCATAGTCTTATCTCTTACTTTTGGAAAATTATATATATTTAGATAATTTTTTTAAAGATCTAGGTGCTTAAAACCAGAAATTAAACTTGATCTACTCTGCTAACTTAAATAATAAGCAAGAGCAGATCCGGTCTCAGGCAACACTTTGCTCGCTTCCCAGCGAGCTTCCTCAGACCAATGAACAACAGAAAGGCCAAGAGGTCATCACGCTGTTGAAGAATACTAAAAATGTTACTGTTGGAACCGCGGCATTAATTTTCGAATCTCGCTTCTTCTCCTTTTATCCCAGAAAGACGCTTTTTAAACAGCTATTTTTGTGATTAAACAGACACAAATTTTTCTTCCAAGTGAATCAATTATTAGCTCTCTGACAAAATAAATTGATTATGAGCTTTCCAACAGTACCATTTTTATTATTCTACAACAGCAGGAACCTTTTAGAATAAAGTGTGATTGACACGCAGATGAATGGATGCTGCTCCTTTTAGTAATAGATACACGTAATTACAAAGGTATAAATTGTTTCACAGCGATATATATATATATATATATATATATATATATATATATATATATATATATATATATATATATATATCTTTCGAACCAATGACTGAACTGACTCACTGACTGATATTAAATATAGGTACCTTCCAGGTAACGTAGAAAGTTGAAATTTTGTGTGTTGCTGGACATCAAAGCTGATACACCGGGAAAATCACAGAACCATTGGAAAGCATCCGTAAATGAAAATATAAATAAATGAAGAAAAAAAATGAAAATAAATAAATGAAAAATCAAATGTAGATGAGTGACCCGAGACAATGGGGAGGCACGGTTCGTGAGTGTAAGCATATCCCGCTAGTATACACACGCGCGCACGCACGCACACGCACACGCGCGCGCGCACACACACACACACACACACACACACACACACACACACACACACACACACACACACACACACACACACACACACACACACACACACACACACACATTCTATGGCTGATTTATGAATATATTGAACCATTTAAACATGTCTTTATCATTGTAATACCTATCTTTTTGTTTGATGTTTTTCACAGCTGTTTATTTGGATTGGCAAGGATTCCAATGAGGTAGAGAGAACAGAAGCTCCCAAATGTGGTAAGCTTCATAGGTATTCTGTACTGAACTGTGGATTATTCATTTTAAATGTGCAGTACCACTCAAAATTATGGTCCTGTATTTTTATGTTGAAGATTTTCGGCATGTTGCTATGGTTAAATACAGCGTTATATACAGAGCAATGTGTGTTTACACCCTCGTAAATTGGATTTCTATAATAGATATTTCCATTTCTGAGCTTCCAGTTTAACTAATATAAGTGATAGAATGGCACAAAAAATTCAATTTGACTTTTGCCAAACACTCTTCATCTGAACACAACTAAAAGGTACTCGTTTGAATGCAATATAATGCTTCCTAACTGAACACTCTTCATCGAAATGCAACTGAATGTTATTCATCAGAACCCAGTAAAATTCTCTTCAGCCAAACACTTTTATTCCAAAAAGGAGCAAACACTCCTCTCTGAGCTGTCGAGACTGGGTTTTTGAATCCTGGCCCAGCTATAAACTGTCACCCTGGTGTTTTACATGCGAGTGATTCATCAATGCGTATGTCGTCCCTTGGATGGACATTAAACAGGAATCACATCTGCCAGCGTTAGTTGGTGGACGTTAAAGATCCCACTTTGAGCAAGATATGAGCCTTGGATGAATGTAAAAAATAAAAGGCATTCATCGTTTTACTCCAGTTTCTATTTGCCAAAATAATCTCAATGTTCGCACCACCTCACTCATATGACCGACATCATTCAGCAATCCTGCAAAATAGTCTGAAATCCATTGGTAATCATGGGCTTTTCTTTTTCATTAAAAAATACACTTCTAAACTGTGTAATTATCATTCACTCTATATTCTTCCTCTTCACATCCTCTCTGTTTTTAAATATACCCTTAAACAAAAGTTCTTTCTCAACACAGCTTTCAATCAAATGATGACGAACGATTAAACAAATTTTCCTTTTTTTCGTTCTTCAAAATTGGAAGAGGATACTGTGAGACGGGTTTGCATGAAGAGCACTACATAAATGTTTTATTTATTCTTTATTCATATTATAGATGAGAATATTCATTCTCATCTGTATTAAATATCCGAGCCCATTTAATTTTTTTCACCTCATTTTTCCCTGCCAAATCACAGCTACAGATTACTCGAATTCACATCCATCTGGAAAGCGGCACTCTATACCGGTGGTGATTGTGAAACAGGGTAGTGAGCCACCAACATTCACTGGTTGGTTTCAGGCTTGGGATCTGAACCTTTTCAACTAGACATAGTGTAGATGAGGTGGCGTTCTTGGGCAGTACTTGTCAAGGCTTTTGAGGTTAATCAATTATGTTGCACTTATTGTCTTGTTATCTCACCCTGCAATGCATTTTCAATTCTCACTTCTATGAATATCTTGCTTTCGGAATGAAACTTCTGTTTTCTATAAATGAATGTCTACAGCCATAGCGAAAAAAGGTTATACTAATATTTGTCATTTAAAGTTTTATGTTGAATTAAATATCAGTAAAATGGTTCTTTTAACTCCATATCTTACATTGATTTGAAATAAAGAAAAAAAAATGGTTCTTAATGAAATGTGTACCTTTTTTGCAGAGTGCATTTATATATATATATATATATATATATATATATATATATATATATATATATATATATATATATATATATATAATCACTCATCCTTATTTTCATGGCCTATTTCTCTTGTGTCACCTTTACTGCTGCACTTTATCAGCAGCTAATAAATAATAATAAATTAATTTCGATTTTATTGAACAATCACCAAACAAGAAATCCAATGACTAAAATCATTTTGTTTACAGGAAATTGGAATAAAAAAGTCAAAATGGAAAATAAAATCGATACTATTGCGAAGAAAAAAAAAAAACAAGTTTGAACTTTATAATAAACTATATAAATCAAGAATAAAGGAAAAGATCTAATGGAACAGATAATTCAGCACTTATTAAAGGTTAAAAATAAAACATGAACAAGGATATCAAAACGACATGAGAAAGGATTGAAAAGTAATTATTAAAAATGAAAAAATACCGCAAACAACGAAAAAACAAACAATATGCAAAACTAAAAATAGGACCATGCGTCCTGAAGCTCACCTGGATCAGGAGCAACAGTCACTCAAACACTCCCGCAGACCCTCTTAGACCCTGATTTTTTTTATGCCATGAACAAACTTTGGTACATCAGGGGTGATGAAGGTTGAGGTCAAGTTTCAATGAAGTTGTGTGTGCAGTTTCGGAGAAGAGAGCAAATACTTATTTTGGGGGGCTCAAACGCCACAGACCCCCACCCACCCCCCCCCCCCCCGAGACCCTGATTTTTTTATGCCGTGAACAAAATTTAGTACATCACAGGTGATGAAGGTTGTGGTCAAGTTTAATCAAAATCATGTGTGTAGTTTCTGAGAAGAGAGCAAATACCTATTTTTTTTGGGGGGGGGGGAGCAAATACCATAGACCTCGTTAATGAGTGCAGATTTTGATGCAGTCAACATGCCTTCATTGGGCATCAGGTATGAAGTTTGTGGCCAGTTTCATCAAAATTGTGTGTTTGGTTCAAGCGATAATGACTGAAGTGTTTATAGTCTTACTGACTGACTGACTCGCTCACTCACCTATGGACACTGCTTGATCACATAAGCTCAACGGCCTAAAGTCCAGCTGAGCAAGAAATGTACATGACTGAGGTCACAAAAGCACAGAAAATTTTCAAATAGCTCATATGTAACTGTTCACAGTCGAACAAGGTAAGGAAAGGGGGATATATTGCATCGATGTGTTCAAGTTTGTGCAATATCAATGTATTTAGAGTTCCTCAGATTATGTCCAGATACTAATTGTCAGATTTGAGGAAAAAGGTTGTGATGACATTTGGAAAACATTTACACTTTGACTTCTAAATAACAAGCATTAGAATATTATGTTGATTTCAATATTGCTCTTGAGGTTGGTGATGTCACAGCTCCAATCACCTCTAAGCTGTCTAGCCTGGGTTCAAATCCAGACCCAGCTATAAACTGTCATCCCCGTGTTTCACAGTAGGGTTGATTCATCAATGTAAGTGCTGTCCCTCGGATGGACGTTAAACTGGTCCTCCCGTCTGCCTGCATTAGTCGCAGCCAAAACACCAAAAACCAGAGCAGTGGCCCTAATTAGTCAGAACAGGAAGTATTGTTTACCATCTTGAGGAACCCAGGACTACAAAATACAAGACATCTCCCCATGCAAATTATTACCCAGTACATATACGTACTACTGATTCAGAAATGCAAAAACAACAACTGAAGATGGGGTGGGGGGTTTACCACCTGATGGCACAAAAAGTCATCATCATAATCATCAATATTTCAGTGCAATCTTTTTTTCCTTCGAAAAACACATATTTGACAACAAGGAAAAAAAATTGTCAACTTTGTCAAATACCAAAGGAAAAAGGATAATAATTGCAAAAACTTTCATGTTTTCTTTTCTTATACACTGAAAATTTTGATAAAACATATGGATATATTATGAAAAAAATCTTATTTTATAAAACTAAATGGCTTTTTGAAAATAGGTATTAATAATAACTTGATACTCTGGGCTGGCAGGATTGCGTAGAGATACGCACACTAGCCTCTAAGCTGTCGAGCCTGGGTTTGAATCGAGGCCCATCTATAAAGTGTCATGGCAGTGAGTCACAGGCAGGGCAATTCATCATTATGGACGTTAAACTGGTGTCCCATCTACTGGCATTAGTTTGTGGACATTAAAGTTACCAGTGTTTTTTGGGAAGAGTCTGCGAGCTCATGCCGACATCATGGCCAAATTCCTAATTCCTGCCCGAACTATTTTGTCGCGCATCAGGCTTGGGCAGCCAATTCATGAAAGACTTGGGCCAAGTTTTCCCTGACCAACCCTTCAAGGATGTGGGAATAATTGTGGCAGTTTAAAGAAGAAGAAAAAGAAAATGATACTCTGACATGCCTGTTACATCATTTAAAATATTCAACCCATTAACATTTGAAGTACATTTATTTGGCCAATCCCTGGAGGAAATGTAGTCCCTAGAGCTCCTTGGCCTTACAATTTGTCACAAGCTGTCTTGGGTGCATCACATTAACAAAATGGCCTCCGAGACTGGCTGTTGCCCTTGTATTCTCCATCGAGTAAATTTCATTGTGAGCCACTCAGTCTATTGCAACATACAAGGTACAAGGCCTTCATCCAAAGTATTCTGGGGTAAGGGTCCCCACTTCGGGCAAGTGCAGTGGCTTCAAATATTGCTCCTCTGGAGGGGATTGAGTCCAAAGTTCAGGTCAGGTCAGGAATGGGGGCATGTGCCGGAGTAGCGCATTGCTGCATCCACTTTCCACCAGTACTCCAGGCAGATGCCTGACTCATACCCATCTCCTTGAGATGCTGATCAACCTGCTGCAACCAGGAGGCATGTGATCGCAGCCATTGGCCACCTCCACTCATGAGGCTCACTCTCACTGAGAGCAGGATCACTCTCACTGAGACCCTCACTGAGAGCAGGATCAGTGTCAGGAAAACAAGCCACATGTCCATGCAGCCGCAGCTGACGTTCACGGACTATGCAGGTAACAAATCTCATTTGAGTCTCTTTCAGCAACCGCTCGTTGGACAAAAGTCCAACTAGCAATAGCCAAGGATTTTCTGAAGAGACCTGGTACCAAAGGAATTAAGTCTCCGTCTCATCCTGCACAGGTACCGAGAGAGTCACACCCCATGATCCAATGATTCCATGACTCCCAAGGCCCGACCCTGACGTCAAGACGCGTCCCAGACTCCGGGGAATGGGGGGAGGGGAGACAAGAGGATGGGGGAGAGAGGAGGGGAAGGGGGTGGCATGGAGGGGGTTTTGGGAGGAGGTAAGTGTGAGGGAAGGGGAAGGGAAGGCAGCATGATGGGAAAGGAAGACAGCATGAGAGGAAGGGAAGGGAAATAAATAACATGGCCAAACATTTTACTTTTAACTACCAGGTTCTATATAAAACCGGCCAGGAGCATTTAAAACCCACTCTATCTCCCTGGCAAAGGCTTTTTTATACATTGTCGAGGCTTGTTAACGCACAATGCACAGCAAGGGGGCATGAGGCAAGATGGGCGGGAGAGGGAAGGACAAAACAGTGGAGAACAGAGACATTAGGAGATCTGTGGAAGGGCAAGGGATGGGGCAGGGAACATGGGGTATACAAGATGGACACAACAGGGACTTTCAGGAAGGAAAGCAGGGAATTTGAAGGAGGTGGGTTTGGGGTGGATTAACGGGGGTAGAAAAGATCGTGGTTTTGGATGGGGGGAAGATAATAGGTGGTGGTGAACAGCTGTTCTGAAGACCTGGAGGGAAGAATGGGATTGAAGAGAGTGTGGGAGTTTATTCAAAAGGCAGGTAAAAAAGAGGAATGAAAGAGTGAAGGTGAGCAGTGATTCGTGATTTTGGTAGTTTTACCAGAAGGGGGTTGCTGGCAGACCTTGAGCGCCCTGCGGAAATATGGGGTGGGGGGGAGGGGAGATATCGCAGACAGAGCATGGGGGTGGGGCGAGACCGGAGAGGAGAGGTTAGAAGACAGAAAGCCCAAAGACCTGCCTGTGGTGAGAGAGTGAGAGACCCAAAGACTCAGCCTCATAGCGGGAGATACCAATAATCTGAAATCCCTTGGCTTCCACAGCGTGAAACCAAGAAAGGTGAGAGGTTTGTATGTGGTCAGGATCTCAGGTGGGCCGAGAAAGGACTCAGCACGACAGAGGATTACCAGACGGTGATTGGCTTTGGAGGCCAGGTTGCGAATGTGGCTTTCCCAGGATAGATCATAGCATATAGTGAAGTCCAGAAGCTTGAATGAAAGGACTTCTTCCAGAGGATTGTTCAGAAAGTCGATTGGGGGGGAGGGGGGATGGGGAGGGGGGAGGGCGGGGTTCTAAACGGTCCTTTCGGGGAGACATAGTGAGAGTGTGAGATTTGTCTGGATTGAAAGACATGTTCTACGTGTTGGACCAGTTTGTGATTTTATCCAGATCTGCAGTGAGTGAAGAAGTTGCGGCTTGTCGGTCTGAGGGATGACAGATGGTACGACAGAGGGTGGAGTCATCAGCAAAGAGATAAAGAGGATTTTCCAGAGAGTCGGAGAGATCATTGATGAAAACCAGAAAAAGAACAGGGCCCAGAACACTGCCTTGAGGAACTCCAGTAGGACAGGAAGAGGGGATGAAAGAACTCTATTAAGGACCACATGTTGGCTGCAACAGGAGAGGAACTCTGCGAGCCATGAGTGGAGATGGCCTTGGATACCATCGGAAGAGAGTTTAGTGAGCAGGGCAGGGTGTCAGACCGTGTCAAAAGCACACGATATGTACAGGGATATGGCTCTGATTTCATGTCCGGCATTGAGGACCTCCATCCATTGTTGGTAGATCAGAAGCAGCATATCCAGGGTAGAGTGACCTGGTCTGAATCAAAATTGATGATCGGAAATCAGGCCATTGGAGAAGAGGAAGGATTTCATGTCTGAAGCGATGATGGATTCCATAACCTTGCTGATGATTGGGAGAAGGCTGATTGGTCTGTAGTTGCAAGGATCTGTTTTTGCACCTTTTATGCAGGGCAGTAATGTTTGCTGATTTCCAAGCAGATGGCAGATGGGCTTGAGCAAATGAGAGGGTGAATAGAAGAGAGAGAGGGTGAGCAAGAGCAGAGGAGAAGGTTTTTAGGACACGCGGGATGATGCCGTCTGGACCGGTGGCAGAATTTGAGTCGAGGTTTGACAGCAAGCTCTCCACTTTGTCAGAAGAAAAGGACACAGAGGCCAGGGACAGTTGGGTGCGACTGGGTAAGGTGAGTAGAGAAAGTGATGGGTCGTGGACACAACATTTAGCTGCAAACACCGAGTTCATGGATTCAGTCTTTTCATGTACAGTATCAGCAGTGTGGCCATTTGAGGTTGGAAGGGGATGGAGGAGGAACAGACTCCAGAAACAGATTTGACTAGATGCCACCAGAATTTGGAGGAGGGAGAGTGGTTTGAGAGTTCAGACTTGAGATTAGAAGGATGTTCTTTTCTGTCTCTCCTGAGGATAGACACACACTTGTTCCGCGCTAAGGGATATCCGGAGACAAATATCACCCAGACGCATCTGGAGACACCATCCAGAAGCATCTGGAGACAAACACCTCCCAGATATGTCCAGAGACAAACTCCCGTCCAGGCATAAATACCACCCAGACATGTTCGGAGACAAACACCACCCAGACTCGTCTGAGCCAAGCTGTCCGGAGACAAACACTGCTCAGACATGTCTGGAGACAAACACCACCTGGATTCGTCTGGAGACAAACACTGCCCAAAAGTGACCAGAGACAAACACCACCCAACATGTCCAGCGATAAACTCCCGTCCAGACATAAATACCGCACGGACACATTCGGAGACAAACACTGCCCGGCCACCTCTGGAGCCAAGCTGTCGGGAGACAAATATTACTCAGACATGTCCGGTGATGAACTCCCAACCGGAATCGCCTGGAGACGAACTCCTGTCCGGACACGTCTGGAGCCAAATACCAGCCAGACTTATCTGGAGCCAAGCTGTCTGGAGACAAACACTGCCCAGACATGTCTGAACAAAAACACCGCCCCAATCTGTCCAAAGACAAACATCACCCCGACGCGTCCAGAGACAAACACTACCCGGACACGACCGGAGACAAACACCATCCAGACATAACCACTGTCCAGATATGGCAACTCAGGAGATGTATGAAATGGTCGGTATATGGTATTGTATTGTAGTTTCTGTTGTTGCTTCATTTTAGCCTTTTCTCCGAAACCTGTGCTAACTGACAACCTACAGGCAGGTTCAACATTTGAACATGCATTTGCTTATCAGCTCCCTGACTTACCATTGCTTGAGTTGGCTGTTCGATTGGTGGGATGGCTCAAAGAGTGACTGATGTGGAGCATGGGAAGAGATCATTTAAAGGATGTCCCAGCAACAGTTGAGAGATTTGTGGAGAGTGGTGGTTGGAGAGTTTCAGGGAGATTTGGAGAAAGTTAGGTGGTGAAGGAGTTGCAGCATTAACAACCAGGATAGAGAAGAGAACCAAGAAGAGAGGAGTCTTGTCCAGCATTTGTAGTTGGTGAATTTGGTTGCTGTTGGTATAAAAGTGCATGCTTGGTCCTGAACAGTCTTGGCATGGTGGTTGCTGTTCTGTGCCATTTCCATCCATCTTCACAAGTCTGTGATTCCACGTTGACATTTTGCACGATGCCGACGGTCCCAAGGCTGGAATCAATGTGGTGCCCTTGGGTTTTCTTCTCTGTTTCTACAAGACCATATCATCACTGCCACAGTTCACATGCCTTGGATGCCTTCAGAGCTCTTCTACCTGAACCCACTGTACCATGCTGCACACATCTGACCACCCAAGGGCACATACATTGCCCAAAGACTGATCATTCCCCACTGTGGTCCTGAAAGTGTGGTTCCTCATTTGTTCCTCTTTTTCTCACCTATGGAGCCAACTTCCACATTCTCTTCAATCCCATTCTTCCCTCCAGGTCTTCAAGACAGTCGTTCACCGCCATCTCAGATCATCCCCAATCCAAAACCATGATTTTTCTCCCCTTGTTAACGCCCTTCTCCCCCCCCCCCCCCACCACCCCAATCCCTCCTCCTTCCAATTTTACCTCCTGAGAGTTTCCTTCTGTATCCATTTTGTCCACCAAATGAATCATCTCCTGTCCCCCATTGCTCCCCACACACATTGTTTGTCCAAATCTGCATCTATCTTGGCCTTCATCTCTGCTGTCGGTGTTTATCTGTGTTTCTGTCTCTGTCTCTCTCGTCCTGATCCGTTCAGTGTACTAGTACTAGCTCTTCCATGAGCCTCGAGTATGCCTAAACAATAATAATGCTGTATATGTTTTTTTTAAAGCAGTGCCAGCTGCCCAATCTGCCATTCCCGAATCTCACTCACTGTGTCCTCCTGCACCATACCGATAGATCTGACTTACCATTATTTATTTATTACTTGCAAAAATCGAAGATTTTTCATGCATGTCAGTTGGTCTTGTGCTTTATTCTGTCTGTTTGTTTGTTTGTTTGTCAATCAACTACAGGTGATTGGTATAGTTCACGAAACTTCACCACATGGTATAGTTCATCACAAGCAAGAAGCCTATTGCTTTTGAGGTCAAAAGGTCAACAACTTTGTCAAATTTCTAAAATCCTCAATTATCATCCGATTGACTTGAAATTTGAACAGGATTTGCTTATCAGGTCACTGAATTCAACCACCAATTATTTTTGAGTTCAACATAGGCCAAGAGGTAAACATAGGCCAAAGGTCAACGACTTCGGTGAGAATTCTAAAATCCTCAATTTCCATGTGACCGATTTGAAATTCGAAGAGGATTTATATTTCAGGTCAATGAATTCAACAACCAATTATTTTTGAGGTCAACTTAGGTGAGTTTTCTAAAATCCTCAATTTTCATCCGATTGACTTTAAATTTGAAGAGTTGCATATTTATTTCGTCATTGAATTCAACCACCAATTATTTTTAAGGTCAAATTTGTTTTATCGATTTCGCAAGTCTCATACTATGCACGACATATTTCTTGTTTATTTATTTTTTGCTTCTGTGGTGCACTTAACCTCTGAATAAACCAGTTAGGAAATTAAGAAAGTGGGTTTGTTTGACCTGATTGGTTTTCTAAGCCTACGGATTGAGCAACACCCTCAGGATGCTGTAAATTGCCATAACGATGTCTGTGACAACATATTTAACAAGTTAATTTTGTTATTTCTCTGTAGTAGGGGCACCACTGAATTACTGATGTAAATATGGTGGAATGTTTGATTCGCTTGCCATTATTTATGCACCCCCTCCCTTAGCCCATTCCCTCCCCTCAACCCCCCCCCCCCCTTTTCCATCCCTTCATCACTCTCCTCCCCTCAACTTCCTTTTCTCAATCATTTTTCCTCTATTTAGCACCCCACTTACAGATGGCCCCTTTCCACAGTGCTGGTATTTTAAAGATTGCACACATTTTCTGCTTCACTTTATTGGACTTTGGTTTCGCCATTGGTTCAATGAGCTGAGTTTCTGTTTTGTAATCTGGAGATTACAAGTTCAAATCCCAACCCACATTGGAAAAACAAGGACAAACAAACAAGTGTATTTCCATGCTATGAAAATTTTACTTGCACTCGTTTCACAGAGGATGAGATCTTTAATAATTTTATGGGACTTTTGGAAAATTACATGTAAGCAGAGATAATAAACATACAATCCTGTGTGCTGTATTCGCAATCATCAGAGGATATTTGCAGCTGTTGTGTACAGAAATGACAACAGAAGTTGAAAGTTGCTGTGCAGTCGTAGCCTGCAGAATTGAACAATATTTTGGCATCTTTTTCAAATCGAATTTATAAATAAAGTGATTTCAAAAAAACCCCTAAAATAACTTAATTAACAACAATACCCTGATACATTCTAATTGTGATATTGGGATGTCAATTTGCACAAAAAAAACACAACAATTGAAATTCAAATATATGGGACATGATCTTTCATAATTGGAGGACACACGACGTCCTTGCTTTGAGGCCATTTTGCATACAAAGCGATGTGCTGCTACCACAGGCTGATTCATTGTACTGCTCTTCCTCCATTTTGGGTAAGCACATTATATTAATCAATTTATGTTTAGCTCTTTTGTGAAATATTCAGGACATCAACCTGTGTTATTGCTCTTTGGATTTTTAAGTCACATTAATGTGATCATCCAGTATTGTGGAGCATCACCATAACTTCCTGACAGAGTTTTAGACAATTCAAAGATATAATTAAAGAAACAGATGCCTCGTTCACACTGCAAGGTATCTCATTCCAAGGGGCTGAAATATTCAGGGATATTGGGAGCAGTGAACAGAACTGATCGTTTATACTTTGTCATGGACTAGGGGTAATGTTATTGCACTCCTGCATGTACGTATAACGACCATTGTACAGAGACATGACAGAAGTAAATATAATTTATTTATTGAACATTTGAAGTAGATTTGATCCATTTTAATAGATACACTGGTATTTTGTAAACTTGCCATTTGCAGATTTCAACACTTTTACTCTTTCAGGCTTAGAACTAACGAGTTCAAAATTTTCTCTTGTGGGATTTCTGTCCAGGCTTCACGCAAACGGGTTAGAAATTCTGCCCGTGATGTTGGTTTCCTGGACTTTTTCCACACAGCTCAAATCAATATGGCCTAGAGGTGTTCAATGGGATTCATGTCAGGAGACTGACTTGGCCATGGAAGTCGCTTGATCCCATTTCTGTCCTGCCATTCTTTGGTGTTTTTTGGAGTGTGGCATGGAGCTCCATCTGCCATGAACAGAGTGTTGTTTTTGACCATCTGACCAGTGGAGAACAGAGGGAGAAGTCCATCCTCAAGGATATAAATGTATATCGTAGTGTTGATGTTGCCAACACACTCCACAAGCTCTGCCCGAAAAGTGCTCCAGATTGCTCCCCACACCCATCACTGAAAGACCGCCATGTTTGACAGTTGCCTACAATTGGTTCACAGAAAACTCTTGACTGGGAACTCTCCAGACCCATACGCGTCCACTTTCAGAAAATAGGGCAAATTGGGACTCATCTGAAAAATGACAGTTTGCCAAAACTCCAAGTGGCCATCTTGTCAGCCACCTTCTTTCTCCCTTCAATGCTGGCTGGTATAAGAAGAGGTTTTCTCGGAGCTGCTCTCAAATAGAAGCCCAGTTGATGAAGGTACTGCAGTTAATGGTCATACACGACCCAAAAACTTGTTTCTGCAAATAAATAGTTGAATATTAATACAAATCACTGAGTAAAACTTGCTTTATACAGATGACATAAAAAAATTTAAGGTGTCTATTTACTTCTGTCATGTCTCTGTATGTCTGTTTCCAAAGAGAACGTCGAGTTTCTCATCGTACTGGCCTGCTTTTGGTGCTGGCATGTTGTTGTATTGTGCTCCTTCATTTGCTTGCAACACAAATAGCAGTTTTGCGTTTTTATCTCGACTTTGCTTTGCAGAACAATTCATGCCCTCGAATAACAAGTGCACTGACATACGAATCAACGTTTTTAGTTTTTGAACTTGACACAACTTCAGCTTGTGTTTTTTCTTCTGCAAAAAGTTCTCGCAATTACTCAATCTCAAAAGAACGGCAATATGGGAGCTTCACTGCATATGTTGTTTTGTGTTAGTGTTCGACAAGGCTGGGAGCATTACCACAGGGGGGAGGAATGTGATGAGATTACTGGACCAATGAACTGTTTCACCTGCTGGATGAAAGAGCAAGTGATCCTGCAGTAACGCTTCCTTGCTCAAGGTGAAGGTAGGATTCCGTTGTGCAAGGTGGGATCGAGATGGGAGATGGCTGCACTTATGCTGTTCTAGCACAAGAATAGTTTTCAGTGTAAATGAGGCAAACACTTTATACTGACATAGAGCACAGTTTCGATGTACAGTACATCAAATACTTAACATGTCATTAAATCAAAGGCTAGTATCACACATTTCTGACCTTACAGCAATGCTGCTCGCGAGCGACTGCAACATGAGCAGCGCAGCAACTTAAGCAGCGCAAGAGAGAAGTGGAACAGCCGCCCGTAGTCAAAGAGCAGGCGTTTTAAGGTACGCACAGAGAAGTTGCCACTCTTGTCTGCAAATTTCAGTGCAGTGAGTGGTGTGTAAAGTGGGTTTGTTTGGTAACGCAGCGGAGGGCAGGCCTCTGTGATCACTTTCATCACGGCCTGCAGGAATACAAGGCACAGCATCCTGCTAGAAATACAAGACCAGGTCAATGACAAACATTATTTACATAAATCTCAATCATTTGTGTTTGCATATAACCTGGATTCGGTAGTCTGTTGAACATTTTCACATACGCAGACAACCCTACAGTTGTGTTTCTGTGCACTTTGTGGAGCACCATCAGGCTGTTCCGTCCTCCATGTCTCAGCAGGTACATTCTCGGGATGCATCGATTTTTGTTTAACATTTTGTGGATCATGAGGAGCTTCCTTGCTCTGATATCTAGATTATTGATTTCTGCTTGTGGCCAGTTTACTCTTCCACAACTCTATTGAAACGCTGGAAATACAAGTTGGTTTATTGCTTTGATTTTGTTTCTTGGGGAGAGGTGTGCTTTCAAGATCTGCCTCGTTCTTCACAGGTATTCTTTGGCGATTGTTTTGCCATTTGTTTGTGACATATTTTGTAGCCCTCTTTCTGGTGTGTGTGTGTGTGTGTGTGTGTGTGTGTGTGTGTGTGTGTGTGTGTGTGTGTGTGTGTGTGTGTGTGTGTGTGTGTGTGTGTGTGTGTGTGTTTGATCAAACTCCAGATATAGAATTTAACAAATAGGAATAAATTCCCATGTTGTGCCCATGTGAAAAAATCCGGACTCAGCCTGGAAATACAAAACCAGGGCCTCTTAATTAACACAGCGACAGACAACTGAGCTATTGAGTCTTTGAGGTTGCTTCAGGAGTTTTTCATGCCAACACTGCAATCTACAATCCCTGACATTCTACCTGCCTGCCAGAGACCACAAATTTGTGTCAGATATTAATCTCCAGGTATAGAATTTAATCAACAGGAATATATTCCCATGTAGTACGTACACATACACGTACACACACACACACACACACACACCTTGAGCTATAAACTGGCAGAAGGATGACCAACATGATGCTGTTGTTGCATCATTTTGAACCGCACTTTTAACAGTCAATCAATGTGGCAACGGACAACTCTGCTGGTGCATCTGCCTCTTCTTGTTGGTAACTCCAATGATTGATAGTCAGCTTCATGTAAAGTTTTTTCAAGGTTTAATGACAGCAGGTTCCATATCTAATGTTGGGATGGATTTATTGGATTCAGTTTTGTCTGGGAATCATGCCTCATATGCATCGTGATAGTGATGCAACCAATTCAATCGGTTTGTGATTCAGGCACTTTCTATGAATATGGTTCCGAGGCACCCGAGAGTCGAGCACCATCGATGGAATGAGGCAAAAATGAAACAATGTTAGAAGGTCAGTAAAGCAATCAAAATCCACAATTTTTGGTCAACATCTTTCTTTGGCAAACCACATTTCACCTCCAAACCCAACCACCAATTGGGTATTCTCAATCATGCAAAGTCCTTCCTTGGCACTCCTGAACTCTTATCCACTTACAAGGCCTTCATCCACAACTTGATGGAGTACTACTATCCCCTCTGGGCAGACTCTCCTTGCATCACACCTTTCTCAGTTTGACGCTGTGGAAACCAAGGCCTTCAAGATCATTGGAATCTCCGCAATGAAGCAGAACCAATGAGCCTATCACTTTCGCATTGCAAACAGGTCCATGGTCTCTGTTATCAACCACCACCATTCTGGTCTTGTACCCTCTGCTATTTCCGTCCCCCTCCCCATGTTTCTGCAGGGCACATGCAGTCCATCATCAACCTCCGTCTGGTGAAGCTCCCAAAATCCAGAATCACTGCTCACCTCCACTCATCCGTTCCTTCTTTTCCCCCACCTGTGGGACCAATTTCCACATTATCTTTAATCTCATCCTTCCTTCCAGGTATTCAAGACAGCTGTTCATCACCATTTCAGATCATTTTCAGAGCCATGATCTTTTCTATCCCCCATAAACCACACCCAACCCCCAAATTTCCAGTTTTTCCTTCGTGAGAGTTTGCTCATGTATCCATCTTGTCCACCATCTGCATCTTCCACCAACCACTCATTCTTAACCACATCCCTTGTTTGTCCATCTCCGTCTATTTTGTCCCTCGGCCCTGCTGTTGGCATTAATTAATTTATTTTACGTGATCTAATATCTAATGTTCATAGAGTAGCTACCACACACACACACACACACACACACACACACACACACACACACACACACACACACACACACACACACACACACACACACACACACACACACACACACACACACACACACACACACTGTTGTGAGATGAGACAAACAGTCACGAGGCTTGGGGGAAGTGCCAAGTCACTTTTCCTGGGGTACTCATCTTCTTGTTGATAACTTAGAAGTCATAACATCTAAGTGTCATGTTCCAGAGATGTCACAACAATGGTGTCGGGTTAAAAAAAAAAAATTTAGTGATGATGCTCATGGAGGAGCTATAACACAGAACGGATCAGAACATAGCAATTAAAACAACAGTAGAGAGAGGGGGACACACAAACAGCAGGGTTGAGGGACAAAATAGAGGGAAACTTGGAGAAATGGAGGTCAGGTCAGGGATGGGGGGTGGGGGGGGAAGAATGAGGGCAAGAGGTGAACAAGATGGATACAGCCGCAAACTCTCAATCACAGAAGTGGAAGGGAAAACTGGAAACCCAAAAAGAGGTGGACTTGGGCAGTGTTAATGAGAGTATAAAGTATCATCAATGTGGGATATGGGATGACCTGAGATGATAATCCGTCAATCATATCACACTTTTGTTGGTTGTGCTCAAATAATTGTACAGGTTGATTACCTGACAGAAGGATGAAGGAACACGAGTTGATCCCCAAAGCATACTGTGACACCTCAGAACAGAAAGGATCTGCACACTTATTTATATATATATATATATATATCAGGTTCATGCTCATGTAAAGCAGGACTATGGATGGTATGAGGATGCCAGAGGTTTGTTCAGAACAGGAAGACAAGAGACCACTGACAGAGAAGGTTGGCACCGATGGAAACCATGAACCTTGGAGGTGACATTTTGTGCTTCGCTCTTGTGCAAGTTTCTTGCAAGATCTTGAAAAATCAGAGCCAAGAGGTTAAAGTGAGCCAGGAGGTCAGGCTGGTCAAGTCTTTTTCTCACCACACTCAGCAGAGCATTTCCCAAGGAGGAATTTCCTCCTCACGGATGCCAACCTATGCAGATTGCCCACCCTTTTAACATTTTAAATGCTGAACATCAAGCAAGGAAGTAGCACATACCATTTAGTCCTTGGTATGACTCTGCTGGGGTTCGAACTGCCATCTCTCAGACTCAGAGCTGACACTCTAACCATTACACCACCGAGTCTGGCCACTGCTCCTTTTTCTCTGTTTCATCCTGATCTGTTATGTGTTCTCAGTCTTCCATGACCCTTGACTTGGTATATAAAAAAAAGAACAAAAGATCCACAATGGTGTTGTTCAACTTGAGCTGTTAAAATCGTTAACAACGTGGCATTTTTTGGGCCCAGACTTTCCATTTATTTTGGGGAGCAGGTAGTGTCATATCTTTTATATTGAAAAGTTCCCCTGGCATCAAGTGTGTGGCCAATTCAAACCAATGTCAAAGAACTCAAACAACTAGCCAACTTGGAGACTGGGGGACCATTACCAGGAGAGGAGAAGAGATTGGGACCATACTCTGTGCAGAGCGTTGGTGCTGCTTAAGCAATCTCCTTGGCTATTTGGCACAATCCTGGATGGGTCGCCACTCCGACACAGTAAACCAGCATGCTGCACTCATTTTGCCGACTTCGGAAGGATGACAGGCCGAGTTAACCCCACCTGGTATTAATTCAACAGCTGAGCGGGATTTGAACTCAGGACCCGACGATCCAAAGCCCGCTACCCTAACCATTAAGCCAACACCAGGCATACCATTACCAGCCACGGCACAAAATATATTTGCCCCACAATCCCTGCAGATCCTCCCACCCCCACTCCCCAATCTCCAAGCTTCTCCCCAAAATAAATGGAAAGCTTGGACAAAAAAAATGACACGTTGCTAACGATTTTATCCTCTCGAGTTGAACAGCACCATTGTGAATATCTCCATTTATTTATTTACTTATTTTGAATTCAGAGTCGAGGCTCGTGGAAGACCGAGAACACAGGTGGTATCTCAAATAAAGAAAAAAAAAATCCTCTGGATGATAAACAAATTGGATTATTTGAGATCTTACAAATGCACAATACAAGTGATAAATATCTACAAAGAAATAAGGACATTAAGTGCAATGTGTGATGCAAAATTTGTGACTTGTGTGAGCATAAAAAGTTGAAAATTGGAGTGATCCATGCATTTTGTCAAATGTATGAAATACCATTGAGTAATCAAAGTTTGAGACGGAAGAAAACCAAGGTCAGACTTACACATGCATAACAACAAAGTTAATTATGACGGGTTATTTCGACTTATTCAAATGTGAATTGATTTGCAGAGTGTTGAATGTTTACAAGGATATCTAATGAAGGTGGTACCATCAGACCTGTGCAACATCTTCTGGTGATTGTCCCAAGGCTTCAAACACTTCTTGGGAAGCAGGTACGTATACTTCCCGATAGAGACGAAGTGTTTCGGAATCCACATCGGGAAATTCACAACGCGCGGTATCCTCCAAAAGTTTAATCTCCAGATCAGTATGGACAGGACCCGGTTCCACCAGAGTCACACTGTTGAGCACACACTTAATGATTAATTTTCATGTCATCTAACCGACTCACTTGTAATCTAAATAACATGAGCTCATATCTCACACCGCCAGGATAAAGTGGTTAACATGACCATCCCTGATCATTTGAAAAGCTGTTGTGTGATTTGTTTTGAAAATAATAACCACAATAATAATAATAATAACAAGAACGAGAATTGTTGTGCAATACATGCCCCCTACCGGTCCCAATGAATGTTCGGGAGATAAAAATTAGTTTGCGTTTAACGCATGCTCGAGTCGATACCGGAACCAAAATCAAAAAGAAGAACCTCTCTAACCCACTGTGTTTCACTCGTTTCTGGGCTTTGTATATTCCATATTAAAAATAACCTGATGCACATACATGAAGCAAAGACATGTGTACAGCTTATGTGCAGATTTTACTGTTGTACATCATGGTTGTATACCTGGGATCATTCCAATTGCAATGGGCCATGGACTGACGCCCAGGCCTGAGGCCTGCCGATCTGTGCTGCTTCATGTAATGGCAACACATGATATTATTGGGGTGGAGTCAGGCCAGCTGTCCAGGAAATCGGTGCCAAGCAGTGAGTTGGAGTCAGGGCAGCTGAACACTGACCCCTGTATAATATGTGATATTTTCTCAGTTTAAAAAGGGCATAACTCTGTTAAAAATTGATGAAACGCCCTGAACGTCCAACTTGTTCTGTAACTTATCATAATAAAGCCATGTACCAAGTTTCAGTTCAATATATTAAAGGGTATGGAAGAAAAGTATAAAAAAACCACAGGTGGGACAAATGGACGGACAGACGGAGAGCAAAAAGTCCCCTCTGGTAAAACCAGTAAGAGACTACTGTATAATATATATATATATATATATATATATATATATATATATATATATATATATATATATATATATATATATATATATATATATATATATATATATATATATACATACATATTACATATGTATATAGACGTCTATAGAAATAGCCGAGATTCTCCATGCATAACGCTCTATTCTAAAGAGTTTTTACTGTTGTACAATAATACGATTTTATCTGACTTCGGTCACCCGGTGATGCCAATAACGATGATGATGATGATACAAATGGTACCGTTGGTATGCACACCCACCTCCAAGGTGTCTATCCTGGGTTTGAATTTCCACAAAGCTATAAACTGTCATCCAGGTGTTTCACAAGCAAAAAGGTGATTCGTTGGTGTGTGTGTCTGTGTGTGTGTGTGTGTGTGTGTGTGTGTGTGTGTCTGTGTGTGTGTGTGTGTGTGTGTGTGTGTGTGTGTGTGTGTGTGTGTGTGTGTGTGTGTGTGTGTGTGTGTGTGCCATCTCTCAGATCGATTGACGTTAAACTAGGCGTTCCATCTGTTGGTATTAGTTGGTGAACGTGAAAGACCCCACGGTGTCCTTCGTGAAGAGTAGGCGAGCTATCACCATCACCAAGGCCAAATTCCAAATGCCTGCCCTAACTATTGCTGGGAAGGCAATGGCAAACCACCCAGTATAACCTTTGTCAAGAAACTGCTTTGGCAGCACCGATGCTCTGCAACAGATTAAGGTAGATCAGAACCAGAATCAGAATTAGCATTGATATATCATTCAAATAATTTAACTGGATGGAATCACCAACATAATCCTCCCTATCATGTTACAATTTCAATAAGTTTAAAATTTTAGTGTTTATAAAGAACAGTAGGTACAATATTCACAAACGAAGTCATCACCTATGAGTACAGCTGCATTCATGTTGGAAGTTGGGACCATCGAGTGGTCTTCATCTAAAGGCCCAGTCACACCTTGACGTTTTAGCCAGCAATGGCAACATATTAAAATGTATGTAAAACGCTGGCTTACGTTGAACATTTGATGTATTTCTTTAAAGATTCGGACGTATTCATAACGATTTGGTCTTATGCATAACGTATTAGTAACGGACACAGAACGTTTCGTTGTGTTATAGATAACTTATACCAACGAATGCTGAACCTGTTGTCAGCCTCCACAACCTATGCCCAACGATAGTCTAACTTATGCATAGCGCGTTGCACGCATCGCCGACGATCACGTGGTGTAGGTTATGAAAAGGCTGCCGCACAATGATTCAAATCATAACCGCCGCAGAAATGGAAGTGTCAACATCGCAGTCACACCTTGGCGATCTTGCCAGCGTATGCCAACCTCTGAAAAATGCGTCTAAAACGCTGGCACACGTCGAATACGGTATGGGTAAGTTTGGTATACGTGAATAGAACGCTAAAGTACGCTATCATACGTCGTATTAAATGGAGTACGTCTTGTAATTTTGAACATGTTGAAAATTTTACGACGTACTTGCCGTATGACACACGCTCCGCATGCAATGGGAATAAGTTGTACGCACGATATGCGATCGTTGACACACATCGACACACGTTACTTGTAAGGTGCTCATAAGTCAAAACACGTCAAGGTAATGGTTAGCGTCAGTGTTCCAGACTCCCGGTTTTTTTTTTCTTCGGTATGACGGTGTTCAGTGTACAGTGCGGTTATGATTTAAATCGTTGAGCGGCAGCCTATTAATTATATTACAACCACACTAGAAATCGAAGTGTCAAAATCACCATCATACCGAAGGAAGGAAGAAAAACAAAAAAACAAAAACCAGGGAGTCTGGAACACTGACGCTAACCATTACCTTGACGAGTTTCGACTTATGAGCACCTTACAAGTAACGTGTGTCGATGTGTGTCACCGATCGCGTAACGTGAGTACAACACGTTACTCATAGGTTAGAAATAAGTTTTGGGTACGCTAAACATTACCTCGACGTGTTTCGACTTATGAGTAACTCACAAGTAACGTGTGTCGACATGTGTCAACGATCGCGTGACGTGCCTACAACTAATGGTCAGCGTTATGTGGAACGTGTGAGTCATACGCTGGCATAAGTCTTAAAATGTCAAGCATGGAAAATTTGAGGACAACCGAAAAGTACAACGTTTAAAGCCAGCGTACAACGGCGTATGGCAGTGTTTTTCAACGTGCTCTCAATGTTATCAAAACTTACCCATAACGTATTCGATGTGTACCAGCGTTTTAGACAAATTTTCCAAAAATCGGCATAAGCTGGCTAAAACGTCAAGGTGTGACTGGGCCTTAAGACTGCGCAAACATCATCGTACTAAAATACGCAATATAGTGTGATGGCGATACATTCGGTAATTACTTCTCCAATCTCAACCAAACTTAACAGGATGACGAAAGGTCGAACGATGGAGGTTGTAGTGAGTTCATTTGTCATCCCTCCCCAAGTAAAGGGGGGTTTTCACCTTGGACGACATCCGTGTTGAAGTGTATATCCGTGTTAAGATAGCTAATTGTGGCATTTTTCCAAGGCCGCTTCTAATAACAAAAGCAACAAGAAAAAGAACAATCAGAGATTTCAGGCCCTTGCCAGGACTTGTTTTGTGTGGTGTTTGTGTAGTGTGTTGCATAATTACAGACATGACTAGAACTGCCACTGCCAACGACACACCATATAACTACTGGCAATGATGACCGGGAACCAAGACTTCCCGCTTTGACGCAACCCTGCTTTGATTGGACACCTGACCCTGACCAATGATGTTTCTTATTATTTATTGAATTTAGAATGGGATTAAAATGAATTAAATTCAAATCAAATGGAAGACTAAATAGGTACAGTCCTGCATTGGAGTCATCAGAAGGAAACAAAACAAGCAAAAAGCAAAGATGAAGTTATCAGGAGGAACATGGATAGGATTCAGATTTCAGCTGCTACTACTCTACCCTCAAACCCAAACAGGCACAGCCAAGTGAGCCTTATTCGGAAAAATAAATAAACAAGCCGGTAGGCGACGAGGGATTAGCTAGGATCGAAGCACTGGATACGATGCTTTTCATTCTGACCGATCCACCGACGAAGATTCATTGCCAACACGTATTGGTTCACATACAATTGTTCCTCTGCCTGGCAAGATTTTTCCTATTGCGTATTTTGCCAACTGGCACTCCTCATAAAAAATGACGGTAAATAGACACCCTATTTTTGAAGGACTACCATTTGAAAAATAATCGGTTTGCTGGTTTGTGCTGTGGAGCCTCGCGTTGCAAACACACACACACACACACACACACACACACACACACACACACACACACACACACACACACACACACACACACACACACCCGGAAAACCCGACAATAAGGGATATCTCATATATATATATATATATATATATATATATATATATATATATATATATATATATATATATATATATATATATATATATAGCAAATCCAAAAAGAAACTAGATTTTTTTAAAAGTAAAAAAATTCTGGCTGCCAGATCATGCATCCATTCAAGTTGAAATTTAAAACATGTATTCCGTATCACTACTAGATCATAATTGTGAAGTTTCACATCGATCGATGAAGTGGTTTAAGAGAAATAATTTTTAAAGATTTTCATTCCATTCAATATGGCTGCCACACAATATGACATCAATTATTCATGAATACGCTGGTATACGCAGAGCTTGGGAACATTTGCGTGGTTTTCTCTTGATCTGTCCAATCGTTCTGGAGAAGAAGATTTTTGAGGGTTTTAGGGTAAATCCAACATGGCTGCCTAACAATGTGATCTCTGACATCATAGGTGTGAATGTTTTGTTCCTCATGGATAGACGGTCATGTCTGTAAAGTTTCGCCTCAAACTGTTCAGCCATTTTAGAAAAGAAGATTTTTGAAGGTTATATATATATATATATATATATATATATATATATATATATATATATATATATATATATATTTATATATATATATATATATATATATATATATATATATATATATATATATATATATATATATATATATACTAGCGATACCCATGCACATGATAGCAGTACAACATAGCTGGTAGCAGACGACAGACCGTACACGGGGAATGACAAAAATACGCATTGTGCAAAATGCAAGTGGTACGATGGAACGCCAAGACTCCCCAAACATTGTCGGCATGTCCGCTAAGTGCCACAGCAATTTCATAGGGACCGTGTGACAGCGAGCCGAGTTTTTAGTGTGCAAGCTTAGTATTATAAGAGATATATACATATATATATATATGTATATATATATATATGTGTGTATATGTATATGTATATATATATATATATATATATATATATATACATATACATATATATATATATATATATATATACATATACATATACACACATATATATATATATACATACATATACATATATATACATACATATACATACATACACATATCCCTTTATATATATATATATACATATATATATACATATATATATATATATATATATACACACATACATATATATACATACATATACATATATATATATATATATATATATATATATATATATATATATATACATATATATATACATATATATATATATATATATATATATATATATATATATATATATATATATATATATATATATATATATATATATATATATATATATATATATATATATATATATATATATATATATATATATATAAAGACTACAAGGGGAAAACCAGAGATGTCAGGATAAGTCAATTTTGAAGAAACTGAAAAACAACATTTCAAGACTTTGGTGGACTGTTTAATAACTGTCATATAGATTTCTTTTCCAGTAAAAGGAAGAGTGATCATTGGCCGATCAAATTAAGCATGTAGCATTTGCCAAGCTTCTGTGTTATTTCATTTAAGAGCAAAGAACGAATGAATGTTGCAAACTGACATCACTGGTTATTCCCTTGTTTAATAATTGCCATGCATTTTTAACCCAGGATGTGTAGAAAATTCATGCTTGTTGGTTATTAGCATACATTACATGACTTTGGTGATCACAGATTTTTTTTTAAACATTAAACGGTCATTGTTTTTTTGTTTGATTGGTGTTCAATGCCATACTCAAGGGTATTTCGCTTATATGATGACGGATTCTCAATTTCTTACTCCGTACTACTTAATATGATGGAAAACCGGGAGGAAACCAAAGATAAACCACCCCCGCGATAGCCGAAGTCACCTCATGTGACTCCCTCATATACCTAAACAGGTTGATTGGGCGGTGGGTACATCGAATGAGGACGGGTACTCAGACGCGCTAACCATTAAGCCACGGCGTGGGTCCCATAAAAGTCACAATAAATGTTTGACCAGGCTTGAACCACGATATGCACCAACTACGGAGCCCATGATATAACCAAATAGGCGATTGTAGTGCTCAGAGTTTATGCTGTGAAAGTTTTACAACCTTTCATTTTTTAGTTTCTCAACTCTGAATATTATGGGGGAACAGTTAACATGAATGAAAGGGAGATAACCAGGAGTAAAGTACTGACAACTCTGGGTTTCTACTTGTTCAGCTTTGACAACACTTGTTTTTTCATTGCACGGCGAAACTTTATACCATATAAATTATGTGACACCCCTGGTTATTTGTTAAAGTAATATTGTGAGAGGAAACCTTATGTTGCCAACTATTGGCAGGTGCAATAACCCTGTAATTTATAAAAAGTGACATCTCTGGTTTTCCCCTTGTGGTATATATATATATATATATATATATATATATATATATATATATATATATATATATATATATATATATATATATATATATATATATATATATATATATATATATATATATGTATATATATTGTTGCGGGGCCGGGATGTCAGCCAACGAGCTCGACCACCAGATGGAGCAGTAGAGTCGGCTCAACCGATCACCTGGAATTCAGATCGTCACACTGGATAAGTCCGGAGTCGACGGGTCCTTTGTTTTGGACCGTGAAGGGTCAATATTTCCACGACGTGGTACAGGGTTATTTGCCAAATCTTCAAAATACCTAGAGACCACGTGGCGATCAACTGAGTCTTCACACCCTCGACGGAACTTGTAAGGAAACGAGTCGCTTCGCGCGCTCGTTCCGTGTGCGATTCCGAGCGGTTTAATCGCCGAGAACCGCCGGTCCCGATTGTCCCGTTACAACGGCCACAGTAGTGGCCTTGCTAATTTTCCCCAGCACGCGACATGCTCAGTTAATGGAAGAATTGAAACGAACGAGCTGAAAACATTTAACAATCGGGGGTTTATTTATACAATAGGTGGGGAATGAGAGAAGCACATAAGAGCAGAGCTAAACCGAATATAAGAAATGCAAGTATATACAGCAAAGGCACTTATATAGTTCACTACTTACAGACTGGTGCCACAAACACACATACGTACACACACCCAAATAATTGGACCGAAAGGTCTTTATTTGGACCTCCAGCCTGGAGGACAGCCGGCTGAAGATCAGGGTAGCTGGCTACCTGGCCGCGGGCGCGCAGCTGGGTGTCCACTCCTCTCCGCGGGCTCCGGTCACCGAAGGACGGGCCAGCGCAGCCGAACCCGGCTGAGGTGAGACGAGGTGGTGTCCAAGCTCGTGACCATGTGGAGGAGGAGGAAGAAGATGACGGCGACAACCAAGCCCTGCCAGGCAGACTCCTTACTCCTCCTTGCGAGGATCCTCCCCGGCGGCACTCGCTTTTTGCAGACATTCGTTTCGCCATCATAGGGCGTGGCTCAGCCCCTCCCACTTGGCGCTTTTCCAATCGAAACGGTGGGTGGGGGCTTAATCTTTCCCCCACTAAGCGCGCGGGGGACGCCGGGAGCTGAGGGTCTCCGCTTGGTGTTCGGGGGGGGGGAGGTGGGAGTTGACCCCTCCCCTACGAACTCTTGTTTTTTAAGGTTTTTTTTTTCTTTGATCCAATATGGTTGCCAGAGCATGTGACCGATTTTGTCATCTTTGTCAAACCATATTTCCCATGGGTACTTGATCAAATAGTTAAATTTTGCATTGATCGGTTAAGCTGTTTCTCCAGTGAAGTTTTTCGAAGATTTTCCCTTTGATCCAATATGGCTGTCAGACCTTGTGACACATGATGGTCATTTTAATGAAAATCCTGTTCAAATTTCAAGTCAATCTGATGAAAATTGATCATTTTAGAAATTCCAGCCTATGTTGACCTTTTGGCTTATGTTGACCTCAAAAATAATAATTGGTGGTTGAATTCATTGACCAAATGTGAAAATTCTCTTCAAATTTCAAGTCAATCAGATGAAAATTGACAATTTTAGAAATGTGGCTTGTGTTGACCTTTTGGCCTATGTTGACCTCAAAAGAGTGACCGCTATATCACGTGGTCAAGTCACATGTGATAAAGTTTCAATTTCCTCCGCAGAATGGTTTTATATGTACGCTCTTAACGAAATGCAGACACGTGCGACGTATGACATACGACATACGTACGCACGCTAAAGATCGCTTTACCCTGCTTTTCACAGGGTTAAGCAATCGGTAGCATACGTACATATGTCATACGGTAAATACCCCCCCCCCCACCACCCAATGGGTTTTTCTTCCTTGGACAAACACCATGCTAACGTGTATAAATAGCTTATCGTGGCATTTCGTAAGGCACCCTACTGGAAGTAAAAGATATAAACCAAAAACATGAATGATTACATTTTTAAACAGTCACTGCTGCTGTTTAACACTAAACTGAAAGGGAGGAAACCCGACGTTCTTGAGGCCCGAGCCTATATGTACTGTAATCTATATATCCCAGAGAGGGTAATAACATGACCCTTCTTGCTGCTCACGTAGGGAGTGGGTATACTTGCGTACCAAATGACAAGCACCACACTAAAGGGGAGGGGGGCATCACGTGACAGAAACGTATAGAGGCTGACACCTTAAAGTCGTTTCAAGCATCACATTTTCTAACACAAGATGATGATGATGCAAAGAATGTTAGGTCTCACCATCTGCACATTGCAGTCATGTAATTATCAACCCCCACCCCCAGGTATTCAAACTTCCATATGTTTGTTTCTAAAATAATAGGGTACGGAATTTAACACCCAGCACACGATGTCTGCACAATCCCAAATGAAGACTGCTTCGTGCTCGAAAGGTAGCACCTGAACCTTCCCTGCTGGGGCAGACATAAAAGTTGATGGTGTTTTAATTGTATAGTATTTCAAGATGGAACTTCTCAATTACAACATTTTTTGTGGATAATTGATCAGAATAACACTTGATTTAACGACACGTGTTTGCAGCGTTTTAGTAATTATTAATTAGCATGAAATTTTAAAGTGTTTTAGCTTTTATACTTTGATATCAAAATATTGCATGGAATGGCATCAATGGGATGCTATAAAGGGGATTTTGTTCTTCTTAGTATGCAGCACAAGGCTGCAGGGCAGCATCATTGGCTAAGAGAGTGGATGTGCTGCTGATGCAGTGCCCTCTGTAGGTTAGGACAGGTATTTGGATTTTGTCCAGGATACTGGTGATAGCTTGCCAACTCTTCACGAAGGACACCGTGGAATCTTTATCGTCCACCAACTAATGCCATAAGACGGGTTACCCAGTTTAGAATGATGGTGCACACATTGATGAATCAACCTACCTCTGATCTGTGAAACACCAGCATGACCGTTTATAGCTGGGTCGGGATTCAAACCCAGGCTACACAGTTTAGAGCAAGTGTGCATACCTCGAGGCCATCCTGCCAGCCCTTAAAGGGGGGACAAGATAAATTATTAATTCCGAAACCAAATGATTATTCTCTCCACCATGATCACCGGCAGTCATGTTCGCATGCCTCATATGCTGCACAGTTTATCACCACTCAAATATTTTGAATTTCTTCCACCTTTTTAGGAAACATTACAAAATATGGTATACTGTGCATAATGTATCTTATCAAAAGCAATAATCACATGCACCAAAGCATGATTGTGGCCAAAAATGTTGATAGTGGCACCAATGCCTTTTACTGAATTGGTTAAGCCTGCTCTCTAAAAGAACACCTTGGCAGCTCGGTCATGACTGGTTGTAGTTGCATCTCCATATTAGTGTGAAGTTGTCATTGCCGGAGAGTACACACCTCACATGGGTAACTGTGGTTGGTTGCCGAGATGTTTCTGTACCCAGGGGTATTCCAAGGGGGGTCAAAACACTTTTCCTTCCTTCTTCGTGAACTCAAGTTCAAATATACTGCAAATGCACTGTAGTTCCACGGTAGTTATAATACTTACTGGACATTAAAAGGGATGAGCTGGACTGCAAGACTTTCACATAATCCCTCCACTGCGAACTTTGATGCTGCATAAATATCATTGAAGACAACACCTACACCACAAAAAAAAAACAGAGAGAGGTGTAATGAAAGGTATACTTGTGGTACGACATTCTCCCAAAGAGTACTTGACTGAATCGGGAATTGATTTTTAATCATTTTTTCATTGCCCGATTTGAACGAAACTTGATACTGCACACCGCAGGCGAATGGTGAGTAAGGTGGCCCTAAAACTTTTGCGCTGTCGTGTACCGTTTTGGCTGTATTTCACGAACATACTGTTGCAGGTCGGGGGTCCGGTGGCAAGAACGACCACTAGGTGGGGAAAGCTATGTCGTCTCCACCAGGCTCCCCGGAATTGTAGGCCGTCGCTCTCGGATAACTCCGTGAGCCGGCGGGTCGCTGAACCGACCGTGGACGCCAATATCTCAACCGCGTAGCGTAGGGTCTTTTTGTCTAGAACCAATTTACCTAATTAACTACACGATTTCGACTACCGGGAAACCATGCCCTCGGCACGTCTTGCTCGAACCGGGTCACTCTACCGAATGCGGTAGAGTTCCAACTACCGACGACCAACTCCGGTTCGGGTGCAGTCGAGCAGAACTGCCAAGGTCGTACCGGCTCGGATGAGCAGATTAACGGGAACAAAGACCCAGCTAAAACTCAGATCCGAACCATGCTGAACCAATGCGAGAAAGGACGGAAACTAACTGGGAACATTTCTTCAGTAATTTATTTACAATAAAGAAGACACAGAGCAAGACTTATCGCGGAAAATACAAGCAAGAATTTACAGTGATGGAAAACAATTAACAGTTCTACTTACAAGACGGGCCCACACACTCAGACGCACACTCAGATGATTTATTAAAAGACCCCCGCAGCCAGAGAGGGAGAGATGAGCTGGGGGTCGCAGTTCACTTGGGGTACCCTAACGTTGGAGGGAGGGGGTGCTCCATAGTGCGACCCCTGGCAATGGTCGTGCAGCTCTGCCCGCAGTCACACGCGTGGGGTTTGTGTCCGCGGAGGAACCCGAGTCGGGTAGAGTGGAGTCCAAGGTGGGGATCAGGGCCACCAACAGGACCCATGAGAGACCCGGTCAAGGTCGGGCGCCCTCGAACCAACGCAACAAACGGCGCGCCAAGGCGAGACGCGGGCAGACCCTCCGTGGTCTGGCATTTTTTTGAATGTTTACTTCAATTTAGGTTCAATTATGGCATTTAAGAGGCTATAATGTTCCTTCAAACATGAATCATTATTGTATTTACGAGTGTGGATCGGTGCGCTTCGCACGGTTCACCACTCGTCGCGACAGAGGCACAGGCATATTTGATCATGCCCGCTTTCTCTGGGAGTGAGGGAAGGGGGAAATTGTGGGTGTGGGTTAGTGAGAGTGATGGTGAATCGTGGGTTGTGGGGGGATGGGGCAATTGTGGAGGGGGGGCTGGATGGTGCTGGGGGAATGGTGGTGGGGCAGGTCAGCCAAATACATTTTGTGCTCTGACTGAACATATCCTGTAAATCAGAGGTCAGGACCCAACACGTATAAATAAAAAGGAACTGAGCACAAATTTATATTTATTTTAAATTATCAGTTAGAGCTTGACGGCAAAGACAACACAATATCAACAACTGGATGGGAAAGTCGAACTGCCAGCCGTACAGAGCAGACGTGCCCCCAATACACCGCTTACCTTGCTCTTCCAGTGGGTGCTTACGTCATATATTTACTTTTGCACATATCTCGATCTTTATCTCGATTAATCAAGTCAAAGTAACAAAAAAAATTAGTGCTGACGAATACAGGTAAATCACGAATGTGTTTCTTAGGTGAGCATCATATATACAAGCAACATGACGGAATTCGTGAAAGAACATTTGAAGAAGAAGAAGATGTTTAGGTCACAAACATAACCATATACTTTTGCTCCATCTTACTATAATTCACCATCTGTCTGTCTGTCTGTCTGTTCCCAGGTACCGCAAAAAAACGGCTGAACCGATCGCAACCATTTTTGGGGTGTGTAATCCGAGGACCTCTTGGAGTAAAATAGGCATAAATATAATAACATGACCCCTTTGATGGCTCCCGTAGGGAGCGGGTGCTTCTAGTTATAATAAGATATTAAGTGTAAATCATGTGTGCAGTCATGTCATGACTATTTGTCTAGGGGTTGAAGTGCTCATCTCTGAATCCCACCCTAGTTATTTCTTTGTCAGCTGACTGACATTCCTAACACTTCTAAAGTTACTATGTGACACCCGGGTCCCCGGGTACCATTCCTCATTGGATTTCCGTTAACTTCTTCCTCTGGGACTGATGGATTGAAATCCAGAGCACTCAATTTTGTATCATCCACCTTCCCCCCCCCCCCACTACAACCATACTGAGTGATGAGAATATCAATAGTTGTACAAATCAGATGCCCCACTAGAAAGGGTGTCCTAAGACATTTGGCAGGACATAAAAAGTATAACTGAAGTTAACAGCATTGTTATCGTTTTTGACTTTGTTTGAAAATTTAAAATCATAGATTGTTGCCTTGCCATTCAAATGATATGGATAAGAGGAACATAGATAGACAGCTCAAACATTATTTCAATAATTGCGAGAAAATGCCATCACCCTGTAAGCCCATCACGCTGCTCATAACGATCACATGTCCACTGCGCCGCTGCTTCATATGAGGTAGCACGGAGCGAATCACACGCACAGCACCCAGCACGTTGGTCTCAAACACATTCTGGATTCTGTCCATGCTGAGGCCTTCCAATGGTCCACTCAGTCCCACTCCTGCGTTGTTAACTGAATAAGAAAGAGTTAATTTTAGGGGAGAGAGAGAGAGAGGGGGGAGGGGGAGGAGAGAGAGAGACAGACAGACAGACAGACAGACAGACAGAAAGAGAGAAAGAGAGAAGGAAAGATGGAGAGAGTGAGAGTGAGAGTGAGAGTGAGAGTGAGAGTGAGAGTGAGAGTGAGAGTGAGAGTGAGAGTGAGAGTGAGAGTGAGAGTGAGAGTGAGAGTGAGAGTGAGAGTGAGAGTGAGAGTGAGAGTGAGAGTGAGAGTGAGAGTGAGAGAGAAAGAGAAAGAGAAAGAGAAAGAGAAAGAGAAAAAGAGAAAGACAAAAAGAGACAGAGAGAGAGGAAGAGAGAAAGAAAGAGGGGGAAAAAAAAGAACCGAGCTGAATGATTTAAGATACTTGAGCATATAGTTCGGCGTAATTTTGTGCTTTCGGAATCAACATACAAATAAACTTAGCAGAAGTGCTTTCAGGAACTGTACATAATTTGCAAGGCAGAATTTTTTTTTTCCAAAAAGGGTATCAATAAAGTATGAAATGGCCATATCTCAAATATCTTTGAACCTCATTGGAAGTAACCACTGACATGTTCTACAAAAAATCAAAATTCTGCATAAAAATGACTGCTATCGTACACGGGGCCGCCTGCCCTGATTGGATTGGTGAATGCCAAAGCATATCCTCACACTGGAGGACCATGAACACAACACATCAATGGTACCAACCTACTCCGAGATCCTCCAGATATTTAGCTTGTGTCCCCAAGAGCACCGTTGCCATGGTGCACCACGAGGAGGTAGTTTGGAAGTCTTGGCAAGGGTAGAAGCGATGTATCGGAAGGAAGGACTTACACACTCAGCCTTCTTTTGGCTCACAGAGCTATCCGGCGGCTGTAGCTAAAAGCAAGCAATTGGTCATCGGAAATGTGGTTTGGAGGCCATATTGGATTGAAAATGAAAATGTAAAATCTTCATCTCCAGAACAGCTTAACAGATCGATGCGAAACTTCATACATCAGATTGACTAGTCATGAGGAATATAGTGCCGCAAAACCAGGGTTCAAGGAATCCTGCGAGGGGAAGCACTTGGGTTCCTCCCTAATGCCTGGCCTTGTCGGCTGACATGCCACAGTAAACTCCGTGGCCCAGCGGGTTGCGAAGCAACCACATACATCGATTAATTTGTCAACTCTAACAGGGTTCCCCGTCTGACACCGTGTTCCTGAGGAGCTAACTCGATCAAGTGAGGTACGCTCCCTCAGCGTGCACTCAGACTACTGCTGAGCGAAACAGTGAGTGCACACTGGCTAACGAGAGCAACTCACGTGGAGTAAAACCTCCTGTCTAATAACAATGCAGACAGTGCTGGACCAATAGAGGAAAGAACACAATGAGCAGGTTGAACTGAGCAATTACAAGGGTTTCTTTAAAAGGAGTGCAAGGAAAAACATGTGGCGCAGTGAATTCAAGGGATTTATTCACAGGGTGTATTTGTACAGCAGGGGCATACAGTATCCATGTGGTGCGGCAAAAGACACACAAGGATTCAAATTTATGCAATAAAGGGACAAAGAACAGAACTAACCTGAGCTATTTATCCAACACAGTTTTACTGAGATTAACATGACAAGTACCATCATAATCACTTGGCGAAGGGTAGATGAGTGAGATTGATCAGAGAAACTAAGCTGAGGAATTGGTGACCTCTGGCTTACCGGACACAGACATGTGGGGAGGTGCTCATCCAAAGTGCAAGGAAGGTAAGGGTGGGGGTAATGAAGAGCAAAGTATGGTGTCGTGACAGAGGTGCTCCAAAGCAGACACGAGCGGGGGAACAGTACAACCCTGCTTTATTGCACGAGCGAGAGCGTGAGCGTACGTTGGCCGTAACTCCACTTTATTGCGAACTCGATGCACTCTACAAGCCACACGACATCCAGGCTCCGCAGGCCACAACGGCTACAGGAACTACGACCACGCCTCAGGCGGCCCGCACTCCTATATCCCGTGCAAGCACGTGACCACTCCTCCACCACGCTCCCCACATCATGCCCTGCCCCCGCAGGCCCGCTACACCACACTCCTCCCTCCTAAAACTATGATTATTAAATGACCATCATCATAATAAGCATCAGCATAATCAGCACAGCATAACATGATATAAAAGCAGAGAGGTACAAAAACGATAATAACCCAAAGAGCATAGGCACATCACACCATATAACGTGTCGATGCGAGCGAGTGGGACTGCAATGGACAGGTTCCGAAGACTGAGTCGCATGACGAACCCACAAAAACCCTGACCGCATTACAGATATCAGGAAGCAAGGCGGGAAGCACAGCATCACTACGCAGCAGAAGCGCCCCCAGGCGGCTCATGCTCACACGTCCTCCGGCGAGGTCGCGGCGACCTCCCGAGCAAACATCCCCCGGCACCATCAAACGCCCCCGGCCGACATGGCGGCACATCTCCCCCAGACAGACCCCAAATTAGATAAACATTCCGAGCCCGGAAGCCCGTTGTCTGGAAGCCCCGTGGCGCCAGCGCAGCCGACCTTGTCGAGAACAGAGGTTTGTGCCGCCCGGCGCCAAGCCCGTCCGGCCTTGGGCGATGACGCTGAACAGCGCCGACGGCTGGGCACACCATCAGTTCCATAACAAACCCACGCATTACAATCAGCCGAGATTCCAACGTACGTCCAAACGGCATCGGACGAGAACAGAGAGTTGTGCCCCAGGCGCCAGGCACGTCTGACCTTGCCGAAACCAGAGGTGGGGGAACGCTGAACAGCGAACCAGCCCCGGCTCTGAGTCGATCTCTGAGACCCACACGGCAATTAGACGGCAGCAATCCTAGCAATCCCATACAAAACCACACATCAAATCCACTCATGTCATAAAGCAACAAGAACATCGTTTGCGCAGATGCAACCTCCCCTTTTCGTACAGCGCGTTCTCCCAATATAATCCTCGCATATGACAGAGTAACGAACCGTGGGCTGCCCACGCAGCGGGAGGTCAGTAAAACCTCTTTATTTGCCACGATCGCCCCCAAAGCCTTCATATCACATCGGTCAACTCGAACATCCCACCGACTGTTCCCAGCCAAACATATTCTCACACACGAACTGTCGGCATTTATTTCAACAACGTTAAACTGCATCACTTGAGCAATGAAAATCAAATACGCAACGAACAGCAACCCATGAATCACATCACGTGTCCGTCTCTCGGTTGTCGTCGTGATGTAGCGATGACCTCCTTGTCGTCGACTGTTGCGATCCACGAACTTCTTGAACGCGACTGGCTTGCTGCAATTCCCCGCTGAAATCGCCTGAACGACACAGGCGCGCATTGCACCATGAGCGCAGCCGAAGCGCGAGAGCTCATCGCGGCTGGCATGGCTTCCGTTGCTCCAGAACCGTACATCATCGTCACAGGAAGCAATGAACGGCAGCTCACGTTGCATCGTCGCGGCCCCCGTCGCCGGAACCTCACCCTCGCGTCTCGAGGGAGGCCCGGGCCCACACGGAGAGACGTGCCCCGAAGGAGGCACAGGTGCACCTGGAGGTACGAACTCCGAAACAGGAACTGCGAGCCCCTCCCCTCGCACCACGAACCGCGGGAGCGCAACCCGCTGACCCCGCCGGGCAACCAAGACGTGTGCCCCACCAACCGCCGGCAGCGCTTCACCGGCATACGTGTGCACTGCGAGGGTAGCACGAGCGGATTCAACTCGACACCCGATCAGTGCCCCGATCATCTCGACCTCCACTGGCATTGGTCCTGTCACTGCCGGACCAATTGAAACCAGGTTCAACATGGGCAGCATCAATGCCCCGATCATCTCAACCTCCACTGTCATTGATCTCGTCACCTCCGGACCAATTGAAGACAGGTTCAACATCAGCAGCAACTCGCGCTCCGGGTCGCCGGGATCTCTGTACCCAGGCTGCAAGACTCGACCCGGGGCGTTAAAATGTATGCCATGCACTGAACACCGTACCGGCAGTAGGTCTCGACCCGGGACGTAAGGGTCGCTTCGCACACCGCCATCCATGACCGTTATGATGGGCAATGACTCTCGGCACACACACCGTAGACGTTCCCGAGTGCTCAGACCGCCGTCCGACTGACTGCATTGCAACGCTCGGCCACGACCAGTGCCGAAGACCGTGCGCGCAGCCGTGCGCACCTGGAACATCGCGCTGACCTCCGGATCATCTGCTGCGCACCGACCATCGAGACCCCGGACATTCCTCAGAGCTTGCGCGACGTCCGACGCCGCGTCTGAGCTGAACTGCATGTCCTCGTTCTTTAGCCGTGACCTCGCAGAAACCATTTCCGAGGTTCGCAAAGCAGTAATAAAACAAACTCCGAGCGCGGCCATCGTCCACAAATCACTCAGCAGCCGATAATGTTCCGTTGAGAGCGAGGCGAGCAAGATCGATTTGCGCTTGTTTTCATCGTCCACCTCATTCGCGTGGAAATAGCAGCCCAACTGTTCAGAAAACAATTCGAAGTCGTCTCCGATGAAGATGGGCACGAGTCCGTGTGCCGTGCCCCGACCTTCTGTCATGCTTGAGCCGGCCGTGACGGTGAGACGCCTGGCCCCGAAGCCTGTGCGTGCGGCGCGCGAAACCAGCGATGCGCTCCTCGCGATGTGCTCCTCCGGGACCTTCGCCCGGCATAGACCTCGAACCGCGCGGGGTGCGCTGAGTTACTCGCTGCCGATCCGAACCCAACCACTCTGCACACGCCGATCCGAACAGACTCGTCGCCAACTGTGGTGTCGTGACAGAGGTGCTCCAAGGCAGACACGAGCGGGGGAACAGTACAACCCTGCTTTATTGCATGAGCGAGAGCGTGAGCATACGTTGCCGTAACTCCACTTTATTGCGAACTCGATGCACTCTACAAGCCACACGACCTCCAGACTCCGCAGGCCACAACGGCTACAGCAACTACGACCACGCCTCAGGCGGCGCGCACTCCTATATCCCGTGCAAGCACGTGACCACTCCTCCACCACGCTCCCCACATCATGCCCCGCCCCCGCAGGCCCGCTACACCACACAAAGGTGCAAGAGAGAGAGAGGTGCAGTGTCAGTGCTGAGAGTGAGAAAGACAGGGTGCAAGTCAGTGGTCACTCTAACAAGTTGAAAAATGTTGAAAAATAAATAAACAATTGAAAGCAAATGATGTTGCTTTCAATGCCAGGATAGAAACTTTCTGAACAACTCTCTAATACCTCATGTGATGTATCTGCCATGATACCTCCGTTGACTGTCACAGATATGTGCTGTTATTTCAGAAGTTGCAGAGAATCTTATCGAAGGCTTATGGATGAGCTTGTACATGTATCACATGCTCGACCAAGGCATTTTGAGACAACTTTGTTTACGTGGAATGCCAAAAATGGCAACTCACAATGGTTTACGCCAATATCAATTTGAACTGGCAATCCATACCTTCATTTTGTGATCTTCAGGAGTAGCCTGGGAGGTGTGGCGGGTGTGATAGCGGGGGAGGTGAGGAAAATATATTGTTGCGGTTATCAGAACCGCATACATGCAACAGATAGGTGTCCCAAGAGAGTTATTCCATTATTATATGTGTAGATAGTCCCTTTCCTTTGGGTTTAGCGGGACAACAAGGGAGTGCGTTGCGATGATCTAATAGCGAGGTCTGCTTAAATCATTTTCTTCTTTATTTCGTTCCCACTCTTCTTTTTGTCTGATTATTCCTGAGGTAAATCAGCCACGTGCGGCGCTGCGGTGAGGAAATTGCTGCACAGAGATCCTCGTTCCCGGGCGAGCCCTAAACCCGGCGTATGCGGCGAGTCGTGTGCTTGGCAGTGCGAGGTTGTTGACTCGAGCTTCCGATGGTCTGGAGAGAATTGCCGGCTGCATTAAAAACGCATGAAATAAGTACTTCTTAAGAGGATGCACGGATGGTGTTTTTCACGGCATGGGAAACACAGCCAGCACGACGCCCACGCTGCACGGAACGCGTACGGAGGCTAATAAAGATGACTCCACGCCATGTTGGGCAGGATACGAGTGTGCGGAGTAGAAGCGGCTTGTTCCTTTTCAACCTCAATATCCGACACATATTGGTGTTCGCCCCACGCACAGGCTAGCGGAGTCGTGTGAACGCGAGCGCTAGCCACGTGCGTAATGGCCGAACCGCGCACACTGTTGGAATGTACTCGAAGGCAGACACATACGCCGCTCATGAAACGTGCATGGATTTATCCATGGCAATGTACCTTCGGCCCTCGCTGGCAGCAGTGGATTCTCCACGGATGGTGAACGTCTTCTCGTCTCTACGGCCAGCGAAGCTGCAATCGAGCCGAGGAATGTACAGTGTGGGCCACGTTGGCGTGCGCGTTGATCGACGCTGGTCGAACGCCCGAGCAGGCATGCGGGATCCTCGACCGGTCGCCCAGCCACAGCCCGGGGGTTTTTGCAGGACGATTCACGTGCCAATTTCGGTGTGGGCGATTCGTGTCATGTCGTGGGGTCAGAGCGAAATATGTTCACTGTCTGGGATGGCCTCGCCGGAAACAAAGTGAGGCGGTTTCCGGCCAAAGCTGGCGGGCCATGTGAGGGGTCGGGGCCAATCGGAGCGCCCGATTTGGGTGATGACGTTTTGATTTGGCATGGCCCTGAGCTGCGAGTCCCATAAAGGCCGGAGCAGTCTCTCTTGCTTCTCTGGCATCTTTCTCTTTCTCCTCCTCGCCTCGCCTCATCGACACCGCCACGAACCGCCTCCTGCTGCCCAGACTCCGCATCCTCGTTTCCGCCCATATGACGTCTACCCCACCCACCTACCTGGTCCCACCTACCACTCCACCCTCGCACTCTGGACTCCGCCTCTTCTCGACTCAAGCTCCTCCTTTCACGAACACGGTGTCCACACGTGCGGCCGAAGCCAAAGACGACGTGCCCACTGTGGGGTACCGCACTGCGAAGCAACCCCCCCCCCCCCCCACGAAACGTATTGGTGGCGCATCGTGCTATTAAGCACAAAGGTACCAAGATCAAAGCCTCAACTCCCCTCCCTTCCTGGTTCAAAACTTCCTTTTCATTGGGTTTTCTGTGTCTGTGTGTGTGCATGTGTGTGTGTTTCCTGGCACCTGTCTGCTTTAGTAAGACCGCAGAAGATCGTTATTGTTATTAATTTCGCGCTCAGTCTGCTCTGTGTCCCCTTTTGTAAGTTGACTGTTAATAAGTCATTATTAGGAATGTTCCCTGCTCATTTTTGATTTTCTTCCAATGATCCAGCATTGTCCGAATCCTAGCTTAGCTGGGACCTTATTCCCAACGATTCGTTCCTTTTAGCCGGTATGTCCTTGGCAGTGTTGCTCGGCTGCATCTGATCTGGAAAAGTGATCCGATCCGGCAGAGTGATCTGATTCGGGCAAGGCGTACCGAGGGCATGTTCCCCGGTAATTAAATCACGTGATTAATTAGGTAACCCGATTAACCCATAGACGGGAGGACGCTAGGTCACGTGGTTGAGTTATTGGCATCCACGGTCGGTTAAGCGACCCGCCGCGTCACGGAATTATCTGTGTGCGACGGCCTACAATTCCGGGGAGTCTGGTGGGAACCGACATAGCTTCCCCCACCTAGTAGTGGTCTTCTCATCCAAACTCCCGGCCCACAATAATATTTTGTGCCATGGCCAATTCCTGTCTATCTGCAGCTGGGGTCAGTAAACCACTTGCACTGTGGCACGTGTACAGGCAAAAATTACAAGTTGTCTCGCCCCACCCCTCAACTATCGAGGGGGGTGGTGGGGGGAGGGTTGTGCCCATGACCGGACCCTGGGTGTACCACCAATACGTATGCAATTAATTTTATTTTGCTCTTACAGGAACACAACCAACACAGATAAATGCTGTAAAGATGCTGTTAGTGGCTGGGCAAAGATACACTTGCTACATTATTTATAGATTGAAAGGTTATGATACTACCACTATGACTACAACAACTGCTACTATGACTATTACTTCTACTACAACTACTTCAACAGCCCTATTTAATATCACCATGTGCAGTTGGCTGCATGAGGTTTGCCTCTCTGCACCCTCATCTCTCACATGTTCCTCTTCACCACCTCCTTCTCCCTCAGTATTGGAGCGTTCCATTTTCTCCTTCCAACTGTATTCACATCAATGATTGCCTTCTCCCTCCTGAGAAAATGCCCCAACAAACACAAACGTACCTACCGTGCCTTTCTCCAAATGCCCTTAATCCTATCCACCTCATGATAAACTCATTCCTCTTCCTCAGTGAGATACCCATAAGACTTCTCTCAGCCTCCACATCTCCATCCTCTGTCTATTCTTTCTTTCTCAAAGCTCAAGCTTCCACTCACATGAGGAGACATGATCTTCTTATCATTTTGATAGGATGTCAAAATGAATACAAAACATTATTAAAAGTACAACTTCATCTACTAATTCCATTGTCATGCTTGTGATACACAGTGCCTTCAGAAAGTATTCACACGACTTGACTTTTTCACATTTTGTTGTTACAGCCTAAATTTAAAATGGATAAAATTTAAATTTTTTGTCACAGAATTACATAAAATACCTCATAATGACAAAGTGAAAATCTGTTTTTAGAAATTTTTACAAATTCAAAATGAGAAGTTGAAATGTTTTGCATCAATAAGTATTGTTGCAGACCCTGGGGTCAGGGGTGAGAAGACCATGAGGGGGGGGGGGAGGGGAAGCCAGCTCGGGTTCCCTCCAGACTCTCCGGAATCGCAGGCCATTGCCCACGAATAACTTCGTGATGCAGCGGGTCACTAATCGATCGTGAACGCCAATTACTTGACCACATGACTCAGGGTCCTCCATCTAATGAATACCGTTTACCTAAAGGTCACGTGATCTAATTACCGGGGGACACACCCTCGGTACGCCTTGTTCAAACTGGATCACCTTACCGGATCAGATGCAGCCGAGCATAACTGCCAAGAACGTACTGGCGAGAAAAACAGAACGTTGGGGAATAATATCCCGGCTAAGCTAGGATATGGACCATGCTGGACCAATGACGGAAAAGACAGAAATGAGCTGGGAACATTTCTATACAAGCATTTATTTACAATCAAGCGTGGAAAGGTATGTGGCACAGCGAATGGGGTTTATCATTATATACAGCAGGGATAGCAAGGAATTTGTGGGGTGTGACAAAAGGGCAAGCAATTTACAAAAGCAGATACAGAGCAGACTTATCCCATGAGAACTTCTACAATCTTAACTTATGCTATGACAGGCACCATCACATACACACACACACAAATCCAAGGAAGATTAGATAGTCAGAAAGAAAGAGAGCAGATGAGGACAAATGGCCTCGCAATACCTGGCACGGTCGACCGACCAACGCAACCCGGTACACTGAGGGAGAGGTAGGAGGAAGAAATACTGGTGTCTAAGGTGTGGGAGTGGGAGGTGTGGTGTGGTGCAATATGGGGGCTGCGATGTAGTGCAAGATGTAGTGGTGTAGTGCAAGAGGAAAATGGGATTGCGAGTCAGTAATGATGCTCTTTTGTGCGTCCAAAGTGGACAAGATAGAGGAGAGAAGATGCGTGAGGCAAAAGATCCCCAACCTAGTCGCGCATAGGTCTGTTAGTGCAGCGTGTACCTCTGTGGACCGCTCCGCTTGAGCATTCCCACCTCGAGAGTTGGCGCATTATCTCTGGCTTCGTCACTTTGCCGGGGCTCGTGGCAACGTGCGCTCCGCACTGGTCCTCTGGAAATAAGGACGTCTCAGTCGCACACCAACCGCGAGTGAAAAGCCAGCGAAGGCAGAGGTAATGAGGAGCAGCCAACACAGAGCTGAGAGGAGCAGATAACAAGAGGGCGAAGCAGAGTGAGCAGCTCCACGTTCCTCCTTTTATAAGCCCCGGGCGAAGGGTGGGGTGACGAACCGAAGGCGACGCAGTGACCCGAATCCCGCTCCTCCATTGGGCCACAGCGGCCCGAGCCATGCCCTGCCAGGCTCTCACAGCTGGAAACTGTCATTTGCCCATCCGGCTCGCTACGGCCTGGAGCTCCTGATTCAACATAGGGTATGAGCTGACACCCCCGCCCTGAACATGCTCTGAGTACAGTCTGAATGCTGAATAGCAATGCACACCCGCCACCCATGGGCCCCCTCTCGTGAGCCAAATTGCACACCCAGGCCCCATACAAAACTCCTGGATCACCCTTCCCGCGACTCCTGCTCGTTGCCCTTGGCTTGCCACGTTCTGGCGACTGGACGAGGGTCGTATCAATCCTGCGTGCTCACCCGGTACATCCCCGGCAAGATACGGTCGAGCTATTAACGTTCGTTGCTCGGCCCTGCTTCGCACGGTCCCAGGACAGCCCAAGTTGTACAGCACGCCTCTGTTTAGTGGTGAATTGTTGCGATGCAGAGACAAGTGGGTGTGGGAATATTTTTCCCGTGTGCGGGAGGTGTTGGTGGTCGAAGTGGTGAAGTTTGGTGAGCAAGGGGAGAAGCAAGGTTAGATGCCATTGGAAATTGGCACGCAGATTTGAATGAAATAATGGCGTGCCATGTGTCTGCTGTATAGTGTGTAGTGTGCTTGTTGGAGGGAGTTTGGTTGTGGTTCCAAACCACGGGAGGCATCATGGAGCAGCCAAGTGTGTTTGCTATTCAATCGCATATTGCATGGCGTGTGTGCTTGCTTGACTTGTACCATGGCTAAAAGGAAAGGGTTGGATTAGAAATCAGAATAGGAGACAGATATAGTTAATAAACCTAGCTATTAGACCCACGCAATGCACTTTGTCCCGTTAACCCACTAGACATGAGAGGAAGGTCTAACTGCATGAAGACTAATAAAACAATTGCCTGGGGATCACTGTATGTTGGGTGCCATTGCCTTAACGGCATGCGGTTTGTAGAACTGCAACAGTATTCAACCCATTTGCTATCCATCCATCCATTGAGACCATACTCTGTACAGAGTGTCGTTGCTGCCAAGGTAGTCTCCTGGGCTATTGGGCACAATCCTGGATGGGTCGCCACTCCAACACAGGATACTCGATGGCTCACGCATTCCAGGAATCTGGTACTCATTTTGCTGACCTCAGAGGATGACAGACTGAATCAACCCCAGCTGGTATTAATTCAATGGCCGAGTGGGATTTCACTCAGGACCCGAGGATCCCAAGCCCACCACCCTTACCATTAAGCCAACCATTTGCTATGATACTCCAAATTTAGTTCAGGTGCATCCAATTTCCTTTGATCATCCTTGAGATTTCTCTACAACTGGATTGGAGTCCACCTGTGGGCACTTCAATTGATTGGACATGATTTATAAAAAAAAAACCTACACCTTTCTATAAAAGGTCCCACAGTTGACAGTGCATGTGAGAGCAGAAACTCCACCACAAAGTCCAAGGAACTGTCAGTAGAACTCTGAGATAGAATTGTGAGGAGGTGTAAACCTGCGGAAGGGTATAAAACAATTTCTTGAGTGTTGAAAGTTCCCAAGAGCACAGTGAGCTCCATCATTAGGATATGGAAAGAATATGGAATTACCGAGACTCTTCCTTGAGATGGCCATCCGACCAAGTTGAGTAACTGGGCAAGAAGGACCTTGGTCATGGAGATGACCAAGAACACAGTTACTACTCTGACAGAACTACAGAGATCCTTGGCTGAGATGGGAGAACCTGCCGGAAGGATAACAATCCCTGCAGTACTTCACAAATCTAGGCTTTATGGGAGAGTGGCCAGACAGAAGCCACTCCTGAGAAAAAGGCACATGACAGCACACCTGGAGTTTACAAAAAGCCACGTGAAATACTCTGAGAGCATGAGGCAAAATATTCTGTGGTCTGATGAGACAAAAATTTAACTCTTGGCCTGAATGCAAAACGCTACGTCTGGTGGAAACCGAGCACAGCTGATCACCCATCTGAGGTGGAGGATAGAGGGAACAATGAATAGAGCCAACGACAGGCAAATCGTTGAGGAGAACCTGCTTCAGAGTGCAAAAGACCTTTGACTGCGGCAATGATTTACGTTCCAACAGGACAATGACCCCAAGCATACAGCCAAAGCAACACTGGAATGGCTTCAGAACAAGGTGAAAGTCCTTGAGTGGCACAACCAAAACCCAGACTTGAATCCCCTTGAGAATCTGTAGAAAGACCTCAAGACTGCTCTTCACCGATGCTCCCCATTCAACTTGAAAGAGCTTGAGGAAATCTGCAAGGAAGAATAGGAGAAAATCTCCAAATCCAGATGTGCAAAGCTGATACAGACATACCCAGGAAAAGCTGAAATCGCTGCCAAAGGTGCTTCTACAAAGTGTTGACTCAGGGGGGTTTAAAACTTATAGATGCAAGACATTTCAGCTTTTCATTTGTAATAATGTCTAAAAACATGTTTTCATTTTGTCATTGTGGGGTATTTTGAATAGATCGATGACATTTAAAAAAAAATTAATCCATTTTAAATTCAGGCTGCAACACAACAAAATGTGACAAAAGTCGAGGGGCGTGAATACTGTCTGAAACAGGTATTCGGTGAACATACAATATTAAAATGGTCGTTTAAATTGAAATAGCAGTTTATTAACCGTTTGATTGTGGCATTAGATGTTGAAACGTTCCAGAACTAATTTTAAAAACACAACATTTCTCGAACTTAAGACATTTCCTGATGCTGTATGATGATTAATTCAATGTGACCGTTAGTTTTGCAGGGTAAGTATGTATGAAGTGTAAAGTAAATGCTGCCATTCACTTAGCACGTCGACACGATGGTTGGGGATGGCGTCAAAACACGCAGCCACCGACTGGTCACTGGTGACGTCAAGTGGTAACACGGACAAGGTGTCTCCCATTGTTGAACCTGCTGCCTCTTCCAGCTTCCCACGCCGGCTGACATCCCGCATCGTTGCAATAACTGTGGCACAGGGGAAAAATAAACCAAGGGAAAGGGGGTCTCCATATAAATGATCTTGTTAATTGTTATCAGTTCGATTATACATGATACTAGACGACTCGTGAACCCGTTGGGTTCGCGTTGTGACAGCGGTTGATGAAAATAAATCATTTCAAGGAAAAAAAAATAGCTCCAGCATACTATACCGTTGAGGTTGTTTGCATTGATCAAATAATCCCCAAGAGTAATTGACTGAATCGGGAATTGATTTTTAAATAATTTTTTCGTTACCCGATTTGAACGAAACTTGATTCTGCACACCGCAGGTGAATGGTGAGTAAGGTGGGCCGAAAATTTTTTCGCTATCGTGTACCGTTTTGGCTGTATTTAGGGAACATACATACATACATACATACATGATGAGAGTTTTAGTAATGTATAGAAGATAGATATATTATGCACGGAGGTATTTTAATTAAACATACAGTTTTTGCATGAAAGCGATGCTATAATATCATATATGTTTAAGGGACTTCCATTTTTTTTTTTTTTTTTTTTTTTTTTTTTGTATACCTTGGTCGAGGCTCGTATGAGAGCGAACACACAACTCACAGCAAGGAGGCATGAGACAAGAGGGGCGGGAGTGGAAGGGACAAAACATTGGGGAACAGACACAGGTGAACTGTGGAAGGGAGAGGGATGGGGATGGGACGGGGAACATGGCGAGGGGAAGATGGACATTAAAGGGACTTTCAGGAAGGAAAGCAGGAGAATTGAAGGAAGTGGGCTTGGGTGGATTATCGGGGTAGAAAAGATCGAGGATTTGGATGGGGGAAGATAAGAGGTGGTGGTGAACAGCTGTTTTGAAAGCCTGGAGGGAAGAATGGGAAAGAATAGAGTGAGGAAGTTTATTCCAAAGGCGGGAAAAAAGAGGAATGAAAGAGTGAAGATGAGCAGTGATTCGTGATTTTGGTAGTTTTACCAGAAGGGGGTTGTTGGCGGACCTTGAGCGCCCTGTGGAAATGTGGTTGGGACAAATTACAGAGAGAGCAGGGGGGGCAAGGCTGGAGAGGAGTCGGTAGAAGACAGAAAGACCACCGACCAACCTGCGGTGATTGAGTGAGAGGCCCAAAGACTCAGCTTCATTGCGGGAGATGCCAATGATCTTAAAAGCCCTGGTTTCGACAGCGTGAAGTCGAGAAAGGTGGGAGGCAGGAGCACCAGCCCAGAGGGGAGAGCAGTGCTCCATCAGGCTACGGACAAAAGCTTTGTAAGTGGTCAGGAGCTCAAGAGGGCCGAGGAAGGACTTTGCACGACGGAGGATCCCTAGTCGGCGACTGGCTTTTTAGACAAGGTTGGAAATGTGACTTTCCCAGGAAAGGTCATGGCAGATAGTGAGACCCAGAAGCTTGAAAGAAAAGACTTCTTCCAGAGGATTGTTGAGAAAGTGGATGGGGGGGTTTTGTAAACGGTCCTTTCAAAGAGACATAGTGAGAGTGTGAGATTTGTCTGGATTGAAAGACATGTTCCACGTGTTGGACCAGTTTGTGATTTTATCCAGATCTGCAGTGAGCGAAGAAGCTGCTGCTTGCCGGTCTGAGGGATGACAGATGGTACGGCAGAGGGTGGAGTCATCGGCAAAGAGAAATAGAGGATTTTCCAGAGAGTCCGAGAGATCATTGATGAAAACCAGAAAAAGAACAGGGCCCAGAACGCTACCTTGAGGAACTCCAGCCTGCACAGGAAGAGGGGATGAAAGAACTCCATTTAGGGCCACACGTTGACTGCGACAGGAGAGGAAGTCTGCGAGCCATGAGTGGAGATGGCCTTGAATACCATGGGAAGAGAGTTTGGTGAGTAGGGCAGGGTGCCAGACTGTGTCAAAAGCACGTGATATGTCCAGGGATACGGCTCAGATTTCTGTCTGGCATTGAGGACCTCCATCCAATGATGGGAGAGCAGTAGCAGCATATCTAGGGTAGAGTGACCTGGTCTGAAACCAAATTGATGATTGGAAATCAAGCCATTGGAGAAGAGGAAGGATTTCATGTCTGAAGCGATGATGGATTCCATAACCTTGCTGATGATTGGGAGAAGGCTGATTGGTCTATAGTTACAGGGATCTGTTTTTGCACCTTTTTTATGCAGGGCAGTGATGTTAGCAGATTTCCAAGCAGATGGCAGATGACCTTGGGAAAATGAGAGGGTGAATAGAACAGAGAGAGGGTGAGCAAGAGCAGAAGAGCAGGCTTTGAGGACACGTGGGCTGATGCCGTCTGGACGGGTTGCAGAATCTGACTCGAGGTTTGAAAGCAAGCTCTGTGCGTTGACAGGAGAAAAGGATATAGAGTCCAGGGACAGTTGGGTGCGACTGGGTAAAGTGGGTAGAGATAGTGATGGGTTTGGGACACAAGATTTAGCTGCAAAACACCGAGTTTAGACATTCAGCTTTATCACGTGTGGAATCAGCAGTGCGGCCATTTGAGTGTAAGGGAGGGGATGGAGGGGGAAACATACACCAGAAACAGATTTGATTAAACGCCACCAGGATTTTGAGGAGGGAGAGAGGTTTGAGAGTTCAGACTTGAGATGAGAAAGATGTTGTTTTCTGGCTCTCCTGAGGGTAGCTACACACTTGTTCCGAGCTTTGTGGAAAGAACTGAGATTGCCCTCAGTTGGGTTTGCTTTCCATGAGGCAAAGGCAAGTTGTTTCAGGACAACTGCCTCGCCACAAGCTTCAGTAAACCAAGGGCGGGAGGAAGGGTAAGACAACTGAACACGAGAGGGGATAAATCTGTGCATGAGGGAGAGCAAGTTTCTTTGAAAGAATTCCCAGGATGAGTTGATGTTTGAGAAAGTAGTGATAGGAGACCAGTCTGTAAGTTTGATGGCTGCTCGGAGACCCTGCCAGTCGGCTTGAGTGAAATGCCAGACTCGACGGCGGTGAGGTGGTTCTCTGATAACAGCCAGATAGATGTCCACTTGAACAAGGATGTGGTCAGAAGAACCAATTGGAGCGAAGGAAGAGCAGCAGATATTGTCAGGGAAATTTGTCAAAATCAGATCCAGAAGAGATGGAGTACCATTGGTTGAGATCCGGGTCGGGAAGTTGACCGATTGAGTCAGTCCCAATGAGTCACAGAAAGCTTTTGCTGATGTCCCATGGCAGGTGAGAGAGGTACCCACACCTAGCCAACTGGCGTGATGACAATTGAAGTCGCCACATAAGAGGAAGAGAGAGTTTGGATGAGAAGATAGAAGATGGTCCATGTTTTCGGAGAGTGAGGTGTAGATGGAGTCATCACTGTTCGGTGGACGGTACAGTACACATATAAACATGAGGTGGGAGTGGAGGGGAAGCCGAAGCCAGAGGTATTCCCCGAGGTGTGAGGGAGTGAGAGCAGTGTAGGGTGAGTGAGGAATAGAGTCTTTGATGAAGAGAACAACACCTCCACCAGGACGAGGCTCAGGTCTGTCATACCGGAGGACGGAGTAACCAGGAGAGATACTTGGGAGTCAGACACGTCTTGGGAGAGGAAAGTTTCTGTTAGGCAGATAATGTCTGGTTTGTCAGTGGCAACCTGCATGGAAAGATCTGAAAGGTTTGAGCGAAGGCCCCGGATGTTTGAGGTCCACACTTTTAATGAAGAGGTAGGGGAGGAGGCTTTGGGTGCAGGAGGTGGAGGGGGCGGGGGAGGGTAGGACGAGGGGCGAGGGGGGGAGGTAAGGAGGGTTGCTGAAGGAGTGTGGGGTATTGCAGAATAGCGAGGGGAGGGGGCCGAATGAGGAGGAGAAAAGGCTCTGTGGTGCTGGGAGAGAGGGGGGGACAAGAGACAAGGAAGATGGCAGTTGAGTATTTGAGGAGGTGGAGGAAGAGATGGAGGTGAGAGGGCAGTGGAGGGAGGTAGGTTGGTGGATGAGAGGGGGGCAACTTAGAGAAGGAAGAGTGAGGGGATGAAAGGAGGGAGAAAGGTGAGGGGGGAATTTTTGAGAGAGGTGAGAGGGAGGCTTGGAGGGAGAAGAGTGGGATGGTTGCTTTGAGAGTGAGAGTGAGGGGTGAGGGGGGTGAGTTGGCACTGAAGTTGGAAAAAAGAATGGTTGATGGAAAGCGAGCATCCATGGCAAACTGTGGTTTTTAAAAGTTTTAGGTCAGAGATGCGATTTAACACAATTCTTGATGGATGCAATGAAGGCGAATTCAGAGCATGGAGAGAAGAAGCGCTGTAATAGTTGGATTTTTTAGGCAAGGAATGAAGGAGAGGTCGAAATGAAAGCAGTCTGTTGAAATAGCAGAAGAGTAGTGCATTGTGAAACAGTAAAGAGTACCACATGTGTGAGAGAGGAAGATGAAGCATCATAAGATCGTTTTTGTTGTTAATATTAATGTATGAGAGAGTTCAACAGATTAGGTCATGGAAATGTAAAAAAAAAAAAAAAAGAAATCGAGGAAGACGAGGAGGAAGTTAAGAGGAAGAAGAAGTAGCAGAATCGGGAGAAGGTGAGCGTGTTGTTGTTGTTGTTGTTGTTGTTGGGTATATATATATACTGCCATATATATATACCCAACAACATTGATCACAACATTGATCACATACGAAGATATATACCAATTTCTCATCACTCAAATTTCAATCGGTACAATGTTTTGGATACATTTTTGTGTAATTGGTCGCTCATTATTCTATTATTTCATTTAAATTTAATTATATACTTGAGGACTGTAGAACACAATACTTCCAATAACCCCCAGATTTGTAGTACTTCAATTTAAATAAAGGTTAAATGGGGCGTGTATATAAGGGTGGAATTCAGGACTGCTTCTGGTCTACTTCAACAACACAAACATCTGGGATTTTATTTTTTTTTTTAAGTTGAAATCGTTATTCGATTAAAATTGAGGTAACACTGCACGGGGAATCGTGTTCTATATGAACTGTCTAGTTGTTACTTGTTCAGGTGATACAACAGGATATGCAGCCTGCGCGTGCTGCGCCCTTTGCTCTGTTCACTGTCATTCTTCATCCTCATCTATGATCCGTACTCTTTCCCTTAAATACGAGGGGCAGTCAATAAGTAACCTTAAAATGGCGATGTAAATTCGAGAATGTAATGTGTGTAGTTGTAGACGGTGGGTAAGAGTCATGTTTTGCCTGTTTAAGTTCTGGCAACATTGAGTGTACCACGTCAGTAGAGCAGTTCCAAGATGGTGGCTCCCTTAAAAGTATGCACCAGGGAGGAGCAACGTTCTGTCATCTGTTTCTTGGGAAGTGAGGGTGTGAATCCCAGTGAACTCCATCGCAGAATGAAAATGCAATATGGTGACCTATGTTTGTCGCTGCAGCAGGTGTACGACTGGGACAGGAAGTTTACGACTGCAGCTTCTTTCATCGATCGCACTTGTCGACATCGCCCCTCGACAAAATGGTGCCGCCTTCTTTTCTGGTGACACAATACGAGGCTTTGTGGCACGGTCTCGCACAATACCGAAGTCAATGGCCAGCATCTTGCTCCATCATGCGAGCAAATTCGCCTCAGCACGAACCTAGAATCATGCAGCCTTCTTCACTTTGTCCAGGGAAAGGCAGCCATAATGCCCTTCTCTTCCAATCGCCAATCCTGCCCAGCTCGCTTTATGGATAGGGAAGAGGGTCCAAGACCAGAAAGGAGGTGGTCGGCAGTAGATGGCAGCAAGACCACTGGCTTGTCTGTGATGTGTAAGAGATAGGTCCAGAGAGACAGCTTCATCACGTGAGATTCCATTTATTTTGAAGGCCTTGTTTTCCACAGCATCAACCTCAGCAAAGTGTAAAGCATGGACATCAACCCAGAGGGGAGAGTAGTACTCCATAAAGTTGTGGATGAAGGCCTTGTAGATCGATAAAAGTTCAGATGTGCCTTTGCTGTTGGCTGGTGCTGTTGCTGGTTGGCTGGTGGAAGGATGCCTAACGGTCGAAAAATGCCTACGACGGAGGATGCCCATGACAAAGGACACCTCGATGGAAGATGCTCGACAGAGGATGTGCCAATGAAAGACTTTGCACAATATGCGACTGGGTCGAATGGGCTTTGAAGGCCAACTTACACATGTGGTTTGCCCAGGAAAGATCATGGCTGACAGTGAGGCCTAAAAGTTTGAATGACTGAACTTCTTCAAGAAGTTGAAGGAAGTAGATGGGAGGGTTTTCCAGATGGTGTTTTTGGAGACAGAGTGAGATTTGTCAAGATTGAAAGACATTCCATGTGTATGAGCAGCTTGTGATTCGATAAAGGGCAGCAGAAAGGGATCAAGGGCCGCTGTCTGCCTTTCTTATGGATGAGGGATGTTACGACAGAGGGTGGAGTTGACAGCAAAATGATGGAGCATTTTACAGTCAGAAAGATCGCTGATGACGATTCGGAATACAACTACACCCAAAACACTGCTGTGGGACACTCCAGCATCAAATGGAGATGAGAAGAGGATCTTGTTGAGAGCCACGTGTTGGTTACGAGAGTAGATGAAGTCAGTAAGTCATGTGTGGAGTTGGCCTTGGATGCCACAGGCAGAGTTTGGAGTGCAAGATGGGGTTCCAGACTGCATTGAATTCTCAAGATAAGTCGAGAGAGACTGCCATGATCTTATGTCTGAGATTGAGGGCTTCCATCCATTTTTATGATGGCAGAAGCAGGATGACCAGGGTAGAGTGACCAGGTCTGAACCTGAACTGATATCTTAAAAAGTTGTGGACTGATCCGGATGAAATTTTGTGGGCAGGTTGGGTGTGTGACAAAGACGAAACAATTAGATTTTGATGAAGATCCGAATCCGACTACTAAAATTTTTAAAGTGATTCTTCACCATTGAGAGATAGAGCCAAAAACTATCTACTAGTGTATAGCATATTTCAAAAATGGATTGGGCCCGATATGCTCTTGTGGATCAGGCATTACATGGCAGAGGTATACGCTCTACCGAGTGCCCTTCCAGTTTTGTTAATGTAATGCTGTGATGTTAGCTGATTTCCAAGCAGGTGGATGATGACTTCAGGTAAATGATAGGGTGCAAATGGCAGAAAAAGGATGTGCAAGAGCAGCAGAGCAGGTTTTAAGGACATGTAGGCTGATGCCTTCTGGTCCAGTTGCAGAATCAGTCTCGGATTACCAGAAACTTCACACCTTCTCAGGTGCAAAATACAGTTCAGGGGCATTTTGGTGTGACTGGGTAAGGTGGGTACAGCCACAACATTTGGAAGCAAACACAGAATTTAAGCAGCCTTCTCATGAGCGGTGTCAGCTGTAATGCCATTTGCAGTGAGGGAAGGGATGGCAGGGGAGCATACTCCAGAGACAAACTTAATAAGGCACCACCAGGTTTTAGAGGGAGACAAGTTTGAATAGGATTAAGTAGAATGGGATTAAGAGGAGAAAGGTTATGGATTTTTGAGTTAATGATTGAAAGGGATTAAGAGGTTGTGTTTCAACAGACAAATCTCACACTCTCACTCTGTCTCTCCAAAAGAATCATCTGGCAAACCCTCCCATCTACTTTCTTAACAATCCTCTTGAAGAGGTCAAGTCACTCAAACTTTTGGGTCTCACCATCAGCCATGATCTTTCTTCAGCAAGCCATATGTCCAAGTTAGACTCCAAAGCTAGCTGTCCAATCAGCATCCTGTCTTGCAAGGTCATCCTTTTATTTCAATGGAGTATTGGGCTCCCATTTGGATTGGCAACCTTGCAAGACACATCTTGATGTTGTGGAAATAATGGCTCTCAAATGGCCTGTTACTCTTGCATCACTGCTGACAGGTTAGTAGCCTCTGTTTTCTCCCATCTACTTTCTGGTCTTTCACCCTCTGCCATTTTCTTACTGTCTTCTTCCTGCCCACCCAACCCTTCTTCCACTACGTTTCTGCAGCACACATGATCCATCAATAACCAACTTCTGGTGAAACTCCCAAAAATTGAGGCTTGCCGCACACCACTCTTTCATTATTCTTTTCTCTCACATGGAGAACCAACCTTAGTCTGATCGACTTCATTCTTCCCTCCAGGGCTTGAAGATGGCTGTTAACCACCACATTAAATCATCCCCAATCCATGCTCATGAACTTTTGCTACCCTCATTAATGCTTCCCAAGCCCACCCCTGCCCGTCTAGGTTATCTTTTCTCCCCAGCTCTTTTTGTTCCATCTCCAGTTTTTCCCTTCCTCTTATTGGTACATTTAAGCTCGTCGCAGGTTTCCACCTGTGACTTCCTCCCTCCCCTTGATCTCATTCTTCCTCCAACTGTTGGTATCCTACCACGCTGTTGGTGTGTCTCCCCCCCCATTCCACTTATTTTTGTTCTGATCTAGTGTGTTCCAGCTCTGCCACAAACCTTGACTTTGCAGACAAAACAAGGAAGAGGAAAAAGTCTGAATTTTTGAGTTTGTTATAGAAAGGGATTAAGAAGAGAAACGTTATGGACTTCCTTTTAATGGGTGAGGTCCAATGATACCAATCTTTTGTGCTGCCTCAATCACAGTACTCCACTTATTGTTCCCTATTTCCCGACCTGATATTTCCCTCTAAACAGATATTTGTTTTCTCTGACTACACAAAATGGGATTAAAAACAAAAACAAAAACAAACTCAGAACAAGACGTCTTGAATAAGACATTATAATCAGACTTCTAACACGAAACCATTCTTCAACACCATTTAATCAGCTTTTGACCCATGATGGATTCATCGTGCAGAACACGGGAAACAATTCCTTTAAAAGACTCACCAGAAAAGCGTTTCTTGCAGTCTTTGGCAAGTTTAATTGCGACTGCGAGTCCGATGCCGGAAGAGCAACCTGTGATGAGTACACATCTTGACTCTTCCATGTCCAGCTGATAGCTGTCGCCTCGATTCTGGTGAAATGGGGCAATGCGATGCACCGGATAATCCTGATTACGCCTCTCCCAATCTGCTTCCTGAAAAGGTTTTACTGTAAAGTCCTCCACGTTGTCAAGGACATCAAATAATATGTAAATTCTCCTACTTATATTACAACCGACCAAGCATTTCAAAACATGGAATTTGGGTGTGGGGAAAAAACAACTCAGCAACAAAACACCAAAAGCAACAGGAAGAAAACATTAGAAAAAGCAATGAAATTGATTCAAAGAAACCCCCTCATCTAATTTCATGTCACTTATACATACTTTCTCAAGGGCAGGCAAGATGGCCAAGACTGGAGGTAGGCACACTCGTCTCCGAGCTGTCTAGCCTGGGTTCAAATCCGGACCCAGATATAAAATGTCATCCCAATGTTTCACAGGCAGCGCAAGGCATCAATGTGTGCCGTCCCTCGAATGGACGTTAAACTGGGTGTCCCGTCTGCCGCCAATAGTTTGTGGATGGACGTGAAGAGGAAATGATCGTCGAGTGCACACAAACTATGCAAAATTTAAGAATGCATGGGTTGTTCCTGATAGAGTAGTAAAGCAAGTGAGGCATTTAAAAAAAAAACATTTTTTAAAGCGTTCTTTTAATGTTAAGAGCTTTTAAAGGAATAAACAGTGTAACGAGTGAAAATTCACTTTGGGGAAGGGATGACAAAAAAAAAAAAAAAATTAAGGAGGAACTCACGAACCAGCATCACACGTGAAGGAACCCGGGAATACATAATGTTTAGGTGACAGTTCTCTTCAAAAAGCACAAAATAACATTAATTCCCAAGACATTCACTTCAACACAGAACTCTCAAAAAACTGTAAATTGGTACTATTTTAGCAGAAGAAAAAAAAAAAGAAGACCTTTGGGGAAAAGAAAGATTGAGAGTGAAAGCATACATTCGGGTAACCAACAAAAAGGGGGCACTTGTTATCTCTTAACTGGGGAAGATATGATGAAATAATAACTGAGGTTCAAAACACAAGAGGAGAACAAATAATATCTACTGGAGGAGAATTAGGTATGTTCAAAACCAATTTAACAATTATCATTTTTGTTTTTTAAAAGAAGCCTCCAGAAATGAACCACGATTGATGATTTGACATCTGTTCTCGGTTTGCCTCTGAAAGAAGGAAACAATCAATTGAGGCTCAAATAGCTTCAAACATATATTGTGTAACTTTGAAATTTAGAAATTATACGTTCAAAATAACACAGCACACAAACAGTTGCTCTTCGTAAACAAAACGTTTTAAGATTGTAAATAATATGTACCAATTTTGTTCAGCGTTGAGAATGAAAGATATAATAAAACCAACAGAAAAAAAAAACACATTCAGAAGATATTTGACTCAAACAACACGTCAAGAGCAGAGGAGATGACGTATGTTATTTCTTGAGCCACTTCCCACGCTTCCTTTCATGCCTGGCTGGCCTGGACTTCTTTTCCCGTGGGGTTTCTGGAGGGGAATCAGGTCGTGGTGGTGGAGACGTCACAAAAACACCCTCAGTTGGGTCCTTTGAGCCAAAGGAAATCGGTTGGCTCTTCTTTTGATTTGCAAAACGCCGATCACGATGCAATGCCGCATTTTCAAGTTTCAACTTGCGACGATACTGCAAAAACGAAAATTCCATATCGCCATAATTACTTTCTAATACAATCATATGTGGTCCTTCAATGAAAATTGAAACATCTCCAGCCATAATAACATTGCAACATAATCCCAAAGGCTCAGTGTTCATCGGAGTCCTCAGGATCAATATTAGATCCTCTGACTCAGAGGAAAGTCTGAACTACCTCTACATTCCACTTCACAGTGGATCAAACATTAGCATTTCACCGAATACTGAAAAGTTCGAAATCAGTGAGGCACAGAAAACGGAGACATTACATTTCAGAGGGAACTTGAGACCATACCCCTGCAGGAACACCATCTTGTATAGTAATACCATTGTTCCTTTCAGGTACATGGCACATTTGCGTAATGTAAATCATTCAACAACGCAACTCCAAATAACCTTACTTCATCATTCACTATTCCTTCCTCCTCCACTCATCCTTAGCTGTTGAGATTGCATGCTAGGATCTGGTAATTGAGTCCTTGGTCTACTTCAAAAACCCAAACTGACGGCCACCTTCATTCATTTGTTCCTCTTCCGTCTTGTTTATGGGATTACCTGCCCAAGTCTGTCCCTTCATATCAGTGGTAAAAGTTTAATTTTTCACCTCGGCAAATCACCCTCCCTCATTCCCACCACCCAAGTAAACCATATCCCCACATTTCTTGCAGATCACTGGAGAATTAAAAAAAATATTTTAAAGATACAAAAAAAATTAATATGAATTGGACAATGCATAGATACGGACGGAAATAACTCCAATGAATAACAAGCTATCTTGTATATACAGTTATACATGTATAGATATACATATATATGTATAAAAATAAATATATGGGGTAAATGGGATTACACATTTTGAAAGAAGAAGAAGGTGCTTCCAACGAAAAGTAAAAAACTAGATTGACTCCGCTAATTTGAGGAAAAAAGCAAGGGCAGACTCTGTCTCAGGCAACGTTTCGCTGGCCTCATAAGACACAACAGACCCCGAACACCAGCATGTGACCGGAAATGAGCGATCGTATCGAAATAACAACCAGACACGTGCCCCGAGGCTGGGGGTCTATCTTGCCTGAGGAAGCCGCGAAACGTTGCCCGAGACTGGGTCTGCTCTCGCTTTTTTCCTCAACTTAGCGGAGTCGATCTAGTTTTTTTACTTTTCGTTGGATGCGCCTTCTTCATATTATATATATATATATATATATATATATATATATATATATATATATATATATATATATACATATATCTTCTTCTTCTTTCGGCTGCTCCCGTTAGGGGTCGCCACAGCGGATCATCCATTATGATCCGCATAGTGATTTGGCACATGTTTTACGCCGGATGCCCTTCCTGACGCAACCCTGGTCGCCTCTTACGACACAGGGATATGGTACACCTATTTTAACCGGGGTATACACCGGCCCAGTATACTGGTACTCATTTCGCCGACCTCGGAAGGATGACAGGCTGAGTCAACCCATATATATATATATATATATATATATATATATATATATATATATATATATATATATATATATATATATATATATATATATATATATATATATAGTTGTGGATTCTCGCCCGTTCAGCATGCGGATGACCGCATTTTAGCCCAATTGCGGTCGCGCGCCCACCTAACGAGCAATCTAGTCGTAGCTTCCGGATCAACGCCGAAACCCAGCTACGGATGTTGTTAACCACACCATAAACCAGCCAACTCTTCCGTCCACGCGCGACAGGGTCAATCGCCGAATTGTTGATATACCTAACTATTCGCGTGGACAGAAATGCCGGGAGTTTATACCTCAACGGGACCTGCACGAAAACGAGCCGCTTAAGCAGCTCGTTCCGTATGCGATTGCCGAGCGGTTATACATCGCCAAGCCCCGTCGGACCAGATGTATGTTTTATCGGCTTATAAACAACCAGCTAACATTCCGAATGCTCCATGGCAGTCAAAGTGAGGAAGGGACGCAACGAGCAGGTGACATTTAACAATGGGGAACATTTATTTGAACACAGGCAATGCAACGAATGGGGGATGGGGAAAAAGACACGAGCAAAAACCTACAGCCGAGTTCTATTTTTAAATGTAAAGCAAATATAACACAGGCACTTAACAGTTTCCTACTTGTTAGACGGGCCCACAAACACACGTACGCACACACACACCCAAGAAATGGTGGCTGATGCCTTTAATAAGGACTTCAACTCGGAGGGACAGGTGAGCTGAAACTCAGAACCTATCTCGAACCTCTCCACCTCGTGTGGTCTTGAAGCTGTTCGGACCCGGGCTCCAGCGAGAACGAGCTGGATCCAATCGCCGTGAGCCGCGATCCTTCCCAAGCTCCAGCGAATCCTCTCGCGCTTCTGAACACGTGCTGGTGAGACGAGGCGCCGATCCGTCGCTTCCTCGAAGAACCACCTCCAAGATGAGGCCAAGGAGTCGCACCAAGCCGGGAACCAAGCGGAGAACAAAAAGATTCAAGAGCTCCACGAACAAAGAAGAGCCAGCCGAACCGGACGACGAAGTAGAGCGCAAAACACACGCGACTCTCGCAACTGGCGCTCCTCTCTCAATAAACAACAACCAACAAGCTCGAGCCGAGCAACCAGCTCAACACTCTTTCGATGAACAAAGCAGCCGACTCTCTTCGACGAACCAGGCCAGAACCCAAAAAGCGAACCGAGCCAAGCAGAACCCAAAGGCCTGCTGAAAAGCCAAGCCGAAGCAAAAAGCTCTCCAAAAAGCCTCCAAATCATCTTTTCCCTAATTGAGCTGCCATCTTGTACTCGGAATATAGTTGGTTTTTAAATAGCCGGTAAAGCGATCGGGTCCAATGGGGGTCGCGATAACACCCCGCTCGGTTATCCCAAACGGAGTGAGCTGCATTAAGCGGCTCGTGTCCCAGCGGCCCCATTGAGGTACAATCTCTCGGTAATCTACCTGCGCGATTAATTAGCTATAACGACAATTCGGCGATTGACCCTGCAGCACGCGGGTAGAGTACGGAGAAGGTTGTGGTGTGGTTAAAAACACACCCGTGGCTGGTTTTCGGCGTTGATCCGGAAAGCCGGGACTGGATTGTCCGTTCAGTGGGCGAAGCGGCCGCTATTGGCTAAACGCGGTCGTTCGCACACCGGCGGGCGGAAATCCGTAACAACATGTGTGTATATATGTGTGTGTGTGTGTGTGTGTGTATATATATATATATATATATATATATATATATATATATATATATATACATATATATATATATATATATATATATATATATATATATATGTGTGTGTGTGTGTGTGTGTGTGTGTGTGTGTGTGTGTGTGTGTGTGTGTATATGCATGTATACACACACACACACACACACACACACACACACACACACACACACACACACACACACACACACACACACACACACACACACACACACACAGTCAAAAGTTTTAGAACACCCCCATTTTTCCAATTTTTACTGAAATTTAAGCAGTTTAATGTTTCAATGTACTCTGAAATAAAAGCATAGAACAAATAAACAATTGCAGATAAAAAAGAAATCATGGAATCATTTTGTTGAACAAAATTTAATCTAAATTTTTGACTCATCAAAGTAGCCACCTTTTGCAGATATAACAGCCGAAAATACTCGTGGCATTCTTTCCACAATGGAAATCAAATATTGTTTGGAAAGTTCTTCCCAACATTGTTGCAGAAGTTCCCACAAATGTGTTGCACTTGTAGGTTGCTTTGCTTTCACCCTTCTGTCCAGTTCATCCCAAACCAGCTCGATGGGGTTTAAGTCTGGAGACTGTGCTGGCCATTCCATGATTTGAAGCCGACCGTCCTGTTCTTTTCTTCTAAGGTAGTTTTGACATAGCCTCGAGGTATGTTTTGGGTCGTTATCTTGCTGTAGGATGAACCCCTGACCAACTAGGCGTAGAACAGAGGGTATTGCATGACGCTGCAAAATGCTGTGGTTGCCATTTTGGTTCAGGGTGCCAGTCACTCTGTGCAAGTCGCCGACTCTGGATCCAGCAAAAGAGCCCCAGATCATCACGCTTCCTCCTCCATGTTTGACAGTTGGTGTCACACACTGAGGAACCATCCTTTCACTGACTCGACAGTGTAAAAGACCCTGCGTGATGAACCGAAGATTTCAAATTTTGATTCATCGGTCTACAAGACCTTCTTCCAGTTTTCAGTAGTCCACTGGTGATGCTTCATGGCCCCGGCAAGCCTCTTTTTATTTCTGCCACTCGACCTGTCAAACCTGCAGCTCGAAGTCTTCTCTTCATAGTTGAAACTGAGACTTCCTTACTTCGACCAGAATTACGCTGTGCTTGAAGCTGCTGTTCTGTGAGCTGCATATCACGCAAGCTGTTGGCTCTCAGAAACTTGTCTTGTGTTGTGGCTTTGGGTCTGCCAGACCTCTTCCTGTCATTGTTTCCTCCACTTTCCAAGTGCCTTTTGATGGTGTAGGAAACTGTACTCACTGACCCCTTAACTGCTTTGCAATTTCTCCAAAGGAAAGACCTACACTTTTAAGGGTTATAATGGTCTGTCTGTCTTCCTTTGTTAATTGTCTTTTTCTCGCCGTTATGATAGCAATATACTACTTCCTGCAGTGCAATATTGTCCAAATAATGCTTCAGAGGGTGGAGCATCATAGTCTGTTCCAACACTGGTTTTATACAGATAGAGGGTTTGTAACTAATCAACAAAAGTTGGGACACTTGTAGGAATTGCTTGCATCAACTTTCGAGACTTAATTTGCTTCCATTGCTGCAGAACAGCTGCAGTTCCGAACCCATTAATTGTTCCCTGAAAAGGGCCTTTTTTAACAACTCTGAAATTTGCATTATTTTTCAGTTTTTTGTATCCAAAACTTTTTTTTTAACCTCTGGCAGTTTACCACTTAGCTTTGTACCATTTCAGGTTATTCACTGGACTTGAACTGCTTAAATTTCAGTAAAACTGGAAAAATGGGGGTGTTCTAAAACTTTTGACCGGTAGTGTGTGTGTATATATAATCAATGTATATATATAATCAATGTGTATATATAATCAATGTGTATATATATATATATATATATATATATATATATATATATATATATATATATATATATATATATATATATATATATATATATATATATATATACACACACATTGATGAGCCAAAACATTATGGGCACCTGCCTAATATGCTGTTGGTCCTCCGTGTGCTGCCAAAACAGCGCCGACCCGCCGAGGCATGGACTCTACAACACACCTGAAGGTAACCTGTGATATCTGGCACCAAAACATTAGCAGCAGATCCTTCAAGTCCTGTAAGTTGCGAGGTGGAGCCGCCGTGGATTGGACTCGTCAGTCCAGCACATCCCACAGATGCTCAATCGGATTGAGATCTGGATAATTTGGAGGCCAGGGCAACACCGTGAACACTTCATCATGTTCCTCAAACCATTCCCGAACAATGTGTGCAGTGTGGCAGGGCGCATCATCCTGCTGAAAGAGGCCACTGCCATCAGGGAATACCATTGCTATGAAGGGGTGTACCTGGTCTGCAACGATGTTTAGGTAGGTGACACGTGTCAAATTGATGTCCACATGAATGATCGGACCCAGGGTTTCCCAGCAGAACATTGCCCAGAGCATCACAATCCCTCTACCGGCGTGTCATCTTCCCACCATGCATCCTGGTGCCATCACTTCCCCAGGTAAACAGCACACACGTACACGGCCATCCACATGATCAAAAAGAAAACAGGACTCATCGGACCAGGCGACCTTCTTCCACTGCTCCAAGGTCCAGTTCCGACGCTCGCGTGCCCATTGCAGGTGCTTTCGACGGTGGACAGGGGTCATCATGGGCACTCTGACCGGTCTGCGGCTACGCAGCCCCATACGCAGCAGGGTGCGATGCACTGTGGATTGTGACATTCCTCCAGTGACCACCATTAAAATTTTGTGATGTGCCACAGTAGACCTGTCGGTTCGGACGAGACGGGATAGCCTTTGTTGCCCTCGCACATCGATGAGCCTTGGGCGCCCAACACCCTGTCGCCGGTTTGTGGTTTGTCCCTCCTCGGACCACTGTCGGTAGGTACTCACCACTGCTGACCGGGAGCACCCAACAAGCCTTGCCGTTTCAAAGATGCTCTGACCCAGTCGTCTGGCCATAACAATTTGGCCCTTGTCAAAGTCGCTCAGGTATTTACTCCTGCATCCAACACATCAACATCAAGAACTGACTGTTCACTTGCTGCCAAATATATCCCACCCCTTGACAGGTGCCATTGTAACAAGATGATCATTGTTATTCACTTCACCTGTCAGTGGTCATAATGTTTTGGCTCATCAGTGTATATAGCTTGGGTGATTTTTAATATTTCAGAAACAAGTCCGATTCTGATTCTTCACCAAAATTTAATCAATTGGTCCTCATCACACACCCATCCAGCTCAACTAGTTTCGGCCGAATCCATCGAGCTTTTTGAGATATCCTGCACACAGACAAATTGGAGAAGAATATAATCTCCATCCACCGTTGGTGGCAGAGGGAATAAAGAGAAATAACTTCAGCATAAAATTCATGTTCATGAGTAAATCAGTGGCATGATTTACATTTTACACGATATGAAATCATGCCAAAGAAGTAAAAGTTGCTTCAAATTAATCCAAACCTGTGGGAAAAAATAGTAATTTTTTTAATCAATCGAATAAATAATAAATTGAACCCAGTTTACCTGGACAGTGGAGAAGGCAACAGACCGCTCCTCGATCGGTCCCAACTTTTTATTTTTCTTAACTTGCTGTTAATAAATATGTTGCGATATTTTTACTGAAAAAAAAAAAGATGATGATTTTGGAATTTCACAATACTCTAGACTCCAGAGATATAATAAGCTAATGCTGTCTGTCACATCCCGGAATGAGAAGTCGGGCACACATGCACACAGTTCGTGAGTACGTCTGCTCATTTTCTTCACAACTTGAACAAACTTCACACAAAAAAGACATGTCTTTGTCTGTTTTGTGAAGAATGACAGGAGAAGCTTTTGATATAATTTGCTGAACGTATAACGATCGGATTCTCGATAGAGTAAGTGAGACAAGGCATAGTTGGAATCGACTCCGCAGACTTGGAACCATCAAAGGCGGGTAATCAGTTCTGTATAATTTAGGGTTAGATTTCCAGTTCCGATGGAGGGAGTCGTTTCTAACCAGGTAATCGATTCTTTTGCCCAAGCCAAATATGAATGCAAGTTGCCAGATCGCATCTGAATGGGGTAAACTTTGTCACAACAGCACATACAATGCTGAATCCAAAAATCCAAATCCATTGGGACCAGACTCTGTGCACAGCATCGGTGCTGCCGTAGCGGTCTCCTGGGCTACCAGACACAATCCTGGAAGGGTTGCCACTCTGACGCAGGATACTCGAATGGCACAATCATCCCAGCAAGCTGGTACACATTTTGCTGACCTTGGAAGGATGATAGTCTGAGTCAACCCCACCTGGTATTAATTCAACGTCCGGCAGGAATTGAACTCAGGACCCGAGGATCACAAGCCCACCACCCTAACCATAAAGCCAACACAGAATGATACCTCATTTAATAGCTCTTGAGCCCACACAGTGGATGTTGAGGTTTACAAATACTGATATTCATGCAATTTCGAGTAATTGGATTTGCTATATATGCAAGATATCCCTTATTGTCAGGTTTTCCGTGTGTGTGTGTGTGTGTGTGTGTGTGTGTGTGTGTGTGTGTGTGTGTGTGTGTGTGTGTGTGTGCATGCGTCTGCAAAGTGAGGCTCCACAGCACAAACCAGCGAACCAATTTCAATGAAACTTTGCCAACATGTGCAGTATTTGTGGGAATGTGCGCGTTTGAATTTCGTTGACGAGCAACCACCCGTTGCTGTGCAGCGGCCGAAAAACTGCGTACAGTATTTTTAATACTTGTCCTGCAGTTTTGAATGTAGAGAAGCGAGACTTCGGAATTAAACACTTCGAGATGTTTAGAAAATTTTACTCGAGCCGATTTTTGATTGAGGTTTTATTTTTCAAATGGTTGTCCTTCAAAAATCGGGTGTCTATTCACCGTCATTTTGTAAGAGGGGCTTAGGAAAGTGGGCGAAGCTTTGGGAAAGTGGATGTGGTTGATGAAAAGTGGGAGTGGCATAGGAAAGTGGGAGTGGCAGAGGAAAGTGGGCATGGCTTATGAAAAATATTGTGTGGCTCAGGAGGTGTGGTCAAACAAGAGCATTGAGAGAAGTTTATCGGGTTTTCCGTCTGTGTGTGTGTGTGTGTGTGTGTGTGTGTGTGTGTGTGTGTGTGTGTGTGTGTGTGTGTGTGTGTCTGCAACGCGAGGCTCCACAGCACAAACCAGCAGACCGATAATTTATTTATTTACCGAAAACCATTCCCCACCCACACACCACCTCCAATTATTTATTTATTTACCGAAAACAATTCCACGATCCACACACCACCTTCAATTATTTATATATTTACCGAAAACGATTCCACGATCCACACACCACCTTTAATTATTAATTTACCGAAAACGATTCCACCACCCACACACCACCTCCAATTATTTATTTATTTACCAAAAAGGATTCCCCACCCCAACACCACCTGCAATTATTTATTTATCGAAAACAATTCCCCACCCACACACCACCTCCAATTATTTATTTATTTACCGAAAACAATTCCACGATCCACACACCACCTTCAATTATTTATATATTTACCGAAAACGATTCCACGATCCACACACCACCTTTAATTATTTATTTATTTATCGAAAAAGATTCCACCACCCACACACCACCTCCAATTATTTATTTATTTACCATTTCGGATTCTTCTCCCGACACACCACCTCCAATTATTTATTTATTTACCATTTCAGATTCTCATCCCCACACACCACCTCCAATTATTTATTTATTTACCGTAAACGATTCCCCACCCACACACCACCTCCAATTATTTACCAAAAACGATTCCACGACCCACACCGCCCCCAATTATTTATTTATTTATTTACCAAAAATGATTCCACGACCCACACACTACCTCCAATTATTTATTTACGGTAAACGATTTCACGATGCACACACCACCTTTAATTATTTATTTATTTACCGTAAACCATTCCACGACCCACACACCACCTCCAATTATTTATTTATTTCCTGTAAACCATTCCACGACCCACACACTACCTCCAATTATTTATTTATTTACCGTAAACGATTTCACGATCCACACACCACCTTTAATTATTTATTTATTTACCGTCAACCATTCCACGACCCCCACTCCGCCTCCAATTATTTATTTATTTTCCGTAAACGATTCCACGATCCACACACCACCTTCAATTATTTACCGAAAACGATTCCACGACCCACACACCACCTCCAATTATTTATTTAAATCCATAAACGATTCCACCACAAACACACCACCTCCAATTATTTACTTATTTAACATTTCGGATTCTCCTCCCGACACATCACCTCCAATTATTTATTTATTTACCGAAAACGATTCCCACCCACACACTACCTCCAATTATTTATTTATTTACCGTAAACGATTTCACGATCCACACACCACCTTTAATTATTTATTTATTTACCGTCAACCATTCCACGACCCCCACTCCGCCTCCAATTATTTATTTATTTACCAAAAACGATTCCACGATCCACACACCACCTCCAATTATTGGATATGCTCGATATCCCTTATTTTCGGGTTTTCCGTGTGTGTGTGTGTGTGTGTGTGTGTGTGTGTGTGTGTGTCTACAACGCGAGGCTCCACAGCACAAACCAGCAAACCGATTTCGATGAAACTTTGCCAACATGTGCAATATGTGTTGGGAATGTGCGCGTTTGAATTTCGTTGCCTCACAACCACCCGTTGCTGTGCAGCGGCCAAAAAAACCGCGTGCAGTATTTTCAATACTTGTCCTGCAGTTTTGAATGTAGAGAATCGAGACTTCGGAATGAAACACTTCGAGATATTTAGAAAATTTCACTCGAGCCGATTTTTGATTGAGGTTTTATTTTTCAAATGGTAGTCCTTCAAAAATCGGGTGTCTATTCACCGTCATTTTGTAAGAGGGGCTTAGGAAAGTGGGTGGAACTTAGGGAAAGTGGACGTGGTTGATGAAAAGCGGGCGTGGCGTAGGAAAGTGGGCGTGGCTTGTGGAAAATAATGTGTGACTCAGGAGGTGTGGTCAAACAAGAGCATTGAGAGAAGTTTATCGGGTTTTCCGTGTGTGTGTGTGTGTGTGTGTGTGTGTGTGTGTGTGTGTGTGTGTGTGTGTGTGTGTGTGTGTGTGTGTGTGTGTGTGTGTGTGTGTGTGTGTGTGTGTGTGTGTGTGTGTGTGTGTGTGTGCAATGCGAGGCTCCACAGCACAAACCAGCAAACTGATTATTTTTCAAATGGTAGTCCTTCAAAAATAGGGTGTCTATTTACCGTCATTTTTTATGAGGAGTGCCAGTTGGCAAAATACGCAATAGGAAAAATCTTGCCAGGCAGAGGAACAATTGTGTGTGAACCAATACGTCTTGGCAATGAATCTTCGTCGGTGGATCAGTCTGAATGAAAAGCATCGTATCCAGCGCTTCGATCCTAGCGAATCCCTCGTCGCCTACCGGCTTGTATTCATTTTTGTTGTGCATGTTGGAAAATACTCAGTCGTTGGTTCATACATCTACTGGAAGCAAATAAATATATAAAAAAAATAATAAAAAAGACTACAGTCAATTCTCCTCAACATATCATTACCTTTCCATTGATTTGTTTTACCAAGAAACTTATCAGTCTGAACAGCCATGATCTTTCCTGGGAAAGCCACATTTCGAACCTGTCCTCCAAAACCAGTCGCCAACTGGGTATCCTCCGTCGTGTAAAGTCCTTCCTCGGCCCACCTGAGCTCCTGACTACAAACAAAGCTTTCATCCACAGCCTGATGGAGTACTGCTCTCCCCTTTCTTGGCTTCACGCTGTGCATAGCAAGGCATTTAGGATTATTGATATCTCTCAAGCTGAGGCTGAGTCTTTGGGTCTCTCACTCTCTCACCGCAGGCAGGTTGGTGGTCTTTCTGTCTTTCACCGTCTCCTCTCCGGTCTCACCCCCTGCTCTGTCTGTGATATGTCCCCCCATATTTCCGCAGGGCGCTCAAGGTCCACCAGCAAACCCCTTCTGGTAAAACGACCAAAATTACGAATCACTGCTCACCTTCACCCTTTCATTCCTCTTTTTTTCCCACCTTTGGAATAAACTCCAACACTCTCTTCAATCTCACTCTTCCCTCCAGGTCTTCAAAGCAGTTGTTCACCACCATCTCTTATCTTCCCCCATCCAAAACCTCGATCTTTTCTACCCCAGTTAATCCACCCCAAACCTACCTCCTTCAAATTCAAATTCCATGCCTTCCTTCCCAAAAGTTCCCTGTCGTGTAAGGTCCTGAAAGTCCCTGTGGTGTCCATCTTGTATACCCCGTGTTCCCCACCCCATCTCTCTTTTTCTGCCCCCTTGTGCGTGGTGTGTTCGCCCTCATGTGAGTCTCGACAATGTATACCAAACAAACAAACAAATAAAAAAAACCCATTTCAAATTCACTTACAAATGGAAACTGGGACCAATTACTAATGCTTCCACTATCTTTTTTGTACATGTGAGGCATACAAAAGAATGCTCTGACAATGCCTTGTGTGAGTGGAAGCACAAAGTTTCACAGCTGGTGTATTATCTCAGTGTGCCTGGTTTGCACACCTACCAGATGTATAAAATCATATAACCACAAATTATTCTGTCAAACAAATAATTTCCTTTTTGTCCATTTACTTCACTCTGTTAATGTATGAAACGACTTCCCTTACAAACTGAACACGGGACCCCTTACTAATGCTTGCAATATCTTTTCATGCATGCGTGAGCATTACCAATCAGATTTGGGACAGGGGACACTCAAGATAGGGGAATCCTTGCGGATTCTTCCACATAAAATCATTATAAACTGAAACTAGAGGGGGAGCACTCGGAAGAGTGCAAAACCTCTGCCGCCAATACTGCTGGGTCACTTAAGTAAACCTGATATCCTATTCATTGTAGGTCAAAACGGATCAGACTCTACTGAACCACGACTAAATAAACTAAACTAGATCGACGCGCATGTAGAAATGCTCAGAAAAAAAACAATTTTTTTGAAAAGAAGTTGCAAAAAAAATTTTCTCTAATAATTTTTTTTTGGGGGGGTGGGGGGGGTTGGAAATCACTTAAAACATGTAGAAATGCAAAAACAAAAATTCAAATATTTTTTCAAAATGGCCGCCATAGCGGCCATATTGGATTTTGGACCAAGTCCAAAATGTAATGGCATGATCCTTGGAACATACCTAATCCCCCCACCAAGTTTCATCGAAATCCGTCCAGGAGTTTTTCCATAATACTGTTCACAAACAAACAAACAGACAGGGGTGAAAACAGTAACCTCCGTCCATCTTCGATGGCGGAGGTTAATAACATCACAGGTTATTGAAAATTAAATAAATATACGATTCAATTTTGTAATGTACGTGTACAGTATTTCAAATTATAATGTTTTTCTTACAGAAAATATGAGCGAGTAAGGTCAGAAAGAATGTAAATGTCTTGGGTTGATATGGTTCATTTGAACAAATCAAATCCCCCCTCCCCACCCCCATAACTATGGAGGCTCAGGGCACATTCCCCCTGTTCTGCTTCCTTAATGTGGACTTGGGAGTGGGGTGGGATGTGGGATCGGAGCTGAGAGAGGGGGGAGGGATATGCACCTGAAGTTTGGAGGGGGGTGGGAAGTAGAATTGGAGTTGGGAAAGGGGGGAGTGATGCAGACTTGAACAATGAAGGGGCTAAGGACTCAAAATCACATTTTACATGATGCGGAATTTCCACGGGTCTCTGCCATTATGCTATCAAAGGACGTTCCTGTCAAACTCCCAAAATATTCCACAATCTATTGGGAACAAATTCCCTTAGAACAAGCCTGATGGAACCAGGTTATCTGCTAGTTTATATGCAGATAAATGAAAGTTGCCAGATTGCGTCTGAGCGAGGTAAATGCCATAACCACAGCACGTACAATGCTGAATGATACCTCTTTTGAAAGCTCTTGGGTCCAGACATTGCATGCGGAGGTTTACAAATATCGATATCATGAATATCGATAACATGAAGTTTTGAGTTATATTAATTTTTGTTACGCATGTGGTGTATACGCAGTCAATGATTTGCACATCCGCCGGAAGTAAAAAACATAATATAACCACAATCCATTCACTCAATTCTGCCAATGTATAATTACCTTTCCGTCAAATTACTTTACCGAGAAACCTTAGCAACCTTCACAGTTCATGACTATTATGCTGTCAAAGGAAAATGAGCAAAAATAAATCAATAAATAATTAAAAGGTTTCAAATTCACTTACAAACCAAACCTGTAGCACCTGACTAATGCTTCCACTTTATTTTGAATGTACATGTGAGGTGCACTAAAGAACACTCTGACAATGCCTTGTGTGAGTGGAAGCACAAAGTTTAATGGGTGGTGTATAGCCTCAGTGTGACTGGTTTGCAAACTGACAAGAACAGCAGTAATAGATAATATAACCAGAAATCATTCCGTCAATTCTGTCCGACAGATAATTTACTTTTCATCGATTTACTTCACCCAGAAACCTTAGCAGTCTTAACCGTTAGTGATTTTATGTGGACGTGGAATTGGAAGATGCCTGTTGTTGGCTTCATGGTTCGGGTGGTGGGCTTGGGATCCGAGGATGCTGAGGTCAAACCCCACTCGGCTGTTGAATTAATACCAGGTGGGGTTGACTCTTTCAGTCATCTTTCCGATGTCGGAAAAATGAGTGCCAGCATGCTGGTACACTGCGTCGGAGTGGCGACCTGTTCAGGATTGTGCCCAATAGAAAAGGAGACTGCTTGGGCAGCACCAACGCTCTGCATAGAGTGTGGTCCCAATAGATGGTTGGAATTGGAAGGGGGGAGGGATCTGCATTTGGAGTGGGGAGGAATGCGGATTTGAAGTTGGGGAGTAATGCGGGCTTGAAGAAGAAAGGGGGAGTCGTAGACATGGGGTGGGGTAGTTTGAAGACTCAAAGAAGAAAGGGAGAGTCATGCACTTGGGGTGGGGAGCGAGGGGGGAGGGGAGCGGGGTTGAGAAATTGAAGTCACATTTTACATTACTTGTAATTTCCACGGGTCCCTGCCATTATGCTGTCAAAGGACATTCTTGTCAAACTACCTAAATATTCCACACACTCTTCGAAACTAATTGACTGACAACAAGCTGGTGAAACTGGGTTATCAGCTCGTAAATTTATCAGTCACCAAAAATGTTTAACAGAAATACTGAACAGGAAGCAGCAAAAACAGGACCACCCCCCTCCCCCCTCCACATCAGGAAAAGGAAAAATTTGAACCGAGAAGGAAAAACATGAGGTATTGCCATCGCAGCTGATAATGAAAACTATCTAAAAAATATTGAGTGCTTACAAAATTCAGTTTTGAACTAATCACTTGCCTCATTTGGAGAGCAGTAGTGGGGGTTTTCATACAGAGTGGGACCCCCAAAACTTCCCTGGAAAATCTTGATCAGGTTCAGCACCATCCTTGGTCCGACTTCCACCAGAGAGGCATCTTCTTCAATGATCTGGAAATGACCATTATTAGCCTCACTGCTGTAAGGAGACGTTGCAATGACCCAAAGTCTGACTACCCCTCGAAAAACCAGAAAAGAAAAGGGAAAAAAAGAGATTTCTGATATTGTAACTACCAGCACCTTAATGCAGTGGACTTTGATATGAAGAAGTGAAAAGGTCAAACAAGTCCTCATTCAAGTTAGCAGTTAAAAAAAAAAATCATACGAATAAAAACTGGTGCTTTTTGTTTATCCAACAGTGTGTGTAATTCACTTTGAAGACTGCATAACAGAAAATGTTGAGATTACTTCATGCAAAGGCAGAAACGTCATTTTCAAGGATATAGCAATGAGGTTCGGGTGGCAGGGATTCATTGTCATACCAAAATACACAATTTCGGGTGAGTCTGTGTCTGCGATACATTCGGTCATTACTGATGCAATCTCAACCAAACTTGACAGGGGGTGGAGAGGTCACACCACCGATGTAGCAACAATTTCTCCCCCTTCCCCAAAGTGGTTTTCTGCCTTAGACAAACTCAATGTTGAGGTGTATTAAATAGCATGGCATTCCATGGAGCACACCTACAGGAAGTAAAAATTATGATAACCACAAACAATTCAACCAATTCAGTCCAACACAAGATTACATTTTAAAACAGTCGCTACTAAACTGGAAGTAATTTGGAGGAAACCCGACGTGTTTAAGGTATTCTACGCTTATCATGGCCCCCCACAGACAAACTGTTTTTCCTCTCGCTCTGCTCATTATCAAACGTGACTCCCAAGTGCAAAAACAGTGCTGGGGGTGTGGCGACTGCCAAGAGGCAAAAGAAAAGCGGTGAACCTGAGCGACAAAGTGGAGCTGCTGGACCGGCTACTGAAAGGACAAGCCGAATATAAATGCAAGTTGCCAGATCGCATCTGAACGGGGTAAACGTCGTAACCACAACACATACAATGCTGAATCCAAAAATCCAAATCCATTGAGACCATACTCTGTGAAGATCATCAGTGCTGCCAAATTTGGCACATCGGTCTCCTGGGTTATTGGGCACAATCCTGGATGGGTCGCCACTCCGACGCAGGATACTCAAATGGCTCAATCATCCCAGCAAGCTGGTACTCATTTTGCCGTGTGACCTCTGTGGGCAGACTGTATGGAGTAAATGAATCCACCGTTCACTACCTACAGAAGAATGAGAAGGTGATCCGAGAAAGTGTTACAGCGAGTGCTGTACCAAGCACCAAAGTGGTCACCGACGTCTGGGATGTCTACATAGAAAGGATGGAGAAGACTTTCAGTGTATGGATGGAGGACTACGCGGAGAAGATCATGCCTTTAAGTGGACCTCTCATTTGCGCAAAGGCCATCCGTATCTACGCACATCTGACTGATATGGGTGTAGCTAGCATGAGTGACATGGGTACGAGTGGCCTCAGTCCATTCCAAATGAGCAGGGAATGATTTGACCGCTTCAAGAAGTGCTACAGTCTCCGCAACGTCAAACTTACAGGCGAGCATGCCTCCGCAGACCAGGAAGTGGCCAAAACGTTCCCTGTTCAACTCATGCAACTCATCCAGGAGAAGGGGTACCTGCCAGAGCAGGTGTTCAACGCTGACAAGACCAGCTTGTTATGGAAAAAGATGCCAACGTGAACTTTTATCTTGAAGCGCAAAGGGACAGCATCGGGATTCAAGGCCACAAAGACCGGGCATCTCTTCTCCTCTGTGGAAATGCAAAAGATGACTATGGCGAAGCCTATGATGCTGTCGCCACTCCGACGTACCATTCCCTGAACCAGTGTGCTCTCAATGTCTATATATTGTTGCCGTTCTAGAAACCGCATGCCTCCAAGGAAATGGCATCCAACATATAGTGGTCCCGAGACAGTTATTCCATTAATATACGTTTCGATAGTCCCTTCCCTTTTGTTTAGCGGGTCAACGGGACGTGCGTTGCGGGGATCTCATAGCGAGGTTTACTTACACCACTAACTTCATTTCTTCTCTTCTTTTTCTACTTATTCCCAAAGTAAATCAGAATTTGGGTCCTTGCGCAGGCCAGCAGGCACTGCGCTCGGACACCCGATTGGCATAGCACGGCACAGCACAGAGTTCCCGTCCTCAAGCGATCCCTCAACCCAACTTCTGCGGCAAGTCATAGAGTATGCTCAGCGGCTCGATATGATCGGCTTGAGCTTCCGATGATCTGGGATGAGATTGCTGGTTTCATTGAAAAGGCATACGAACGAATACCTCTTGAAACGGCTGCACAGATGTTGTTTTCCATAACATAGAAGCAAATGACCCGATATCAGCGAGAGCGTGGCTGGCAGCTTGGTGCCAATAACTACATCATCAGAGGCCGATAACAGAAAAACAACCACACCACGTTGTGCAGGACACAAGTATGCAAGACACGAGTGGCTCGTTCTTTTCAAGTAATTTCTGGATTTCATTATATCGGGTGAACGCGAGCGCTGGCCACATGCTTAATGGCGGATCCGCACGCACTGTACAGAACATGCTCGATAGCAGGAAGATCTGTGCTTAGCTCGTGACACCTATTATTGCACAGAGCAGGGCACGTATGGCACACATCTTGTTCTGGTCTGTGCATGGGTTTACCCTAACACCTTACCGTCGGTCCTCACGAGCGGCCGTGGGTGTTCTCCCCGGACGGTGGACGTCTCCTCGCCTCTCCGGCCGGCGAAGCCGCGATCAGGCTGGGGCATGCTGTACAGCTCAGGCCGCGTGGCGCATCACGGAGCAGGCACATTGACCAGCGCAAATTGGGGGTGTCCAGGCAAGCACGCAGGATCAACACTACCCTCGGCCGGTCGTCGGGGCATGGCCCGGGAGTTCGTGCAAGGCAATTCATATCGCGGAGTTCGGTGTGGGGTGGGCGATTCATATGTTGTGGGGTCGGAGCAAGACAATTCCACAGCTTGGGGTCATCTTGCCGGAAGTGGAGTGGAGCCGCTTCCGGCCATCGCAGCCGGGCCGCACGGGGGCCGGGGGCAACCAGAGCGCCCGATTCAGGTGACGACGCAACACTTCGGGGTGGCCCCCCACCCCGCACCGCAGGGTTCATAAAAGGAGGATTGCGAAGCCGTTCTCTCTCTCTCTCTCTCTGGATTTTGACTCCGCTTTCTGTCGTCATCGCCTGCAACTCCGCCCACACGTCGCAGACTCCACCCACCCACCTGGTTCCCTCTACCACTCGGCCCACTCGCTCTCGACTCCGCCTTCTCCACCAAAGTCCCTCCCTTCACGCCGGACGGTCACGTCTCATTCTCTGGACCGATGCAAGCTGCACAAAGCAAGAAACGGCGTGCCAGCTGCCAGGGAGGTATCGCCCAGCGGAGCATCCCCCCAAAACGAATTGGTTGCGTGATCGGGCATTCGTGCAAGGTATTCAGAGACCGTTAGTCTCATCTACTCTACTCCTTTTTCTCTTCAATAACTCATCTTCAACGGGTTTTGTGTGTGTGTGTGTGTGTATGTGTGTATGTGTGTATGTGTGTATGTGTGTATGTGTGTATGTGTGTATGTGTGTATGTGTGTATGTGTGTGTATGTGTGTTTGTATGTGTGTTTGTATGTGTGTGTGTTCATTTGTCCTGGCGCCTGTCTTTGTAAGTTAAGATTGCAAAAGATTATTGTTATTTCTGGTTAAGTCTACTCTGTGTCTGCTTTCATAAGTTGCTTGTATTATTGTCGCACCTCACGCTTCTTTCTATCCCTGCATTACACACACCAATAAAACTATTCACTGTACCACATAACTTTCCTCGCTTGCTTATAAATAAATGATTATTAGAAATGTTTCCAGCTCGTTTTTGTCTGTTCTTTCATTGATCCAGTATGGTCTGAATCCTAGCTTAGCCGGGAGTTTATTCCCAACGATCCGTTCCTTTGGCTGGCACGTCCTTGGCAGTGTCGATCGGCTGCATCCGGTCTGGTAAAGTGATCCGGTTCGGACAAGGCGTTTCGAGGGTGTGTTCCCCGGTAATTAAATCACGCGATGAATTAGCTAACCCGGATAACCCATAGATGGGAGGACCCAAGGTCACGCGGTTGAGTTATTGGCATTCACGGTCGGTTAGCGACCCGCCGCGTCACGGAATTATCCGTGTGCGACGGCCTACAATTCCGGGGAGTCTGGTGGAGAACCCGAGATAGCTTCCCCCCTCGTGACCCTCTCACCCAACCACCGGCCTGCAACAATATATATATATAGTGTGTGTGTGTGTGTGTGTGTGTGTGTGTGTGTGTGTGTGTGCGTGTGCGTGCGTGTGCGCACACTTATGACGTGTGTATATTGTGACAGTTATGGGAAAGAACCACCAGGGTGTAATACTTAACACATAAAGAAACCCTTAGACATCTCATTAGTAATTGTATTTTGTCAAGTATCTTACCCTCGTATCAGGGATGGGGGTTTCATCCACATTGTGATTCCCAACTTTCCATTCTTCACCCATCCATCCGTCCATCCCCCATAACCTTCTTCCCCTCGCACCTTCCCACAGCACAAACCATACTCACATTACATCACACCGATACCACAATCATGCTATCGTGGCCATTTACCCCAATTACCAGGCCTGTTACCAAGTAATTTCTGCACTTGGTGCATAACCTACAATGCGCTGCATCATAATCAACAATGCGAAGGCAGTGCCACCAGGCTGTGCACACCAATGGGGATGTGACACACAAGGGTCGAAGAGTGTGGGGTGACCCTTGCTCCCCGAAGCCCCACATCGTCCAGGGTCAGAGAGTGTCTCCATGACCCTTTCTCCTCTCAAAGCCAGAGCGAATGAGAGCGGAGTGTCAATTCGCACACAAAGGACCTGTTTGAGGAGCGAGATATCTCGCCTGCCTGTTTAAGCTGCAGGATGGTGCAAGACATGTTACGCTGGGGGTGAGGCAGAGCATGAAAGAAAGCATGAGGTCCTTGGCATTAAAAGGCTCCATACTGTGTTGCACGATCTTTTCTAACCATCTCTAAGACCCCCTAATTTGTATATTTGAGCCACAAAAAGAGAATCTGAAAGAGTCATCAACGATTCACCTCCGTCCCAGCTGGGCGAGATACTGACACCTACCTCACACCTTTTTCACTCGAGCTTACAATCACATAAGCTGCACCTCTCCCACACACCACCACATTCCCTTCCTTTCCATCCCTCCACTTTGGACCAAAGCAAGCTCACCTGCTTGCATGGGGTAAGGGAGAGGCCACACCCAATCCTCAAACTGCTTTCTTTCTCTTTCTCTCAACATTTCCCGGTATGAATGTGGCGCACCTGTCTTGTGCATAGTTAAGATCGTTTGAGGAATTTTTTATGTACTTGAAGGAGAACTGCTTTTCTTTGTGACACTGCATTGACTGTAAATATGTACCATTTGAATAATTTGGTAAACTGCTTCAAATGTACATGATTGTCTTTTTCCTTCATTGGTTCAACATAATGTACAGTGGGGAGAACAAGTATTTGATACAATGCCGATTTTGCAGGTTTTCCCACTTACAAAGCACATAGAGGTCTGTAATTTTTATCAGAGGTACACTTCAACTGTGAAAGAAGGAATCTAAAACAAAAATCCTGAAAATCACATTGTATGATTTTTAAATAATTAATTTGCATTTTATTGCATGAAATAAGTATTTGATCACCAACCAACCAGTAAGAAATCTGGCTCTCACAGACCTGTTATTTTTGTCTTTAAGAAGCCCTCCCATTCTCCACTCATTACCTGTATTAACTGCACCTGTTTGAACTCGTTATCTGCATAAAAGACAGCTGTCCACACTCAATCAATCAGACTCCAACCTCTACACAATGGGCAAGACCAGAGAGCTGTCTAAGGGACAAAATTGTAGACTTGCACAAGGCTGGGATGGGCTACAGGATAATAGGCAAGCAGCTTGTTGAGAAGGCAACAACTGTTGGCACAATTATTAGAAAATGGAAGAAGTTCAAGATAAGTCAATCTCCCTCGGTCTGGGGCTCCATGCAAGATCTCACCTCGTGGAGCCTCAATGATCATGAGAAAGGTGAGGGATCAGCCCAGAACTACATGGCAGGACCTGGTCAATAACCTGAAGAGAGCTGGGACCACAGTATCAAAGAAAACCATAAGTAACACACTACGCCGTCATGGATTAAAATCCTGCAGCGCACGCAAGGTCCCTCTGCTCAAGCCAGCGCATGTCCAGGCCCGTCTGAAGTTTGCCAACGACCATCTGGATGATCCAGAGGAGGAATGGGAGGAGGTCATGTGGTCTGATGAGACCAAAATAAAGCTTTTTGGTTTAAACTCCACTCGCCGTGTTTGGAGGAAGAAGAAGGATGAGTACAACCCCAAGAACACCATCCCAACCGTGAAGCATGGAGGTGGAAACATCATTCTTTGGGGATGCTTTTCTGCAAATGGGACAGGACGACTGCACCGCATTGAAGGGAGGATGGATGGGGCCATGTATCACGAGATCTTGGCCAACAACCTCCTTCCCTCAACAAGAGCATTGAAGATGGGGCGTGGCTGGGTCTTCCAGCATGACAACGATCCGAAACACACAGCCAGGGCAACTAAGGAGTGGCTCCGTCAGAAGCATCTCAAGGTCCTGGAGTGGCCTAGTCAGTCTCCAGACCTGAACCCAATAGAAAATCTTTGGAGGGAGCTGAAAGTCTGTGTTGCCCAGTGACAGCCCCGAAACCTGAAGGATCTGGAGAAGATCTGTATGGAGGAGTGGACCAAAATCCCTGCTGCAGTCTGTGCAAACCTGGTTAAGAACTACAGGAAACGTCTGATCTCTGTAATTGCAAACAAAGGTTTCTGTACCAAATATTAAGCTCTGTTTTTCTGATGTATCAAATACTTATTTCATGCGATAAAATGCAAATTAATTATTTAAAAATCATACAATGTGATTTTCAGGATTTTTGTTTTAGATTCCGTCTTTTACAGTTGAAGTGTACCTTTGATAAAAATTACAGACCTCTCCGTGCTTTGTAAGTGGGAAAACCTGCAAAATCGGCAGTGTATCAAATACTTATTCTCCCCACTGTATGCAATAGATAGACCAGACGTTATACTCCAGTAATTTGTTCTTCGAGTTTAGCCGACCTCCCACCTCCGGTTTCGCTTGGCCTTTCATAATAAGTAGATACAAAGGTGGTACATCAATAACACGGTTCCCCATGTGGGTGTGGCTAGGTCATCAGTCAGGTAACGCAAGCCTTAGAGCAGGGACCATCCCGGACTTAGCCTCGCAAGATGGCGTCTGTGGTCGCTCAGTAACCCGTCGGGTCGCAGAGTTATCCGTGACTTGCGGCTTCAGGTTCGGAGTTTGAGTAGCGGGTCCAAGCAACCACTTGTGAATTCCAGGCTCATTCCAAAACCCATAATAATATGGTGTGTGTGTGTGTGTGTGTGTGTGTGTGTGTGTGTGTGTGTGTGTGTGTGTGTGTGTGTGTGTGTGTGTGTGTGTGTGTGTGTGTGTGTGTGTGTGTGTGTGTCAGCTCCATTTGAGCCTTTGAAAGTGTATTTAAAAAAAATTACCCCGGTGTGGGGGTGATGGTCATCTCTATAATACCACAAGTTCTCAATGCTCAGTTCAGGTAACCGCCAAACAGTCCAAACTAACCGTTTAGATTGAAATAGTTCACAGGTATACACCAGGATAATACTACTAATGACATAATTAATAAATATGTATTGTTCATTTAGTACCCGGATTAAAACATCAGAATCACCAGTAAGTGTAATACATGGTTTTCCGGTCCGTCCACTCTCTGGGGACATTTCACTTCCGGTTGTAGAACAAAAACGAAAAAAATAGGCTTAGCTCTCGGAGATTATGATAATCCTGTAGATTATTCTTCACTGATTATAATGCAACTTTCAGAATGAAAATTGGTCAAGTATTTATAGAGATATTGAGGTTTGAAAAATCGTTAGAGCCAGCAAATTCATTAATTATTAATTCCACAGAAGTTTCGTGACACTGCACAAAGTAACATGTCAGGTATGAAAAAAACATTTTGTATGCCAGATTCATTAATTATGGAATGTACTCATTGATATATTAATCAGAAAGCCCGAAGCATGTAGCATAATTTATCACTTATCCCCTCATCCGGGATCCATGGCCTCGCCCCACAGCCTGCAGCCCTATGTCCGCTGGTGATTATGTTAGATATCGGCACGATCGAGAGGAGCCTGCGAAATATCCCTGCTGATGCACTGAATTGATGCAATCGTTCGGCCAGAATATTCGTTGTCTGATGTTGCGTGATTAAATCACCAATACAGTCACTCAAATTTATACCGCCGACATACTTCTTAACAATCACCTTCGCCCCAGAAACCACAGTCAATGTGAACCACGCTGGCCACTGCTCAGACGCCATGACCAGACTACTGCGCAGTTCTACTACGCAGTTTTGGTTAAAGATGACTCGGCATTTTGGCACGCGTGCACGAAATTATATTTTGAAGATAAATGCCGACGTTTACATTTCGGGTTTTGAAACTTTTGCACCTTCGGCGGAAAATGTATAAATATAAAAGGCTAAAAATGTGTTTTATATTTATATTTTATTTCAACTTCCTTCCTTCTTTGCGAATTGCATCGGCGTTTTTGGCCATCTTCCAGATCACGTGACGATCAAACGGGAATAGAAGGAAATTCAAAAATCTGTCCAGTTAGATACAAGATAATATTTTTTACTATCATAATCAATAAGCAGTTGCCAAATATCTTGTAGAATGGCAGACTAGATAGGTTTTGAAAATGGCGATTTTTATAACTTACGTGACCTCGTGACCTCGTCCCTGACCTTGAACCCGGACAAAAGTTATATTGTTGTGCAACACTCATCGACCTCTACCCACATACTAAGTTTCATCAAGATCGGAAAGAAAAATTGTTGACGGACGGACGGACATTTGGTCCGGCTTTATCAAGTCATCTCAGTAGAGATGACCTAAAAAAATAGAATTATATAAAATAAAATAAAAAACAAAAATAAAAAATGCTGAGCTGCCAACAACAATGGTGAGTTAAGCTAGCCGAAGTAGCACACATAATTGTCTTAACAATATGTACTACCTGGTAATTCCGGAACCAGATATGGTTGTCAGCAATGGTGAAGCTGTACACATGGTCCACAAATGGCTGGCTCTTTGGATGATAACGTGGAGTGGCAAAAATCTGCAAACAAGATGTAGCAAAAGCCCATAAATAATACTGTGGCACAGACCCAACACTGTTCCAATGAAAAAGAATATCAACAACAGCAACAACAAAAAAACAAGTAACCTTTCAGAACAGGACAGGTGAGTGAGTATCAATGCAGAAGCGACAACGTTGCGTCGCCCGTTCTTGGAAAACTGACAACATGACAAGTGCTCAGTGGATGCCACGTCGCTTTATCACGCAGTCTTGCACGTTTTGCCCTGTAGTGAAGTGTACTTAGGTACTCAAGTATGTCTAATATGTATTTAAGTGAAGGTTAACTTAGGGTGACCAAAATTTTTTCCCTGGTAATGCACTCCATTCCCATTATAACACTTATGTATATTGGAAAAAAAAAAATCAAATCCGAATAACAGTTTCATGTAATATCGCAGTTTTTAGGAACTCATCCACAACGCAAATTGGTGACTTGCTGTTTGTGAAGGTTCGCATCCATTGGTTTAGCGGTTTGAGAGAGGATGACTTTTAAAGGTTTTACCTTCAATCCAACATGGCTACCAGACCATATGATCAATAACATTTAAATTTTCAAACGATATCCCCATGGCTAGTTGATCATGTCAGGAAGTTTCACATCGCTCGATGAAGCGGTTCAAGAGGAGGAATTTTTTTTCAGGTTTTCGTTCAATCCAATATGGCTGGCAGGCCATGTGATCGATGACATTTAAATTTTCAAACTATATTTCCCATTGGTAGTCCATCACATGCCTGGTGTTAGCTTAATGGTTAGGATGGTGGGCTTAAGATCCGAGGATCCTGAGTTCAAATCCCCCTTGAATATTGAATTAATACCAGGTGGGGTTGACTCTGCCTGTCATCGTTCCGAGGTCGGAAAAATGAGTGTCAGCTTGCTGGTATTCTGTATCAGAGTGGCGACTTGTCCAGGATTGTGTCCAATAGCCAAGGAGACTGCTTAGGCAGCACCAACGCTCTGCACAGAGTATGGTCACAATGGATGGATGAATGGTAGTCCATCAGATTTACGAAGTTTCACATCGATCTGGTTAGCCATTCTGGAGAAGAAGATTTTTTAAGCCCCCCCTTTTCAACCACACAAAAGTGGCTGTCAGACCACATGTCCAATTTCAATAATTTAATTATCTTGCCAAATTTCTAAGTAGATCACCCTGAATAATTTTTGTATTGATTGGATTGGATTTTGACACATCCAATTATGGCTTGCATACAACTTCACCAGTGACATCTTTGTTATCAAGCTTTCTTACCCCGTAGGAGTACCTGACATGCCAAGTTTGAATTTTTTTTCATTGCGCGGTTTCAGAGATGATGATGTTCAAAGATTTCCTTTAATCCAACATGGCTGCCATACCACATGACCTATAATGTCATCGTTATCAATAATAATAAAAAAAGTCACTCATATGTTGAATGTTTTGAATTGATTGGATAAGCGGTTGCAGAGAAAAGGAATATAAAAGCAAGTAAATGTGAAAAACGGCGGCAGAAGTATAATAATAATCTGAACAAAATCAATGGGGTACCCAGCAGCAAGGGTGGTCCCCTAAATAGGATCATCCCCTGTTAAATGTTTCAGCTCGTCTTTATTAATACACAAAAATAGCCAGCGGTACCGCTTTAAAAAGGAGAACATATACTGCCAGCTTTTATGCAGAGCCGAGAATATAGATAATGCCTCCAGAGGCATATTAATTCTATCTTTGCCACAAAATAGGACCAGTCTTTTCATAGGTCCGACACGAATGATGAACCAACATTAAAAAACCAAGAAAAAAGACGTCGTGCAGAGCACGATACTTGCAAAATCCACCCCTCTCTCCAAAGGTTGCCATGGATACATCAAATTGTCCATTTCATTAACAATAAAATTGACAATCTTAATCAAAGCCCAGGTCAATCAGATGACAATTGATTATTTTTTTAGATTGAAATTGATGATTTTCGAAGTTTGACCTTGAGTTGACCATTGACTTTTTGATCTCAAAAATAGTTGGTTTCCTAATTAATTAATGCAATATGAAATTGCTGTTCAACTTTCAAGTCAATCGGATGAGAAATGATGATTTTTCAGTTGAAAATTGATGATTTTAAAAGTTTGACCTTGAGTTGACCTTTGACCTTTTGATCTCAAAAATAGTTGGTTTCCAAATTCAGTGATGCAATATGCAATTCTTGTTCAAATTTCAAGTCAATCGAATTTTAAAAAGACGATTTTAGAAATTTGTCCTCAAGATGACCTTTGACCTCAAAATCAATAGGCTTCTCAGTTGAGACTACTCCAAATCGGTAAAGTTTCATGACGATCGGCTTAGAATTGTGACGTGTAGGCGATATACAGACAAAGACAGACAGACAGACGGAATAACAAAATCGACTGACCAATATACTTGAAAAAAAAATCTTCGATTTTGCAATGAACAAAAGTAAGGCCTCAACATCACCCACACACCTGGATAAAAAGCTCCTTCAGTAGTTTGTCGTGAGGAGACTTGTCAAACCTCTGTTGATGAAACAGATCATAAGAAAACATCGGTCACAAGATATACCAATCATGACATGAGATGCAATCAAGATATTAAGTATGCAAAAAATAGAAGTTATAACTTGACTCCCCTTTACCCTCCTAACCAATAAAATCAACCCCAAATCCCCTATTAACCAGAAAATGGGATTGTGGAATAGACAATGCATATTCACCGACAATGCCTACTTTACCTTATTCACTTCAAAAGTGAATATGCATTTGAATGGGAATAAATGATTTGTATTTTGTATTTATTTACAAGGAACAAAGTTATTTTAGAGCTGAGCTGAGCTGAGCTAAATTTAAAATAAAACACGTGAAAAAGACAAAAACTAGAGGGGGAGCACTCGGGAGAGTGCAAAACCTCCGCCGCCAATACTGCTGGGTCACTCAAGTGAACCTTATATCTTATTCATTAAATATGATGTCAACAGTGCTGACAGTTATAGTTCTTTTCTCCAACATTATTTTTTTTGGGGGGGCGGGGGGTTGGAAATAACTTAAAACATGTAGAAATGCAAAAAAAAGAAATCAAAATGGTTGAAAAAAAAGTTGCAAATTTTTTTTTTCTCGAACAATTTTTTTTGGGGGGGGGTTGGAAATGACTTAAAATATGTAGAAATACAAAAAAAAAAATTTTCTCTACATTTTTGGGGGGGGGCAGTTGGAATCACAAAACATGTAGAAATGCAAAAAAAAGTTTTTTCTCTAACAATTTTTTTTTTGGGGGGGGGGGTTGGAAATCACTTAAAACATGGAGAAATGCAAAAAAAAAAAATTCTCTCAATTTTTTTTTGGGGGGGGGGGACCAAGTCCAAAATCTAATGGCATGATCCTTGGACCATACCTAACCGCCCCCCCCACCAAGTTTCGTCGAAATCCGTCGAGGAGTTTTTCCGTCATACTGTTCACAAACAAACAAACAAACAAACAGAAAGGGGTGAAAACAGTAACCTCCGATCTTCGATGGCGGAGGTTAATAAAATAAAATAAGTTGGCAGCATTAAAGGAAGCATATGGTAGGCAAAGTGAAGATTTCCTGCACCCCTCCTGATATGACAATTTAAGAACAATAGCAATGAGACAAAAGGCAAAAAACATAAAAGGAAGCACACAAGTAGGAAGAACACAAGAAAAAATTTCCATTACATCAAAGAAAAGTTTTAAGAGGTGGTTACAAACAATAGCTGCATTCAAAATACACCACAAACACCATTATATACCCCTCTGCCTAAATTGAGATATTCATCATCACGAACCATGCATGCCCTTAGGCAGAGAGTTGTTGCTGCTGAAGCAGTTTCTTGGTAGAGATCATACTGGGTGGCTTGCCATTGGCCTTCGCAGTGTTTGTCCATTCTCTATCCTTTGAAATGCTGAGCGTCAAGCAAAGAAGCAGCGCGAACCATTTTTAAAGTCTTTGGTGTTACTCAGTCGGGATTTGAACTACTGATTTAAGTATTATGCCAGAGCCTGATACCGAGCTGTTACGAGGCTACAATCCTGGTCGGCTCATCACTCAAACTCAGGAGGTCAGGACAGGAATTTGGAATTTGGCCATGGTGCTGGTAATAGCTCACCTACTCTTTTCACAGAACACCGTGGGATATTTAACGCCCAACCAAAGGGACGGCACACACATTGAGGAATCACCCTGCATGCGAAAGACTGGGATGACAGTTTATAGCTGGGTCGGGATTCAAACCCATGCAATACAGCTTAGAGGTGATTATGTGCATCTCTCGGCCATCCTGCCAGCCAATTGAGATATTAGAAGGAATAGTTTTCCTTAACCAGATCGCTCCCACCATTGTGAAGTAATTGTTCCTAGAGAGCAGATATTGATTCCAATCAGTTTGTGGTTCAATAAATACAATCTTCACTGCATAATAGAAGCAGGTAAAATAGAAAGTATAAAACTTCGACCTATAATGCTGTGTTTGTTAATTTAACCAATAGTCAAGGACAAAATCTTCAAAACAGTCTTGAATATTAATTGAAAAGGCATTTTGGGGTATAATAGTTTATGTGGTATAGCAGTTATATATATATATATATATATATATATATATATATATATATATATATATATATATATATATATATATATATATATATATATATATATATATATATATATATATATATATATATATATATATATATTGTTACGGAAATGGCCCTTAATAGGCTACTAAATATAGGATTAGCTCAGATCCCCCATTAAATGCATGTTTAGCTAGGCTGTTCGGTAAAATGAACGTTACATGTGTGTCGGGAGGTGTAAGAGGCTGTTTATTGTTTGTGCAGTGGTGGTGGATCAAGAGCTCCCTCTTCTTCCTTCCCCTCTCTGGAGGATAGGCCCCGCCTAGTCGGCTGAGGGGGAGTGGCCTGGAGAGGGAGGTGGAGCTAAGGGGAGGAGCCAGTGGCATCGAAGCGAGCGAACGAAGAAGAGACAGTGGTGATTCTGCCGGGAGAGAAACTGGACTTGGGCGCGCCGGGTCTGCCTTCTATGGCTGGGAGAAGCGAGCCAGGGCCGAAGGAAAGGCAGGGAGAGGACTGCAGGAGGTCTGTCTGCCCTAGGTAGCGAACGGAGACCTCTTGAAGTGGTTCAGTTTTGGGAGAAATACCAAAACGGCAGTCGGTTTTGAGGCCACGAGCGCCGAGAGGAAAAAGGAAAGCGAGTGGTGCGATCGGCAGAGAGAGGACATGGCTGCTGTGCGAGTCTGGAGTCGGCTTCGAGCGGAGGTCATCGACAGGTTCGACCTGCATTTTAACGACAGAGCCTCTGTCTGTCCCTACTCACCTCACGGCTCGACGTCTTGGAATCCCATGGACCCAGCGTGCCGGAGCCCGGAACCTCGATTTTGCCTTGTCTGGTGAACAGGCCAGGCCTGGACTTGTATGCTGGACCTTGAGAGAAACCAGCTGGGACCCATCGTCGATCTGGCGGTCTTGTGCCGTCGACCTTACGCAGGGTCAGAGCGCATGGAGACCGCATGCTGTGCGATAAAGGAAGGCGAGCGCCGTCTCGCCACGCGGCGTGTTCGAGCTTGGGCTTGAATCGGAGGACATCGGCTTGTTACGAGCGACATTCGTGCATTTGACACTTTCCTCTCGTCCATGAAACATCACCAAGTACTCTGTCTTGTCTGCATGTTGTTTAAGGCATATATCGGTAGGTAACCCTCGAAACCCGTAATCCGTAGTTCCCTAGTTAAGAACGGGTTATGGATTAATAAAAACATTGTCGTGAATATTTTGCTTGTGTTGTGTTCCCCAACAAATCTGGTTGGTTCGTATGAAGTTGCCGCTATGGATTAATTCGTGTCACGTCGAGGAATGATCCGTTCGATTGGTATATCAAACCAAAATGGTTACAGACTGGCAGAAAACGCTCGGCATCTGACAAAACCAGTCTGCAACCGGGGTTCTATTTTCCAAACTGGTAAGGTCCAGGATTATGTTGGTATCGCGATTGAAGACGCGTGACCCGAGGCCTGTGCCGAGCCAGCGTTATAAACCCCGGAGACGGCGATGGTGAGGGTGGCGCCAAGAGTCGGGTGATAATCCCGCTACCCCGGATCCGCGACAATATATACATACATACATACATACATACATATATATATATATATATATATATATATATATATATATATATATATATATATATATATATATATATATATATATATATATATATATATATATTGAAACATGTGGAGTGTGATGAGCACGACCCTGATCTCCATTGGACATAGTCCTATACCAAAGCATCATCTCCAATCTGGAGGCCTTGGCCCGGTGACCGTCAAAGTCAAACAGACAAAGATTAAATGGTCAACATCAGTTGGTCATCAAATGGAGCCGCCTATCCGGATTTTGGCGTTGTTTGCCCTCATCAGGACACCATCTCAGATCACAACCCCCCATCCAAAACAATGATCTCTTCTCCACCCTTAAAACCACAACCACCTTTGTTATGATTCTGTGGAATCAATGGTCCAAGAAGATCAGAGAGAACTTTATCTACTATAGATAAAGTGAATCTTGGGAATTATCCCTTTATGTTCTTCTTAGCATGATCTCAGGCTCATATTGGAGCACAGACAGACAGAAACAGACACACGACTGTTGGATGAGACAAAAACAGCCACTGAGCTTTGGGGAAATGCCATCACTTCCCAGGATAACTTTCCAGCAACATCACAACAATGGCGCCATTTTTCTCACCACACTCAGCGGGGAATTTCTCAAAAAGGAATTTCATCCTCTTCATGGATGGCAACCTATAGGGATTGTCCATGCTCTTAACCTTTTAAATGCTGCACCTCAAGCAAGGAAGCAGCACATACCATTTTAAAGTGTTTGGTAGGACTCAGCTGAGGTTTGAACTGCCGACCTCCCACACTCGGAGCAGATGCTCTAATGATTACACCACCACTGACAGATGCAGTAAAAGGGATACTTTGCTAAAAATTGTTCAATGCCAAACTGGAAATTTTTGGAATATAGACCACTTCTGGAAACTATTGCAGGCAATTCGTATTTAAAAGAAACCTCCCAAAACAGAATATATCAATTTATGTCACAATTTAGTACTTCCAGTCAAAACCTGGAAGAGATCGCAGCTTGGAGAAATCTGCGACCTTGAACTTTGGGTATGACATCACGACTGCTTAATCCCCTTGGCCGTTCACAGCTGCCACCGCTGACACTTTCACCAAACAAAACATGCCAACTTGCTGCGCTCCAGGCTGTACCAGGACTGAGAAATCGGATCCAAAATGTTCATTCTTTTCTCTACCATGGGGTAAACGGAGCTCAATCAAAGTCTGGTTGTCTGCTTTGAAAATTCTCCACGCTCCGGAAAAGTGGGCCCATATCTGTGAACATCACTTCACGGAGAGGTTTCTGTTTGTTGACCCCAAGTATGTAATAGCACCACATTTGGAAAGAAAACGACGTCAGGTTGAGGTAATCATAACACGTGCATACTCGTATACAGTACAGTACTGCATATAAAATATTGACAACATGATGTTGCATATTTTGTCCACAAAGTAGTGGCTCATGAAGGAGCAAAGTCACAGAAAGAAGGCAACGCACTGACAGTAGGGAAACGCGTGAAATCAACAATGAACACGAGGAGACATAAGAGGGAGTGAACCATAGCAACCTGCATTTGATTGGGAGATGTAAAGGGGAGGAGGAGGAGGAGGAGGAGGAGGAGGAGGATATATTCATCATATGTGTAAATGAGAAATACATCTTCATTTACTGTTTCCTTGTCCCACAAATATTTCATTTTGTCGTTGGCCATTGATGTTGGCATTAGATGGATGTGAGGTATTCATCAAGATCAATAATGTTAATTTATATCAGTTTTGGTTGCCGTGGTGCATTTGCATGGAGCCAATAACATTGACAAATCAGGTTATACATGTAAAACGTGAGGTGCTCGATGTTTGAAGGTTCTCAATGAATGCCTAAAGGAAGAAGCTGCATTGACCGACAGCAGATGAAACACCTGACCCATCAGCCAGCAGCGTGATGTAGATGACGTCATGATCCAAACAAACACTGGACAAACGTTCTGTTCTTGCAATACATTGTTCAGGTAAACCTATTTCATTCTTCCTGTCTGTCAGATGTGATGACTCGCAACTGACATTCCAAAGCAGTCAGTGATGGCTGACACAGGCCACACAAGCACCAGTCCGCGGCTTGCCCGACTCGAGCTTCGAGGTGATTCCGTAGATCGTTGACGGTCTCTGACTCCGTATCACGATCACCGTTTCAACTTTCCTCATAACCGACAGTCAATTCTGTGTCAAAATATTCTGGTTCAAAGGAATAAGGTTGACTTTCACGAGCCATACGGAACGAGAGATCGAGGTTTACGGGTATTGCTTGACATGCATCTGGATCAGGAAATGTCTGACATCAAGCACGGGTGACGTCGTGCGCGCTGATTGGTTGATGAACTCCAGGATGGTGACTGACAGAGCTGCCAAAACAGTGGCAAATTTGAAGTTATTTTGGGGAATACCTATCTTGTATGATCAAAATCAGTTATTCATGTGTGGCATATTTTATTTCTCATACTTCAAAGGATAGGAATTTATCACCATCATGGGACCGACAAATTTTCAGCAAAGTATCCCTTTAAGCCTGGTGCTGGCTTAAGGTTTTAGGGTCTTGAGTTCAAGCCACTGTGGTGCTGTTAAATAACACCAGGTGGATTGACTCAGTCTGTCATCCTTCCAAGGTCAGCAAAATGAATACCAGCTTACTTTTAGCAGGTGACCCTGCATCAACGGCACAGCTGCACTCCCAGCAATGTTGCAACTAGCAGCCACAGGTTGCACACGAAATAATAAATATTATAGCTGCAATTCCATGGCGATGAGTATGCAAGTGGTAACATGCTTTCAATTTGTTTAGGCAACGAAGGTCACAAGAAATTTGAATGGTAGAATGTTCTGGCACTGTTGGTGTTCCATCACAATGTTAAGATAAGTGTACAAGAGAATACCAAAACTCAATGTGGCATAAAATCATTTCAGCATGCTTCCCAGTACGAAGAAGCAATTTATAGTAGTAATAATAATAATAATAATAATAATAATCTATAATTCCAGCAATCTCTGTGTGTCTGTCTGTGACCGCTGTTTCTCGACAACCACTGGTCCGATCTAATTGAAACTTGCCAGGTATATTGCTGGGGCCCTGTGGATGTGCCTTTTCAAGGTTTGATATTAATCGGACAAGTGGCTCCCAAGTTATGGCCATTTATTTACCAAACCAATGACAGGACACGGTGCGATGACATCACAATTGACGTCACAACTATTTTTCTTCGTTTGATATGATGTCGCAATTGACGCTGGGGACCTGAGGATGTGCCTTTTCAAGGTTTGATATTAATCGGACAAGTGGTTCCCAAGTTATGGCCATTTATTTACCAAACCAATGACAGGACACGTTGCTGCGTAGGCGTGGCCGTTGGGGAAGAGATCCTCAGCCGCGTTCCGCATTACGGGTTACAATGTACGGACTTCTGGATAGTGATGATTTACTGTAGTCCAATAATTTCTCGATATAAACACAATGCCCTGATCCAGTCGTCGTTTATGAGAGCGAAGGAACGGCCTGTGTGGTTGTTTGAAAATGTTTTTTTTTTTTTTGCACGTACAGCCACGCACGTACGGGCACGCACTAGTAATAATGGTAATGTTAACTATATGTTCCTAATGCTGCTGAAAATGACTGACCGGATCAAAAGAGAGCAATGGACGAGATCCTTTCAGGCAGTTCCCTGTGAGCTTCAACTCAGCCATGGTATGAACTGTAAACAAACAGAACATTCAGCAATTTTTTTGGAAAACAACCAGAACACAATCTTGATGTCTAAAGTGTTCATTTGTGAGTGAAGACAATGTGGAAGGAAGCAATCGTTTTTCATTTTACTTACTGTTTCGTACCAGGAACTTGGCAGAAGGGCCATGAGGTACGTTCGACACCCTGATAAGACAAAAAATAAATAAAAAAACTCCCCATAGTATCACATTTCCAGCGCATGTGAATGTTGCCGAAGTACGGACACGATTGTTCCCAAACATTGTTAAATAAACTTCTGTAACGTTCAATGATCCAACAATGCCCGTCTGTGGGTAAATGGAAAGATCGACTTTAATGTGAAGATTACAAAAGGAGAATGTCATTTTAACTGAAAGAAAGAAGACTTGCTCAGACAAAAGCAATATTTTCCAAATGAATTATCAACAAGGAGCTGATACTCCAGGTCCTCCACCTTTTGGGTGGTGTGAGGAATAGATATCTGCAATATGAAAGCTAAATCTTGAACGTTTTTTGAAATATTGCATACACAAGCCAAGCTACTGAGATTGTTGCCATGGCAACATAATTCAGCCAATCACATCCATTATATAATCAGGTTGAGATCATGTCATGAGGAATAGATATCTGTCAATGCTCAACGGTTTTTGAAATATCGTGCACACAAAAATACATGGACGGATGATCGGTCGGAGCTCATTTTAATGTCCCCCGTCTCCAACCTTGTCGGGAAGGCAGGGAACAAGTCTCAAAACAATCAATTTTATCACAATTAAGGCCTGATCACAGCACACTTCAATTAAAACATTACCCAGGAGTCACATGAAACTCCACCAACAAATGTATGCAAGTTACAGCTCATAGGTGAGTGTACATACCTCTATGCTGCTGTACGAGCCCCTACTTCCATTTGACCAGGTGTGATAGGATTATTTCCAGCAACTTTCCAATGTGGCGAGTTTGGTAGTTTGAATTAATTGGGCCATCACAACAGCAGAGGAAATAGAAAAGGCAAATCCTTGAGTGTCGATCAATGTTTGTCGCCTTTGTTACATCCAAGGACAAAACCACAAATTTTGCTTTGGTAGGGGTGGTTCAGAAAAGCAAACTTAGCAGTATGCATAAATGCTTGAGCAGAATGCCATGAACATACCGACACAAACAACAGTAAAACTGTGACTGCACAAGTACAATAAAAGCACAAAAATACAAGTACACTAAAATAAAACCTACCATCACATGTACAGTCCACTGAGATCCAACTACATCGCTCAAGCATTCTACACATATGGGCTACGTCCAGACTACTACAGGTGGTGGAGGCTCGAGTCGACGCAATGGCAAGAAAGAAACCATCTCTGCACAGGCGAATGAAACACTTGTAACCTATTTCTGCAAGCCATATCACACAAAAAGGTGAAGATGGGACATAAAATAATGCAAGCAAGAGCAGACAACGCAATTGAGAGGCTGAAGATGCATGGCCTGCAGAAACTCTCAAGGTACAAGTACGTGTGCAGGCAGATGTCGAGACACACGTTGACTGTCATAAGTATACAAACTCACAACCCCACTGATACACAGCAACCTCTGGTACTAAATATAGCTGTGCAAAGTGGACACAACTCTGTGTCCCTTTGCACAGCATGACCTGGCAGACAAAACCCAGTACACGGGATCCCAATGACAAAGAGTGGGCCGTGCCAGCATGTGTGCACAACAGGTACACATAGGGAAGGGGATTGTAAAAATGAGGGGAAACTGGGAGGAGGACAGCTTGAATGACTGTCTTCAGCTTCTTAGACGACTTTTATTTGACCCAGTTTACAGCTACACAAGAGTCATTACAGCACACATGTTAAACTGCATGCAAAAAGGCTGATGCTGAAAATATAATTATATATATATATATATATATATATATATATATATATATATATATATATATATATATATATATATATATATATATATATATATATCTATATATATATATATATATATATATATATATATATATATATATATATATATATATATATACATATATATATACATATATATATATATATATATGCCTGGTTTTGGCGCAGTGGTGAGGGCAGCGGCTTGGGATCCAAAAGGTCCTGAGTTCAAGCCTCGTTGGGCCATTGAATTAATACACCAGGGGGTTGACTCAGCCTGCCATCTTTCCGAGGTCAGCGAAATGAGTACCAGTATACTGGGCCGGTGTATACCCCGGTTAAAATAGGTGTACCATATCCCTGTGTCGTAAGAGGCGACCAGGGTTGCGTCAGGAAGGGCATCCGGTGTAACACATGTGCCAAATCACTATGCGGATCATATGGATGATCCGCTGTGGCGACCCCAAACGGGAGCAGCCAAAATAATAATAAGAAGATATATATATATATATATATATATATATATATATATATATATATATATATATATATATATATATATATATACACACACACACACACACACACACACACACACACACACACACACACACACACACACACACACACACACACACACACACACACACACACACACACACAGTGTACATAGTTACAGTTATGGGTACCGAGTGTATTTATGAGGGGGGTTAATCCTCGTTTCTCCACGGAAGAACCGGACCAGG
>NC_140965.1:76165474-76325474 GCF_056783735.1 Eptatretus burgeri
TCTTCTCCAGATCCTTCACGGGTTTTGGGGGCTGTCGCTGGAGCAACACAGCCTCAGCCCGCGGGGACAGGGTTGCTCAATTTTCGACTTGTACCCAGGTCTGAGACTGGCCGGCCACTCCGCCGCAGGAATAACCCCTTGAGATGCTTCTTAAGCGGAGGCCTCGTACTATCAGAATTGCACGTTGTGTGTTTTGGGTCGACCTTGTCATGCTGGAAGACATCGGCGTACACGCCCCATCTTCAATGCTCTTGTTGGGAAGATGAGGTTGTTGGCCAGGATCTCAACAATACATGGCACATCCATCAATTCCACTCCAAAACGGTGTGCAGTCGTCCTGTCCCCCTTTGCAGAAAAAGCACCCCCAAAGAATGATGCACACCTCCATGCTTACACAAAAAGGTTGGGATGGTGTTCTGTACTCCAACACTTCTTCTACCTCCAAACACGGCGCCGACAACACATACCCAAAACCAAAGGAAAAGAAATAACCTCAAGGATGAGGTCGGGCCTGAGGCCGAGACCGGGTCGCGCCATTCCCGTCTGGATGATGAGACGCGGGCGGCGATGGCGCCTCACTTCAGACGGGCCTCGCGGACATGCGTTGGCTTGAGCAGAGAGGGACCTTGGTCGCACTATCTGCAGGAAATCCATGACAGCGTCGTGTGTTACTTAGAGGATCTTTCTTTGATACTGTGGTCTCCAGCTCTCTTCAGGTCGCGCTGACCAGGTCCTGCCGTGTAGTTCTGGCATGATCCTCACCTTTCTCATGATCATTGAGGCTTCACGAGGTGACATCTTGCATGGACCTCCAGACCGAGGGAGATTGACTGTTATCTTGAACTCTCTTCAGCTTCTCCAGCTAATAATTGCTTCCAACAGTTGTTGCCTGACTCACCAACACGGTTGCCTATTGTCCTGTAGTCCATCCCAGCCTTATGCGAGAAAAAGTCTACAATTTGTCCCTGATGTCCATAGACAGCTCTCTGGTCTTGCACCGATTGTGGACGGCAAAAAGTGGAGTCTGATTGATTGAGTGTGGACAGCTGTCTTTTATGCAGATAACGAGTTCAAACAGGTGCAGTTAATACAGGTATAGAGTGGAGAAATGGCGAGCCTCGGTGTGGACGGAAGGTCTAACAGATCTGTGAGAGCCGGAATTCTTTCTGGTGTGGTTGTGGTGGTCAAATCACTTCTTTCATGCAATAAAATGCAAAGTAATTATTTAAAAATCAAACAATGTGATTTTCAGGATTTTTGTTTTCGATTCCCACTAGACAACGGGTTGAAGTGTACCTATGATACACATGCACTTACCGAGATACCTCACGTGCTTTGTAAGGGACCTGAATGGTGGTTTGCGAATGGCGGGTGGTAACTAATAACCCCCAATATATATATATATATATATATATATATATATATATATATATATATATATATATATATATATATATATATATATATATATATATATATATATATATATATATATATATATATATATATATATATATATATATATATATATATATATATACATATACATATACATATATACACATACATATATATATATACACACACACACATATATATATATACACACACACATATATATATATATACACACATATATATATATATATATATATATATATATATATATATATATATATATATATATATATATATATATATATATATATATATATATATATATATACACATATATATATATATATATATATATATATATATACACACACACATATATATATTAATATTAATATATATATATATATATATATATATATATATATATATATATATATATATATATATATATATATATATATATATATATATATATACATATATACATACATACATATATACATACATATATATATATATATATATATATACACATATATATACACACACACATATCGATAGTTGCGGACGCGGGGTCGGAGTGAGAAGACGACAAAGGGGGGGGGGAAGCTTCCTCGGGTTCCCGCCAGACTCTCCGGATTTGCAGGCCGTCGCACATGGATAATTCCATGATGCGGCAGGTCACTAATCGACAGTGAATGCCAATAACTCAACCACATGACTTCGGGTCTTCCGTTGAATGGAAACCGGCTACCTAAAATGGTCACGTGATCTAATGAATGGGTGGCACGCCCTCGGTACGCGTTGTTCAAACTGGATCACCTTACCGGATCAGATGCAGCAGAGTGTAACTGCCAAGGACGTACGGGCTAGGAAAAATGATCGTTGAGGGATAACGTCCCGGTGAAGCGAGGATATGGACCATGCTGTACCAATGAAGTAAAAGACGAAAACGAGCTGGGAACATTTCTATATAAAGCATATATTTACAATTAAGCGAGGAAAGGTAAGTGGTACAGTAAATGGGGTTTATTATTTTGTACAGCAGAGATAGCATGGAATTTGCGGGGTGCAACAAAAGGCAAGCAATTTACAAAAGCAGACACAGAGTAGAATTATCCCATTATATCTTCTACGATCTTAATTTAAGCTATGACAGGCGCCATCACACGCACATCCGATGAAGATTAGTTAGCCAGAAGGAAGGAGAGCAGATGAGAACTAACGGCCTCTCAATACCTGGCACGGTTGGCCGGTCGCGCAACGCAGTGCGCTTTGGGGGACACTCCACTTGAGCGATCCCACCATAAGAGACGGCGCGTTATCTCTTGCTTGATCACTTTGCCGGGGCTCGTGGAAATGCGTGCTCTGCACTGGTCCAGAAGAACATCTGTCGCACACGAACCCGAGTGCAGGTGCAGCGACAGGCAGACAACGAGGTGCAGTGAAAAGAGAGCAGAGCAGAGAAGCAAAGAAGTGGGCGCAGCAAGCAGGCGGAAACAGTGCGAGGCAGATAGGCGAGAGGGAAGGGGGGAGGGGAGACAGAGAGACAGAGAGACAGAGAGACAGAGAGACAGAGAGACAGAGAGGACGGCTTCACGATCCGCCTTTTATAAGCACCGGGCAAAGGGTGGGCGACGACCGAAGCGACGTGCCATCATCCGAATTGTGTCCTTCCATTGGATCCCGGCCCCGTCCTGCTCGCCTCCTGGGGCCGTAAGTGGCCTCATTCGCACATCCGGCGCAACATGCCTCGGAGCTCTGCACCAAACTCCGGGGCCATGTTCTGGTGACTGGACGAGGGTCGTGTCGGTCCCGCATGCCCGTTCTGGGCACCCCCCGCAAGCTGCAGTTGGTGTTGTGAACGTGCTTGGCCCATCCCCGTGCCACGTGGTCCGAGTGGCCTGGGCCACGCAGCACGCTCGTTTGGTGGCAAATTGCATCGATGCGGAGGTGCATGGAGGCATGGAGTGATTTTTCCTGTGTGCGGGAGATGTTGGTGGTCGAGGTGATGCTTCTTGTGAGCGGAGGTGGAGCAAGGTGAGACGCCATTGTAAATTAGCGCGCAGATTCAAATGAAAAAGTGTGCCAGGCGCGTCCTGTATGGTGTCGGTGGAAAGTTTCTCATGGGGTGGCTACCTGGGTGCAGTACCAGCTTAGATTTGTATCATGGATAAAAGGAAAGGGTTGGGATGAAAATCAGGATTGAATGGCAGATAGAGATATAATTAGACCTAGCTATAAGACCCATGCAACTCACTTCGTCCAGTTAACCCATTAGACGAATCAGATAACTGCCTGAGGATCACTGTATGTTGGGTGCCATTGCCATAGAGTCATGTGCTTTTGTATAACCGCAAAACACACACACACACCTTACTCTTTACAGCACGTCGGTGGTGATGAAGCAGCTTCCTGAGCAAGGATTATACTGGGTGGTTTGCCATTGTCTTCAACAGTAGTTAGGGCAGGAATTTGTAATTTGTTCATGGTGCCAGCAATAGCTTGCCGACTCTTTGCGAAGGACACCGTGGGATCTTTAACATCTGGACAACGAACTGATGCCGGCAGAAGGGACACCCGTGTAATGTCCATTCGAGGGATGGCACATACATTGATGGATCACCCTGCCTGTGAAACATTGTGAAACCAAGGGCAGACAGCTTAGAGGCAAGTGTGTCCCTATGCAGCATCCGGTCAGCCCTAACGTACCATAGCCCTTGCTTTGCTGAACACTCATATCACATGGCAATTTCACATGTCAATTGACCGACTGTGGGGAATGCAAATTAAAGCACTCAACATGAAAAGATGAAGACAGACAGCTTCACTCTGATCATTCCAGAGAAAGGCAAAGCATTGACTCTTACCTTTACTCATGCATGAGCAACACAAAGACTCTGAAGAGAGAGAGCAAACTTAACAACCCCCCCCCCCCACTATTATTTTGGAGAAATGTAATCTCAAAGGCTCCACTATTATATACATCTATACTGACAGAAGTACTGCACTGTCATTGGAAGGAAGAGTAATAAGACAAATTCATGGGGGTTCACATATGTTACCCGAGACTCTCATTTAATACATCCATTCAGTGCAAATTACCACATGTACAAGTCCATCATTTTCTTTGCTTCAAAGTAGATGCATTTGTTGCAATTCTTCATCTCGGAGAGCTATGGATAAACACAAAATTGCATGATCATGGTCAATCCAATGGACTTTTTGGGGAATTTGTTTTTTTTTGGGAACAACAGACAAAAACACTCAAACACTTTTTACACTTACGAATGGTCAATATGTTTCGTTTATATGCAGCACAAGGCTGCAGAGTCACAGTGTCATTGGCTGAGGGGCATGGTGCCGGCGAAAGCTCGCCCACTCTTCGCGAAGGACACCATGGGATCTTTAACATGCACCAACTAATGCCAGAAGAGGGGAAGCCAGTTTAACGTCCACCCGAGAGACGGCACACACATTGATAAATCGCCCTGCCTGTGAAACACCGGGATGACAGTTTATAGCTGGGTCGGGATTCGAACCCAGGCGAGACAGCTTAGAGGCGAGTGTGCACAAGTCTCGGGGATCCTGCCTGTTCAAACGAATGGCCAATGATAATGGGTTTGAGAGATTTGTTGAAGTTAAAGGTTGAGGTTAATACTGTAAATGAAAAAGTTGGCAAAAGTGCAAAACAAATATATATTGCCGAATTAACAAGCTGTCGACTCCATCAGCTTCCAAATTCTTTGCACACCTCGTTGATGATGAGAAGCTTGTCTTTACGGTCCATCTTTGTTTCTGCACAGTTGAACAAGGACACAAAAAATAGGTCAATACAAGTTGAACCAAAGCAAAATGTTACAAAAGGAAGTAATAAAAATAGTTATGTGGCTACTTGTGTCTCACAGCCAGTTAGCTGGGAAATGACAAAACAATCAAAACAACTTCCAACCGTGGTTGTATGAACGAGTTGATTGTAAAGGTTGTTCTTTTTCATATGACAGTGCTGGAATTGAATCAATCCATTCGCTTAAGTTACATGTATGTTATGTTGAACAACATAACATACATACAACAGTACAGTAATACAGGTTATTGAAAGTCAACATTTGCAAAAATGTTTATTCCAGAAACGTTTTGTTTGCTACCAACAACCCAGCATAGATTTTAGTAATACGCACTTATTCATATTTATGTAATTATGTTAATACAAATAAGTGTGCACAGTAATTCGATTTTCGAAGTTTCGAAATCGAAACAAAGTTTGATTTAAATCACAACAGCGGGTTGTGTACTGATGCACACTAATTAATACGAATAATATAAGTATAAAATAATAAGATATATAAAAATAATATAAGTATAAAATAATATATAAAAATAATATGACATAAAATATATAAAATAAAATAAGAATAAGTGCGAATAATAAGTGCATTATACGAATAAGTGTGCATAGAAATACACACACTTATTTGTATTAATGCAATTATATTAACGTATTCATCCAAAATGCAATTCTCCTTAAGTCATGAATAATACAACTAGAGGGGGAGCACTCGGGAGAGTGCAAAACGTCCGCCGCCAATACTGCTGGGTCACTCCAGTAAACCTTATATGTTATTCATTAAATATGTCAACAGTGGTGACAGAGTTGTAGTTCTTTTCTCAAAACATTTTTTTTTGGGGGGGGGGGGTGGAAATCACTGAAAACATGTAAAATGCAAGTTTTGTTGAAAAAAAGTTGCAAATTTTTTTTTTTGGGGGGGGGTTGGAAATCACTTAAAAGATGTAGAAATGCAAAAAAAAAAAATTTTCTCAATTTTTTTTGGGGGGTTGGAAATCACGTAAAATATGTAGAAATGCAAAAAACCAACTTTTTCTCCAACAATTTTTTTTTTTTGGGGGGGGGTAACAATTTTTTGGAGGGGGTTGGAAATCACTTAAAACATGTAGAAATGCAAAAAAAAAAATTCCTCTAACAATTTTTTTTGGGGGGGGGTAATTATTTTTGGGGGGGGGGGTTGGAAATCACTCAAAACATGTAGAAATGCAAAAAAAAAAAAAATTCCTCCAACAATTTTTTTTTTTGGGGGGGGGACCAAGTCCAAAATTTAATGGCATGATCCTTGGACCATACCTAAACCCCCACCAAGTTTCGTCGAAATCCGTCGAGGAGTTTTTCCGTAATACTGTTCACAAACAAATAAACAAACAAACAAACAAACAAGCAGTCATAGACGGCTACTTACGAAATCGTCTCCAAAACATCCGATTTTTACAAGAATTTCGACAACCGAGTTTTAAGTGTCCTCAGCGATCGCAAAAACCGAAGACAAAATTAAAATCGAAGGTAAAACGAACTCGAAACGTCAAGCGAAGCAAAAATACTCCATTTCTCCACATGAATTTACGGAATTATGTTTGACCTCACTGTGGCCTTGACCTTTGACCGATTTTGACCAAAATCTAATCAGCACTAGCCATCACCCCCCTGAATCACGTGGTGTAATTTGACATTGGTAGCTTCTTCAGTTCTCGAGTTATCGTGCCTACAAACAAACAAACAAACAAACAAACAAACAAGCAGTCATAGACTGGTACTTACGAAATCGTCAACTTCACCACTGACCTTGTCTAATAAAAGCTGTCTCTCGAGAAGGGAGCGACGCAAACCAGAAGTTTCTACGATGATTCTGTATAAAACCATCAAAAATCGTAACGTCGACCGAAGCAAAAATCTCCATTTGTCCACGCAATTATACCTTAACGAAACTCAACGATGCATCTGCTCGAGCGCACTGCATCAAGTGACGACCCGAGACGCGTCGAGTGAAATATTTTTATACAATCTTAAAACGTCTCTAAAACATCCGATTTTTACCAGAATTTCGACAACCGAGTTTTAAGCGTCCGAAGCGATCGCAAAAACCGAAGACAAAATTAAAATCGAAGTTAAAACGAACTCGTAACGTCGAGCGAAGCAAAAATCTCCATTTCTCCATGCAATTATACAATTATGTTTGACCTCACTGTGACCTTGACCTTTGACCGATTTTGACCAAAATCTAATCAGCACGAGCCATTACCCTCCTGAATCATGTGGTGTAATTTGACATTGGTAGCTTCTTCCGTTCTCGAGTTATCGTGCCTACAAACAAACAAACAAACAAGCAGTCATAGACTGGTACTTACGAAATCATCAACTTGACCTCTGACCTTGTCGAATAAAAGCTGTCTCTGGAGAAGGTAGCGACGCAAACCAGAAGTTTCTACGATGATTCTGTACCAAACCATCAAAAATCGAATGTTTGACCTCACTGTGACCTTGACCGTTGACCGATTTTGACCAAAATCTAATCAGCGCGAGCCACCACCCTCCTGAATCACGTGGTGTAATTTGACATTGGAAGCTTCTTCCGTTCTCGAGTTATCATTTTTTGGATGTTTCACCTCACTGTGACCTTGACCTTTGACCGATTTGACCAAAATCTAATCAGCACGAGCCATCACCCTCCTGAATCACGTGGTGTAATTTGACATTGGTAGCTTCTTCCGTTCTCGAGTTATCGTGCCTACAAACAAACAAACAAACAAACAAGCAGTCATAGATTGGTACTTACGAAATCGTCAACTTGACCTCTGACCTTGTCTAATAAAAGCTGTCTCTTGAGAAGGTAGCGACACAAACCAGAGTTTCAAAGATGATTCTGTACCAAACCATCAAAAATCGAATGTTTTGGATGTTTGACCTCACTGTGACCTTGACCGTTGACCGATTTTGACCAAAATCGAATCAGCGCGAGCCACCACCCTCCTGAATCACGTGGTGCAATTTGACATTGGTTGCTTCTTCCGTTCTCGAGTTATCTGCACCAAACCATCAAAAATCGAATATTTGACCTCACTGTGACCTTGACCTTTGACCGATTTTGACCAAAATCTAATCAGCACGAGCCATCACCCTCCTGAATCACGTGGTGTAATTTGACATTGGTAGCTTCTTCCGTTCTCGAGTTATCGGGCCTACAAACAAACAAACAAACAAACAAGCAGTCATAGACTGGTACTTACGAAATCATCAACTTGACCTCTGACCTTGTCGAATAAAAGCTGTCTCTGGAGAAGGTAGTGACGCAAACCAGAAGTTTCTATGATGATTCTGTACCAAACCATCAAAAATCGAATGTTTGACCTCACTGTGACCTTGACCGTTGACCGATTTTGACCAAAATCTAATCAGCGCGAGCCACCACCCTCCTGAATCACGTGGTGTAATTTGACATTGGAAGCTTCTTCCGTTCTCGAGTTATCATTTTTTGGATGTTTCACCTCACTGTGACCTTGACCTTTGACCGATTTTGACCAAAATCTAATCAGCACTAGCCATCACCCTCCTGAATCACATGGTGTAAATTGACATTGGTAGCATCTTCCGTTCTCGAGTTATCGTGCCGACAAACAAACAAACAAACAAGCAGTCATAGATTGGTACTTACGAAATCGACAACTTGACCTCTGACCTTGTCTAATAAAAGCTGTCTCTTGAGAAGGTAGCGACACAAACCAGAGTTTCAAAGATGATTCTGTACCAAACCATCAAAAATCGAATGTTTTGGATGTTTGACCTCACTGTGACCTTGACCTTTGACCGATTTTGACCAAAATTGAATCAGCGCGACCCACCACCCTCCTGAATCACGTGGTGCAATTTGACATTGGTTGCTTCTTCCGTTCTCGAGTTATCTGCACCAAACCATCAAGAATCGAATATTTGACCTCACTGTGACCTTGACCTTTGACGGATTTTGACCAAAATCTAATCAGCATGAGCCATCACCCTCCTGAATCACGTGGTGTAATTTGACATTGGAAGCTTTTTCCGTTCTTGAGTTATCATTTTTTGGATGTTTCACCTCACTGTGACCTTGACCTTTGACCGATTTTGACCAAAATCTAATCAGTACTAGCCAGCACCCTCCTGAATCACGGGGTGTAATTTGACATTGGGAGCTTCTTCCGTTCTCGAGTTATCGTGCCTACAAACAAACAAACAAACAAACAAACAAACAAGCAGTCATAGACTGGTACTTACGAAATCGTCAACTTGACCTCTGACCTTGTCGAATAAAAGCTGTCTCTCGAGAAGGTAGCGATGCAAACGAGAAGTTTCTACGATGATTCTGTACCAAACCATCAAAAATCGAATGTTTTGGATGTTTGACCTCACTGTGACCTTGACCTTTGACCGATTTTTACCAAAATCTAATCAGCACTAGCCATCACCCTCCTGAATAACGTGGTGTAATTTGACATTGGTAGCTTCTTCCGTTCTCGAGTTATCTGTACCAAACCATAAAAAATTTAATATTTGACCTCACTGTGACCTTGACCAAAATCTAATCAGCACGAGCAATCACCGTCCTGAATCACGAGGTGTAATTTGTCATTTGTAGCTTCTTCCGTTCTCGAGTTATCTGTACCAAACCATCAAAAATCGAATATTTGACCTCACTGTGACCTTGACCTTTGACCGATTTTGACCAAAATCTAATCAGCATGAGCCATCACCCTCCTGAATCATTTGGTGTAATTTGACATTGGTCGCTTCTTCCGTTCTCGAGTTATCGTGCCTACAAACAAACAAACAAACAAACAAACAGAAATGGAAGGCATCAATATACTTACGAAATCTTTAGATTTCGTAAGTAAAAAACAAGCAGTCATAGACTGGTAGTTACGAAATCATCAACTTGACCTCTGACCTTGTCTAATAAAAGCTGTCTCTCGAGAAGGGAGCGACACAAACCAGAAGTTTATACGATGATTCTGTACCAAACCATCAAAAATCGAATGTTTTGGATGTTTGACCTCACTGTGATCTTGACCTTTGACCCATTTTGACCAAAATCGAATCAGCACTAGCCATCACCCTCCTGAATCACGTGGTGCAATTTGACATTGGTAGCTTCTTCCATTCTCGAGTTATCGTGCCTACAAACAAACAAACAAACAAACAAACAAACAAGCAGTCATAGACTGGTACTTTCGAAATCGTCAACTTGACCTCTGACCTTAGCAAATGAAAGCTGTCTCTCGAGAAGGTAGCGACGCAAACTAGAAGTTTCTTCGATGATTCTGTACCAAACCATCAAAAATCGAATGTTTTGGATGTTTGACCTCACTGTGACCTTGACCTTTGACCGATTTTGACCAAAATCTAATCAGCGCTAGCCATCAGCCTCCTGAATCATGGGGTGTAATTTGACATTGGTAGCTTCTTCCGTTCGAGTTATCTGTACCAAACCATCAAAAATCGAATATTTGACCTCACCGTGACCTTGACCTTTGACCGATTTTGACCAAAATCTAATCAGCACTCGCCATCACTCTCCTGAATTACGTAGTGCAATTTGACATTGGTAGCTTCTTCCGTTCTCAAGTTATCGTGCCTACAAACAAACAAACAAACAAACAGTAACGGAAGGCATCAATATACTTACGAAATCTTTGGATTTCGTAAGTAACAAACAAACGGAAGTCATCAATATACTTACGAAATCTTTAGATTTCGTAAGTAACAAACAGAAACGGAAGGCATCAATATATTTACGAAATCTTTGGATTTCGTAAGTGACAAGCAGTCATAGACTGGTACTTACGAAATCGTCAACTTGACCTCTAACCTTGTCAAATAAAAGCTGTCTCTTGAGAAGGTAGCGACGCAAACCAGAAGTTTCTACGATGATTCTGTACCAAACCATCAAAAATCCTAACGTCGACCGAAGCAAAAATCTCCATTTCTCCACGCAATTATTTTATATTATTTCATCAAAGTCACAAAACCGTAATATTTGGCCATCCAGCAACAATCTTTACATAATCCGACGGCTCAGCGAGTCAGGCATGCAACGATAACCTTTATTGGGATAAAAAAAGACTTTTAAACACCATCTTTATCGAAAACACCATCAGCACGCACACGCAAAACCTTTACGTGATCAACGCCGCCTCTTCTCAAGTGCACTGCATCATGTGACGACCAGTGACGCACGAGTGAAATATTTTTTATACAATCTTTAAACGTCTCCAAAACATACGATTTTTACCAGAATTTTGACAACCGAGTTTTCAGCGTCCTAAGAGATCGCAAAAACCGAAGACAAAATTAAAATCGAAGTTAAAACGAACTCGTAACGTCGAGCGAAGCAAAAATCTCCATTTCTCCACGCAATTGTTCAATATTATTTTATCAAAGTCACAAAACCGTAATTTTCGGCCATCCACCAACAATCTTAACATAATCCGACGGCTCAGCGAGTCAGGCATGCGACGATAACCTTTATTGGGATAAAAAAATGACTTTTAAACACCATCTTTATCGAAAACACAGTCAGCGCGCACACGCAAAACCATACGTGACAACGACGCATCTGCTCCAGCGCACTGCATCATGGGATGACCCGTGACGCGTCGAGTGAAATATTTTTTATACAATCTTAAAACATCTCCAAAACATCCGATTTTACCAGAATTTCGACAACCGAGTTTTAAGCGTCCTCAGCGATCGCAAAAACCGAAGACAAAATTAAAATCGAAGGTAAAACGAACTCGAAACGTCAAGCGAAGCAAAAATACTCCATTTCTCCACATTAATTTAAGGAATTATGTTTGACCTCACTGTGAACTTGACCTTTGACCGATTTTAACCAAAATCTAATCAGCGCTAGCCATCACCCCCCTGAATCACCTGGTGGAATTTGACATTGGTGGTTTCTTCCGTTCTTGAGTTATCGTGCCTACAAACAAACAAACAAGCAGTCATAGACTGGTACTTACGAAATCGTCAACTTGACCTCTGACCTTGTCTAATAAAAGCTGTCTCTTGAGAAGGTTTTGACATAAACCAGAAGTTTCTACGATGATTCTGTACCAAACCATCAAAAATCGAATGTTTTGGATGTTTGACCTCACTGTGACCTTGACTTTTAACCCATTTTGACCAAAATCTAATCAGCGCTAGCCATCACCCTCCTGAATCACGTGGTGTAATTTGACATTGGAAGCTTCTTCTGTTCGAGTTATCATTTTTTCGATGTTTGACCTGACTGTGACCTTGACCTTTGACCGATTTTGACCAAAATCTAATCAGCGCTAGCCATCACCCTCCTGAATCACGTGGTGTAATTTGGCATTGGTAGCTTCTTCCGTTCGAGTTATCTGTACCAAACCATCAAAAATCGAATATTTGACCTCACCGTAACCTTGACCTTTGACCGATTTTGACCAAAATCTAATCAGCACTAGCCATCACCCTCCTGAATCACGTGGTGTAATTTGACATTGGTAGCTTCTTCTGTTCTCGAGTTATCGTGCCTACAAACAAACAAACAAACAAACAAACAGAAACGGAAGGCATCAATATACTTATGAAATCTTTTGATTTCGTAAGTAGCAAACAAACAGAAACGGAAGGCATCAATATACTTTCGAAATCTTTAGATTTTGTAAGTAACAAACGGAAGTCATCAATATACTTACGAAATCTTTAGATTTCATAAGTAACAAACAAACAGAAAGGGGTGAAAACAGTAACCTCCATCCATCTTCGAAGATGGCGGAGGTTAATAATACATGAATCATTGGAGTGCTCATTGAGATTTTGTCAAGACGGTATATTATGGGATTACTTTACGGAAATGGAATTACGCAGCATTGAATCTACTAGAATGCACTGAAAATATTCCAGTGTGAGAATTTCAGCCCTTTAACGCACACTTTTGGGGGGCAATGCAAATGGGTGAGCATAGCCGGTGCACTTGGCACGCACAAACGCACACTTGGTGTTGGTACTTATGGCGGCATGGCGATTTATGAGGTATACGCGCCCGCGGAGTGCGGTGCCCCTCAATCCCTTATCAATTTCCTGTCTGCAAATAACTAGGTTAGAGAAAACAAAGTCAAGCCGTGTACTTTGTGTGCGAGTGAGGAAGTAAAGATGACAGAGAAAACCCAGCGCACGAGTTACATTGGCTTATGAGCTCCAACACTTGGAGCGCAGAAAATTATGACGTATCGTATTGAAAATACTCACCTCATCCTCCATGATAACGTCCCCAAGGAGCCCTCAAACTTCCATGGTAAAGACTCGTTTCACTTCACTGATCAACGACCACCACTACATGCAAAGACTTCCGGGAGGCTCACGTGGTCAGGCATCCTCGTTACAAGAGTATACACGCACGGGAACAAGGCTGACGGTCCGGTAGCCGGCGTTTGGGCGGGGTCGGGTCAGTTTCCCCATCCTGAATGGGGTAACTGGTTCAATGTCGAAGGATGCTGTCAGGGTCAAAGTACATGAAAAAACTGCTGTCGTTGGTATTTTGGTGTTTGGCAAAGTCCTTAGATCATGCTTAACTAAGTTCGATGCTTGTCGCATTTGAGTTGAATAGCGTTGGTATATTGTACCTGAGTCAAGGCCAAAGGTTACTGTCAGAGGTCAAAGTACAGGGTGAAATTGCTGTCATTGATTCTTTCGTATTTGGCAATAACCATAGATTATATGAACCAAGTCTCATGCTTGTCACTCTCGGGTTGAATAAATGTGGTCACGTGACCCCATAAAAAATTGCTGTCCTGGAAAACGTACAAGTTAGAATTGCTGTCAACTACCTTTTGGTCAACTGTGATCCCTACCCCATGTCATGGTATGATTAGTTTCCCTGTCGCTCTCGGGTTGAATAAATCCAATTTTGGTGACACAGAAATGTCACCTGTAGGCCTAAGGTACAGGCTACGAACCGGCAGCAATCCTGATCCTTGGTCAGCAATTCATGATCAACTACCTCGTGTGGTCAAACCTTCTGTCTATTTCCTGTTGAATAAATTTCGCTGGCTGCCAGTCTACAAGATGGAATGCTCTAACACTTTCACTGTAATATCTGGTGGTAGAGTTACGGTGCAGATAACTCAAATCGACTCTGTTGTCAACGATGTGCAACGTGGGAGCTGTACCTGTGGGAATCCAGTGTCGTGTAAAATGTGACTTCAACAATATTATGCAAAGAACAGTTAAATATTACAGGAATTTATTGTCAAGCTGTGTGCTCATGAAAAATGTTGCTCAATTAAATAAACCCTCCAACACCCCCAACCCCAAGGCTTTAATCCTCAACCCACCCCCATCCTAACCCCAATGTCCCAACTCTGTCCCCCCTCACCCCAATTCTGTCCAGTCTCTGCCCCATCCTTCAAAGCAAGAGGGCATTCTTACAGTAATTATTACACAATTATTAATTTGTGACATCATTAAAATGGTGGAATATAAACTCTCTTTCCCCTCCCCTACCCACGTGATTATTGTGCCTTTACCATCTTCACCTACTCCTACCTTTCCTGCCCTCTCAACTTCTCCTTTCACCCGATTCACAATCTCGGAATCAGTTAGACACATCTTGCGAGACCAATTATAATCCAAGCTACCTTGGAGTCACCATTCACACTCTCACGAGCCATGTCATGCGGAAATACCTCTCAAGTGATGGTGAGTAACCCAATTGTGTTAATAAATGATCCAAAGACAATTACCTCCTCCCTGATGCATAAATAACGTGGAAATTAAATGATGCCGAAACAACATTTAATTCACAATCTTGTGAGATTCGGCCATCGCGTGATATTAGACAGAGACAGAGAGACAGACAGACAAAGCGTATCATCATCGATATATTTTGTTTTCAAGGAGCTTAATCAATTACCTGGCTTGGAGTGGGGCATAAGAATTCTGAAATCTTGCATCAAATGTCTCCCATGGAAATCAATTCCTCGGGATGAGAAGATGAGTACCCTCTCCTTATTCTTCCACAACATCTAAAATATACATCAGACAATGAAGTAAAACACCAAAAAACACCAATGACAGAGCACAGCAAAATTATCCTAAAATGCAGAAGTCACACAACAGTATCTCATAAGTTCTGTGCATTACATTATTTAATCTACGAAGATGAATTCTGGGAGAGGTAAAAGTAGTAAACTCCAGTATTCCACATAACCACCATGTGAAGGATGACAACATGGTATTTGTCTGCACTCAAGAGCATGCAGACATACCTGCGTACTGTGTAGCCTCGTTGATCTCATCCACAGTCAAGAAGCAACAGCTTCACGACGTGTCTTCATTCTCAGATAAGGGAAGCGATCAATGGCGACAGGGCAGGACGACAAGGAAGTTGGGGAAGAACATCGGACCTCTACCTGCATCACAGGGATGCACGTCACAATGGCGATAGTGTGCCGCATTGTCTCGGAGGACAAACATGCAATCCCACAGCGATTCAGGTTTATTACGACCAAACTCTGGGAACATCATTTTTTTCCTCCACGATAACTCTGCATCGTACACCACCATCCACGGACCGATCTTCATCACATTCAGTGCTCCTCGACTGCAACTTGCGTGCCCATTGGCAGATGCGTTCCAGGAATATGTCATCCTGCCATTGCCAACACTGCAGATGAGCCATGCACATGAACGTGTCGGTGGCCAGCTGGTCATCCCTGGTGGTGGTCGTATGGCAGCTTAGCTGGCGGGGTAGCTATCATTTCTTGAGGTGCGACTGTGTCGCTGATGCAGTGCCCCTCTACCAGTACACACACTGGAATTGGTACTCATTTCGCCGACCTTGGAAGGATGACAGGCGGAGTCAACCCCTTGGTGTATTAATTCAGCAACCGACGGGGATTGAACTCAGGACCCTCGGATCCCAAGCCGCAACCCTAACCACTTTGCCAACACCAGGCTGGTCATCCCTGAGCACATGAGGAATTCGTTTTACCAAAAGCGTTTGCCGTGCAACATCTTCAACGTCTTCACAAACCAGCTGGGATGGTGTCCAACCTCGTCCGTGTGGTTTCAATACAAACCGGATTGGTTCCACAATTTTTTCCACGTGGAAGTTTTCCCAGCTGAAGAAATCTTCATAATTACACATATTATGACTGTGTGCCCCCCCCCTCCTTATTAGGCCTTAACTATCCACTTTGGCCTCTCCCCTGAGGCCTCATCTTTCCCACCCCCATTTCACCAATTCTCACCTCCTTTAATAAAACACTAACACACTCACCAACACCAAAGGTTAAAGGACAGACTATGCATGCGACTAACACTCAACTCACAGAACCCACAAACCGTACACACATACTTTGTATAAATCAGTCTTATGTCACGTGTGAGGATGAACCAAACCAACCGTCGTCACTCACCTCGTCTTCGCTGTTCTTTCTACGCTTTGCCTTGATATCGTTGGAGGCCTTGGTTTTCCTCTTTCTCTTAGGATGTCCCAAAATCGCACTCATGGTGTTCTCAGGTTTTGAAGATTCCAATTTTCTTTATGGGCCTTCCTTTTTGCGCGACTTATTTTAATGACACAAAAGAACTGCTTGTTCACTAATCTCGAGAACTCCCCCCTCCGCGGCCGGTAACCATTAGTTTCCACACACACGTGGAGGGAAACGGCAAAGTAAATTACTGTACTTCCGGCTAATCGATTGTTATTGTTTTTTGTGGAACGAAAGGGCAAAATAAATGACTGTACTTCCGGTCAATGGATTGTTATTGTTTTTTGGGCAAGGAAAGGGCAAAATAAATGACTGTACTTCCGGTAAAAGGATTGTTATTGTTTTTTGGGCAACGAAGGGCAAAATAAATGACTGTACTTCCGGTCAATGTATTTTTAGTTTTTTGTAGGGTAGTAGCAAAATTAATTACTGAACTGGGCAATGGCAAAATAAATTATTGGACTTCCGGCTAATGGATTGTTATTGTTGTTGTTTAAAAAAAACAAAAACCTGTTACAAAAGATGATTAGCAATGTCGTTGTTGCATGGTCTTATTTCGTAAAACGGTTAAATGCATTTCTAAAAGATACTGAAATTTATTTTCTTTCTTTAAAAGAATGGGAGATGTTTTCTCCGTACGTGAAAAATTGTCGGACGGGCATTGGGTATAAATTGTATTTTGTGTCCCACAACACCAAAAAAAAAGGAATCTATAACAAGCCAGGAGGCGATGATGGTTTGCGGGCATTTAATTGAACAATGCCAGGATAGGCACAATTGAGTTAGTGGAAGCTTTTGAGGAAGCCCTACCGTAAAAACCTATCTCTTCCGTCAAAATTGACCAAATAAAATCAGATTTTTTTATATGTTGTACTTATGGACATTACGCACAGCTTCTAGGAAATGAAATTGCGAGAACAAAATCGAGAAAAAAATAAATAATAAAAAGTTCAAGTGGGCGTGGGACGCCCCTCATACAAAAAGACACAACTAGACCATGATATCTAGGTTGTGTCCAAGTTTCATAAAGATCGCATCAAACGTCACGGAGCTATGCTCTGGAGAGAGTCACAAACAGACAGACACACAGACAGACAAGCCGGTAGACGGACATGGGTAGTCGACTACCCAATAGAACCTGACGCGATGGGCCCGTTCGATGGGGAATGACCTGAGGATTAAGCGCAAGAAAATTCATGATTATAGCTTCAAGGGTTAATGCTGCAGATTGTTTTTTCGTTAAAATACCCCCACATTTAGAGGTTTTCCGGCCGTTGCTAGGCAACGGAGGGGTCCATGGCAACGGTTCTTTCTCACACATAACTAGGACATACCATGAACTTACCATACCAGTTTCATGTATATCTGACTCATAGTCTCTGAGATATAACGAACTTCGTTTTTTTTATTGTTTTCGACCAGGGTTCATTCAAAGTCTATCTTCTCCGACAGTTTTCATAGGATCCAGCTGGAAATTTTTGACAATATGGCTGAATGTACTGCCCACAGTCCCTCGTGGCCCGATTTTTGATTTTCGAAAAAATAAATTTTTATGATTTTTCAAAAATTTAAAAGTCCCCGTTGCTAGGCAACGGTGGTTTCCATAGCAACGGTTCTCATTTGCACACAACTAGGTCATGGTATGAACCTACCAACCAAGTTTCATCGAAATCGCCATTGTATTAACTGAAATCGCCATTTTAAATTCTGATAATCAGGGTAGAACAAATCTCAAAAAAAGAAATTATTGAATTTTTTTTTTCGACGAGATCGACAACCCAATACAACGAAAATAGTGGTCAATGCTGGTGCCCGTGAACCAACTGAAAGTCGTGCTGTTTCACTTCAGTAACTGAACAGCCGTGAAAAAAATCCCTCGGAGCGAAGATGCGATGAAAGCGTTTACGGTTGATCAGTAAAAACACCTGAAAATATTATGACCTCTGTGCTCCAACACCAGATCAGTGGACGGAGGTTGTGCTTCCACCCCGTCTGTCTGTGAACAGGATACCTCAAAAAGTTTTGGACGAAATTTGGTGGACTGCAGGTTGGGTGTGTGAGAATGAAGATATGATTCGATTTTGGTGAAGATCCGAAAAATTTTCCAGTGATTCTTCATCATTTTGAGATGGGGGCAAAAACGACATCTCAAACAGTTGTGGATGAAACTTGGTGGACGAGTTGGTTAGGTGACAAGACCAATCTTGCCGATTTGATTTTAGTCAAGGTCCGGATGCAGATCCAGCCTTTCAGTGGTATACAAAACATAAACTGTTTCAGCCTGACGGAGGTATGCGCTCTTCCGAGTACCCTTCTTGAGTTCTAGTTCAAATCTGTATTCATCATAGCGGTGGACACTTGGAGCATGTGATCGAGGTTAAGTTTGAAAACATCAAAACTTCGTCTTCGAACAAAATCCTCAAAGAAGACAGATACATTGATCTCTTGGAGGGCCTTGTTCTGCCTTATGATACCCACTACTCAGTGTTTGAAAGACCACACACACACACACACACGCACACACACCCTCTATAAGGAGTAGTCATCGACATACGCCTTGCAAGTCACTTCAATGAGGGTGTTGCGAGACTGGGATGGTTTGCAAATGTGCTCCGCATGGACCATTCGCCTACAGATAAAGTTTTAAACAATCTGGTGATGAATGATCCCAGGAGACTGCTAAAAACCAAAGCCATCAAAATAACGTTCAGTTACTTTTAACTAATCAGAATATTTCTGCAGTCAAGTTTATTGTATCAACTCAGGCCACAGAGAATAGATTAAAACTGTAGATATGAGAGATAGGGACTGACCACAGCTAAAAGGAGGCATCATCATCCTCCAGTATGCAGAATGCAATGAATAATAAAAATACAGTTCAGGTATCCCAAAAGTATATTCACATTTAAATCATAAAGAACAAGGTGCATTTAAATAGGTGAGGATTACAAGTTGAAAATGATACAGCAAGGTCACAAAGGATTGGAGTGCAGGCACAAAGTATACCGAAGTTCAATTAAACGTCTTTCACAATTACAAAATAATTATACAACTTCATGAAAGTAACTTTTCCATGCAGGAAATATTCCTTTGAAGAAGACACAAAATATTTTGAAGAGTGGATTGTCAGCAAATTCTGTGAACCCCTCATTACAAGGAGAGAAATAAAATTCCTGCCATTTGCATCAACATCACTTCTCATGAAGCACTGAGTATTATATTGTTTGGGCGTTTTTGTGTTGATATAATTTGCTATGCCTGGTGTTGGCTTAATGGTTAGGGTGGTGGGCTTGGGATCCTAGGATCCTGAGTTCAAATCCCCCCTGGCTGTTGAATGAATACCAGGTGGGGTTGACTCTGCCTGTCATCCTTCTGAGGTCAGCAAAATGAGTGCCAGCTTGCTGGTATCCTGTGTCGGAGTGGCGACCCATCCAGGATTGTGTCAAATAGCCAAGGAGACTGCTTTGGCAGTACCAACACTCTGCACAGAGTATGGTCCCACTGGATGGATGGATATAATTCGCTGTGTCGTAAAAGTGTGCACACTTTTTTGAAAATTACATTTTGCGAAATGCGTGACATGTACAGTAAGTAGTATGGACCTCATTTGATGCTTGCCGTTGTTGAAAATGGAACTTACTGATTATCAAGCATGACAAATCATCCTGGAATCCAACGAATGTATATTGTGCTGTATAAACGAAAGTTTCAATGGTGGCAAACTTGATGTCACCGAGTCAAGAAGGCTGTTGTTAATTTTCCACTTGGTGTTAACATCGGCTGGCTTGAATCAGTTCATGATGCATGCCTTCCAGCCATCTCTGTATTATTCCACCAATGTAAGAATTTAAACCCAGAGGTGGAAATTGGTGGTAGAATTACGTTCTTTGACATCGTTGTGCTTTATTGTTCCACTCAACTCCCCTACCATCCTTGCTCTTGACCATCTTACTCATAACTATTTCACTTTTTCAAAAAAGTTGCATCTATTGAAATGCATTTTAATTACCTCTGCCACCAAATGTGGACAGAGGTCATGTTTTCACCCGTCTGTTTGTGAGCAAGATATCTCAATTCGGATGAAATTTAGTCGACAGGTTGGGTGTGTAACAAGAACGAAATGATGATATTTTGGTGACGATCAGGAAACGAAAATTAAAAAAATTTCAAGTGATTCTTCATCATTTAGAAATAGAGCCAAAAATGATATATAATAGCATATGTTGATATTTCAAAAAGTTGTGGACAGATTATGACATAACTATGTGGATGAATTGGGTAGGTGACAAGAACAAGCTTATTCGAATTTGGTTCAGGTCCTGATGCAGATATTGCCTTTCAGTGGGATACAAAATGTAAACTGTTGAGCCTGATGGAGGTATGTGCTCTACCAAGTGCCGTTCTAGTTTCTTAATGACATATGAATGTATCATGTGATGAGTTATATAAGGCAGGTGAGTTTTTGTACATGATTGTCATGAAGGAATGTTCCGTTATGACCATAGTTTTGAAAATCATGACACGTATATGGCATGATTATCAAGTTTATGTGACTAGTGAAAGACTCAAATGTTCTAATTGTGCAGGTACTGGTCAAAGCAAACATTTTGTCCACAGAGTGAACAGCGACCCTTCGTTTCCCCTCTTCACATGCCTCCACAGATCAACCCTCTGGATTATACTCTGGTGCTGCAATGGAGTGGCACTCCCACCTAAACTCCATTCACATCGCCTTTGGAACAGTATATCAAACTCATAAAATGTCAGCATCAAATTAGCTGGGACCCAGTCACATTGACTGGACCATCTCTGCATTTGTTGCTTGGTTACCAGTTACGTATAGCTCGCAGAGTATCGCCATGTTAGTGGCGTGCATGCGGATAGGTGTAGAGACAACTCTAACCTTTATCACTTCGCATCAAATGTCCGCATTAAATCAAGGAACCATTCACATCACCGTTACTCTGGTGCTGCTACATTGTTGCAGTAGAGCAGACAGCCACTTAAACTACTCCAGTGTAAGTTCCGGTTGTAAGTTGCTCATATGGACATTCCCGTTGACGTGAAGGGGGGTTTAGACATCCAATCTGTTACTGAACCTACCCTCCCCTCTACCCCTGCCACCTTGGCCCAGTTGGCCCAGTGACAACAGATATAAATGTGTGTGTATATATATATATATATATATATATATATATATATATATATATATATATATATATATATATATATATATATATATATATATATATATATATATATATATATATATATATATCCAACAATTATATAAATTGGACAGCAGAGATCCTGACAGAAATTACAACCGAGGGGTTAACTGCAATTTCTAATTCCAATAGGCAGAAATCAGCAAGGAAAAATGTTGTGTTGCTATCAGCAAGAAGTTATGTGATGACAAACTAGTTTTCACAGGGGATAATAGGTTTGCAACATTACAGGAGAACAATAACCCTGATGTTTCCCTTTGTAAAATGATTACAATAGTGGAGTGGAACATGGCTTGTGCCTGAGGGAGTAGGACAAAGACAGGGTAGCAAAAGGAAATTTTAATTGGGTATGCTATTATGTTCTGTGTTGTGTTGTGAAAGTGCTGTCATGCCATCTATGTATTATTTTGTATACTATTACAATTCTGAAGCAAATATCCACATTTTCGTTTTTTAAGGCACCACATATTACCAAAACTCATCACCGAACGTGGTTTCAAACAATGCCGCGGTTGATGAATTTCAGACCATTTTTCAGATAGCGCATAAATATTCGTTATTACATGGATGCTGGCAATCACCCAGCCATCACTCAGCGCCGACTGAACGAGTCAAAGATGGGCCACGGAATGTTGGGTATACACAGACCAATAACAAACATGCAGCAATCCTCAGCCTCCAGTTCTTTGTCAGCCATCTTAGCTATTTTGTCACCTATTACATTGCTTGTTATGGGAAAATTACTTTTGTTTTATGCTTTTTCAGCTATCGCAGTAAGTTCTTGAAACGCAACTACCACGTTAAATGAGGAATAACCATACTTATTTTGTGACCTCATAACTTGGTTGGGTTTGAAACTAAGATATGGCAGCTCATACATCTGCAATTGCTTTGGGCTTTTCAGAAGTATGAGTTAGTAAATTGTTTGATTTGACTTGACTTGCCCAGCCAACTTAGTTCATTACAGGAAGAAGGCCTTCCTAATTGTTCCGTATTCCGTTTTATGCAATGCAATTGTGGGCTTGCAGGATGGCCAAGACTTTGGAGGTACGCACACTCACCTCTAAACTGTCTGAGTTTGAATCTCAGCTCAGCTATAAACTGTCATCCCGGTGTTTCACAGGCAGGATGATTCATAAATGTGTGAATCGGATGGACATTAAACTGGGTGTCCTGTCTGCCAGCATTAGTTGATGGAACTTCTGTAAATCTTTCAATTTCTTCTCTCCATCTGATCTTTGGTCTACCTCAACTTCTTCCAGGGCCTTTTCTAGGTTGACAGTTTATAATTAATGTCGTCCACCGGTTTTCTATTCTTCTTGCTGTGTCCAGCCCAGTTCCATTTCCGTTTTATTAATCATGACCAACATGTCAAATAATTTTGTTTTCCATCTGATCCACTAGTTAATCTTCTTGACCCTGTTGGTTATGCTAAGACGGCATCTTTCCATGTCTTTTCATGATGATCACTTTTTGCTACATCTTCCTTGTTAGGGGCCATATTTCACTGCCATACATCATTGCTGTAAGAGCACACTGATTGTATACATTTCTTTTCAGACACAAGAGCAGTTTGCTTTTTTCTAGTAGTTCTGAATTGTTTTATTATTAATTCTACCCATCCTGCTCAAGTATGGCCCTTCACTGCCTCAAAGTAATCTGTATGCATTTGCATTGAGTTGTCCCAAGTAAATGTAATTTCTGGTTTCTCCAATTTTGTAATGATCAATTTAACCTCTTCCTTTTTTGCAGAGTGTTATGTACAGTAATGACCCAAGACTTACTGTTTGTAAATGTCAATGGTTGAATCAAAGCTTTCCAAAAGCCATTATAACACGGCTTTTATGTCTCCAACTCCGTGCCTCTCTCAGTCCCTCCCACACCGCCAAAACCAACCACCGTCACTTACATTTTCCAAACATGAATTCTCAACATGTAAATTCTAAACATAACACAGAGCAGTTGAATGTTAATTTTGCCTTTGCCATAATTTTTAGTCCCATCTTTGGACTCTCCAAATTGAGCTTTTCCAGTTTGATTTTCAGTTATTCACCAGTGTTTTAAATTAAAACATTGTGATCTGTGAAATGTAGGTGCTTCCAAATTTAGCTGGGGGAACACTCCTTCTTGACATGTTGGGAGCAATCTTGGTAAGATCGTGTCTCCCTGCCTGTCACCACTTTCGATATAGATCTTACACTATTTTGATGCAGTTTTAAGGCCACTGTTCCATCATTAAATACCTTGCATAACATGTTAATACATTTGGAGTTGACATTCAGGTGATGTAGTGCTTGTATGACAATTTATTTCTGCACTGTGTTCCAGGTCAATAATATATACCACATAATTGGAAATGTTGTTAAGGTATATACTGTGGTGAAAGGTAACTGAAATTGAATAAGTATTGTGGTTACCATGGTAAAAGGCACTTGTGCAGCTGCATGCTGGGCACTAAGGAGTGCGGATTACAGGAATGTCAATGTTACTGATAAAAAGGAGTAAGGTGTGGGCTCATGTCAAGTGGCTTGACAATTCACTTGGTAAAAAGGCTGAATTTGTGTTCTGTCGGGGTGCACTGAACTTTGCCAGGGTGACATTGCCTCTGCAAGAGCATCATATGAGAAGGCTTTGATCTCAGCCTTTGGGAATGAAAACAGCTCGGCTCTTTGGCACCAGATGAGCGAGACCACTGTCATTGACCTTGTGCCACACGACCATAAAATAGCTAACCGAGTGTCAATAATTAGGAGGAGGACCTGATGTGATCTGTGAGAGAAGGAACAGCTGCGCACATCCAGTGGCCGAGTTCATTTTTAAAACCCGACTAAAACAGCAAAGAGGTATTGAGAGTGTTGCATGCGAACCACAAGTTGTTCAGAAACTCCAAAGCCATGACTCAAGAACCAGCTGCACCTCTGCAGATGCTGGTCGATCTTATCTGCTGACCGCTTGGGTTGTTGACGAACTCACTGCCTTGATGGTGTCTCAGATATGACATCCAAGCAGGCAATTCCTCTCTGGTCATATCGAAAGGGGAAAGGGCCTGTGTTCTCTTTCTCACTCTTCAGTACTGTCAGTCTGCAGTGTGGTCCTTAAAGGTGAGTAGTGGACTCACATTCATCTGCTTGCTTGGGTGATACCAAGATCATCCTTCTGGGGACTTGCAACGCAACTGGCCGGTTAGACTTCAACCTGTGTGTACTGCACACTCAACGGGGCAAGGCTGCTTCAAACGTGACCACAAATGACTTTGACATCAATTTGTATCCTGATTGGGTTTTATTAAGAACTGGGTACATGAGATAACTTGCTGACTTGAAAGACATGAGTTAATTCAAAACTGCATTGAAACCTGTCATGTGTGTGTAACTTTGGGGAGTTATAAAATCATTGAGTGCGTCTTTTAAAATCATTGTTATGGGATGATATTAAATGGTATTAGTGTTTGAAAGATAGACAGTATGGATTCATAAATTACTGAATAAATATCCTTCTGTTGTGTGTCGTACTTTGGTTTCACCTGGTAAACAAGAGACGGGACATAATATTGTCTGTAAAGCTTTTCTGCCATACTACCCTTCCGGGTAACTTGTGCACTCGTGTTGGTGCTTGGAAGTGCGTAACAACTGTTATAGGCTTTGCAGGTAAAATTCGAAGTTTTGAAGTGAAATTTAACTTAAAGCAAAAACTAAATCAATGCCGAAGTAAAATCAGGTTCAGTAAGGTCAGGTACCATGTAAACCTGTACTAACCTGTTCCATGGTTGGGTTGTCAGCGACTAAACCGTCTCCCCCACCAGGTTTTCTGGTGAGGAGGGTGTTTGGATATGGACACCCAGCAGGATTAAAAACAAAACCTGTCAAAGGGCGGAGGAACTCCTTGTGAGCCAACGGCCATCCATATCTAGTGCCCAACTGTGTCTGCGGACGTCCTCCTGCAGTTGGGTTACTTCTTATTAGGAGGTTGGTGGCAGAATTTGCACTCCGGACACCGTAAAACCCTTCATTCCGCAAAACGCAAAAACGCAAAAAAATCTGAAAACCCACTCCGTGGGGGTACCTCCTGTGCAGCTTCCCTTCGCAGGGCAGCTCACCAGATGACGGGATTGGGGCAAAGCATCCGGGACCCCCAATCTTTGATGATAGGAGGGAAACCATGGGGTAACATCCCTGGGTCAGATTGCGGGAGAGTGTGTCGGAGTGGTGCTGAGGTGTCGTCCACCAGAAGGTGGACTCCTTGGGTTAACCTGAGGCGGTCCCTTCGGGTGGGTGCCTGGAATGTCCTATCCCTAAGAGAGGATGATCACCTGTCTCTGTTATCATCTGAGCTCAAGCGTTTGGACATCGGGATTGCAGCTCTCTCTGAGGTTCGGAGACCGGATTGTGGCGAGATAATGGTGGGTGGTTACACCTACTATTGGTCTGGTCGCTCTGATGGTTACCATACCCAAGGAGTTGCTGTAGCTGTGTCCAATAAGCTGACCCCAATGATAATTGAGGTAACACCGCTCAACGAGCGTATCATGAGATTAAGGATTCGTCACTCCTTGGGTGTCATTTCCCTGGTCTCTGTTTATGCTCCGACTGAGGCGAGTGATCTCACCGTGAAGGATGCATTCTACGCCACACTCGAGTCTGTGGTTGAACAGTGCCCCAGACGAGATACACTTCTAGTCTTGGGGGATTTCAATGCATCGACTGGAACTGATAGGGATGGTTTTGAGGTGTGTGTTGGTCCCCAAGGGTCAGGAAATATGAACCAGAATAGCACTAAGTTCCTTGACTTTGCAAGAAGTCATGGACTTAGGGTGGCTGGTTCATGGTTTCAGCGCCCACAAGCTCATCGCTGGACTTGGTATTCCAACGCTGGCGGTGTGGCAAAGGAGATTGACCATGTCCTCATTGACGGTCGTTGGAGGATGATCCAGAACTGCAGGGTCTACCGGAGTGCTCAGTTCCTCAATACTGACCACAGGCTTGTTGTAGCAACTCTAAAGCTGCACCTTAAATCCTGGAGAATGGTACCATCCCAGCCTAGGCTGGATGTTGGCAAGCGCAGGGATGAGAGAGTAGCTGAGGAGTTTGCGAACAGGCTGAGTGGACACTTGGTGGGTCTGGGTGCTTTGGGGGGTCCTGAAGAGTTGTGGAGCGTCTTCAAGACCACCGTCCTTGATGTTGCCGGTGGATGTCTTGGAGCTCACCGCAGGGCAAAGAAGAATTTTGTCTCTCAAGGGACACTGGATACCATTGACCAGAGTCGCAGGGCCAGGCTGAATGGCAGAGCTGAGCTGTTCAGGGAGCTGAGGCGTAAAACTGTACATGCACTGAGGGTGGACAAGGAGGCCTCTGTGCGAGGAATCTGTGAGGGGGTAGAGCATCACCTGTGCAGAGGTGATTCTCGTCCTGCTTACAGGGGAATTCGCGAATTACGTTCATCCAAGCCCATCCCTCGGAGCACTGCAGTTCGAGCAGAGAGTGGTAGGCTCTTGACAGAGGAGTCTGAAGTGAAGGCCCGCTGGGCCGGTTACTTTGAGCGGTTGTACCAGGCTGATCCCCCAGCTGTCGAGTTGGACGTCAAGGGTGTTACAATCCCTGTTGCTGACCCTCGAATCAACTGTGGTCCACCTTCGCTTGTGGAAACACGGGCTGCGGTGAACCAGTTGAAGCAGGGCAAAGCTCCAGGGATCTGTGGCATCCATGCCGAACTTCTCAAGGCTGGTGGAAATGCTGCACTCGTGTCGTTGCATGCAGTTTTGTGCTCTGCCTGGAACACAGGCATCATCCCAACTGACTGGAAGAGGGGCCTTGTTGTCCCTCTCTGGAAAGGGAAGGGTGATCGCCAAGACTGCAACAACTACCGTGGGGTGACGCTGCCCTCAGTGCTGGGCAAGGTCTTTGCTCGGATAATTCTTGATAGGGTTCGCCACCATCTGCTTGAGCACCAGCGTCCAGAGCAGTCAGGCTTTACACCAAAGAGGTCAACGATTGACCGTATCCTTGCCCTTCATGTCCTCACCGAACGCAGACGAGAGTTTCGGCAGGGGCTGCTTGCAGCCTATGTTGATCTCTGCAAAGCATTCGATTCAGTGAATCGGGATGTCCTCTGGAGGATTCTTGGTCTTCGTGGGGTGCCACCAAAACTGATCGATCTGATGTCTGAACTCTACTCTGGTACTGAGAGTGCTGTGAAGTGTGGTGGTACCATCTCTGACTTATTTCCAGTTGTTACTGGAGTTCGTCAGGGATGTGTACTGGCCCCCACACTTTTCAGCACTTGTATGGACTGGATTTTAGGGAGGATGTCGGAGAGATCAAGTTGCGGTGCATCGTTTGGGAATGTCAAGATCTCGGACCTTGATTTTGCAGATGATGCAGTCATCTTTGCGGAGACTTTAGACATCCTTTTGGGGGCCCTCGAGGTGCTGAATGAGGAGTCGGAGCCGCTGGGATTACGGGTTTCTTGGGTCAAAACTAAGATCCAGGCTTTCGGTGACATCTTGGATGCTGCTGTCCTGTCTGTGTCTGTTTGTGGTGAGGATGTTGAGGTCGTGAAGAGATTCACTTACCTTGGCAGTGATATTCATGTCTCTGCTGGCTGCGAGTCAGAGGTCAATAGACGTCTGGGTCGGGCCTGGGAGTCATGGATTCACTGGATCATGGGGTGTGGCGCTGCCGGTATCTGTGCGGGAGGACGAAAGTCTGAGTCTTCAGGTCCTTGGTACTTCCAGTCTTGCTCTATGGATGCGAGACTTGGACTCTGACCAAGGATCTGAGACGGAGACTTAATTCCTTTGGTACCAGGTCTCTTCGGAGAATCCTTGGCTATCGCTGGTCGGATTTTGTGTCCAACGAATGGTTGCTGCGAGAAACTCGGATGAGATTAGTTACCTGCATAGTCCGTGAGCGTCAGTTGCGGCTGTATGGACATGTGGCTCGTTTTCCTGACGTTGATCCTGCTCACCAGATTCTCTCAGCGAGGGAGTCTCATGAGTGGAGGAGGCCAGTGGGCCGACCACGTACCTTGTGGTTGCAGCAGGTTGACCATCATATCAAGGAGATGGGGATGGGTCTGGCATCTGCCTGGGGGATGGCCAGACGGAGGCCCCTGGAGTACCGGCGGAAAGTAGACGCAGCGACGCGCTGTTCTGGCACATGCTCCCATACCTGACCTGAAGTAAAATAATTGAATTAGAAGAAAAAAAATTGAAGTTTAAATTTGAAGTAGAATTGCAGTTCTTAATTAATCTCGATCAGACTTAGAAGATTGTTATGTGGGTTTATTGCAAAATCAGTAAAGCATATAACTTATGTGAAGGACAGCTGCTGAATATGTTAATGAGACAAAATTATAATGTTAATGAGACAACAATAATAATGTTAATGACACAACTGTCAAATAAAACAATAATGTTAATAAAGAGAAAATTAATTCTTTACAAAGTTCTGCTGTGCCCATAACATATCTTGATAAATAAACACTAGTCCTATATCTATAAATCTTTATTGTGGTATCAATAAAACCTCGGAAGGTAAGCCAAATAATATTTTAGCTTAATACCTGTATTCCATTTTCTGAAAGTACTGCAAAAATCTTTAAGTTGTGGGAAACAAATTTTGAAGAATCATTTTGCACCAAAGGCTCATTCATATATTCATAGATCATGCTTTGGATGCAAGGTCAGGAAGATTATCAAATGATATCCCTTGTGAGAGAGTAGTCATCTTGTGGGGTAAAAGTGAAATCTTGCGCAACAACTCCACAAGATAGAGAGAGCTTTAATTTTTTACTTTCTCACTTGTGGGAGGGTGGGCGTGGGGAAGAGAAGGTGGGGGAGGGGAGTAGGTAAGTTAAACATATGATTTGATTTGTTCATTCACATTGTTGCTTCATTTTGGTTATTACTTTCGAATATCATAATTCAATAAAAAAGCATATATTTTCAGATTTCACCAAACATCATTTCAACAATCCCACCTTCAACTGGTCTTACCTTCGGCCCTGCTCAGGTCAGGTAAGACTAGATCTGTGACTTGCTGCAGGTACCATGTAAACCTGTACTAACCTGTTTCATGGTCGGGTTGTCGGTGACTAAACCATTTTCCCCACCAGGTTTCCTGGTAAGGAGGGTGTATGATATGGACACCCATCAGGATTAAAAGCAAAACCTGTCATTGGGCAGAGGAGCTCCTTGTGAGCCAACTGCCATCCATATCTAGTACCCAACCGTGTCTGCGGATGTCCTCCTGCAGTTGGGTTACTTTTTATTAGGAGGTTGGTGGCAGGATTTGCACTTCGTCCACTGTAAAACCCTTCATTCCACACAACGTACAACAAAAAAAATCTGAAAACCCACTCCATGGGAGTACCTCCTGTGCAGCTGCTCTGTGCAGGACAGCTCACCGGATGACGGGATTGGAGAAAAGCCTTCAGGACCCCCACTCTTTGATGATAGGAGCGAAACCATGGGGTAACCTTACCGGGTCAGATTGCGGTCGTGTGTGTCGGGGTGGTGCTGAGGTGTCGTCCACCAGAAGGTGGTCTCCTTGGGTTAACTTGAGGTGGTCCCTTTGGGTGTGTGCCTGGAATATGCTATCCCAAAGAGAGGATAATCACCTGTCTGTTATCATCTGAGCTCAAGCGTTTAGACATCGGTATTGCAGCACTCTCTGAGGTTCGAAGACCAGATAGTGGCGAGATCATGGCAGGTGGTTAAACCTACGATTGGTCTGGTCGCCCTGGTGGTTACCATGCCCAAGGAGTTGCTGTATCTGTGTCCAATGAGCTGACACCAATGATAAGTGAGGTAACACCGATCGAGCGTATTATGAGATGAAGGATTCATCACTCCTTGGGTGTCATTTCCCTGGTCTTTGCATATGCTCTGACTTAGGAGAGTGATCTCACCGTGAAGGACGCATTCTATGCCACGCTCGAGTCTGTGGTTGATCAATGCTCCAGATGAGATACTCTTCAAGTCTTGGGGGATTTCAATGCATCAACTGGAACTGATAGGGATGGTTATGAGACATGCGTTGGTCCCCATGAGTCGGGAAATGTGAACCAGAATAGCACTAAGTTCCTTGACTTTGAAAGAAGTCATGGAATTAGGGTGGCTAGTTCATGGTTTCAGCGCCCAGGCTCATCACTGGATTTGGTATTCCAATGCTGGTGGTGTCGCAAAGGAGATTGACCATGTGCTCATCGATGGTCAATGGAGGATGATCCAGAATTTTAGGGTTGACCGGAGTGCTCAGTTCATCAATACCAACCACAGGCTTGCTGTAGCAATTCGGAAGTTTCAGCTTAAATCTGGGAGAATGGTGCCATCCCAGCCTAGGCTAGATGTTGACAAGCTCAAGGATGAGATGGGAGCTGAGGAGTTTGCGAAAAGGCTGAGTGGAGATTTGGGGGTCTGGGTGCTTTGGGGAATCCTGAAGAGTTGTGGAGTGCCTTCAACACAACCATCCTTGATGTTGCCGGTGGATGTCTTGGAACTCACTGTACGGCGAAGACGAATTTTTCTCTCAAGGGACACTGGATACCATTGACCAGAGTTGCAGGGCCAGGCTGAATGTCAGAGCTGAGCTGTTCAGGGAGCTGCGGCGTAAAACTGTATGTACACAGAGGGTAGACAAGGAGGCCTATGTGCGAGGAATCTGTGAGGGGGTAGAGCATCACCTGTGGTCAAGTGATTCTCATCCTGCTTACAGGGGAATTCGCGCATTGCGTTCCTCCAAGCCTATCCCTCGGTGTACTGCAGTTAGAGCGGAGTCTGGTGGGCTCTTGACAGAGGAGTCCGAAGTGAAGGCCCGCTGGGCCGGTTACTTTTAGAGGCTGTAACAGGCTGATCCACCAGCTATAGAGTTGGATGTTCATGGTGTTACTATCCCTATTACTGACCCTCCAATCAACTGTGATCCACCGTCGTTTGTGGAAACACAGGCTGCGGTGAACCGGTTGATATGGGGTGAAGCTCCTGGGATTTGTGGCATTCATGCTGATCTTCTCAAGGCTGCTAGAAATGCTGTGCTTGTGTCATTGCATGCAGTTTTGTGCTCTGCCTGGAACACAGGCATCATCCCAACTGACTGGATGAGGGGCCTTGTTGTCCCTCTCTGGAAATGAAAAGGTGATCGCCAGGACTGCAACAACTACCGAGGGGTGACGCTGCTCTCATTGCCGGGCAAGGTCTTTGCTCGGATAATTCTTTATAGGGTTTGCGACCATCTGTTTGAGCACCAGCGTCCAGAGCAGTCAGGCTTTACACCAAAGAGGTCTAAGATTGACCGTATCCTTGCTCTTCGGGTCCTCACCAAACACGGGCAAGAGTTTCGGCAGGGGCTGCTTGCAGCCGATATTGATCTCTGCAAAGCGTTCGATTCAGCGAATTGGGATGCCTTCTGGAGAATTCTTTGTGTTCGTGGGGTGCCACCAAAACTGATCAATTTGATGTCTAAACTATACTCTGGTACTGAGAGTGCTGTGAGATGTGGTGATACAATCTCTGACTTATTTCGAGTTGTTACTGGAGTTCATCAGGGGCAGGGGTCGGGAACGTGTGGCTCGCGAGCCAGGTATGGCTCTTTTGATGATTGCATCTGGCTCACAGATAAAATTGGAGTTTGAAACTTGGAAAGCCCAATATTTCTCGCAGAAGCTTTACCTATAGTTTGAATGGTGTCGTGCTTCATTCACGTGCAGGGCTGAACTTGGCAGAAGGAGAGAAGAAAAAACACCTCCGAATTGTCTGAAGCGGTTTTTGTTTCGTCCAGTCATGCGGCCGACGCGAGTAGTGATTTCGGTTCCTCCAATGACGTGCCGCCACCGAGACGCGTCACGGAATTCATCTTGACCAATCATGCGCCACCGCTGAGGCGACAGCATCCCAGAGTCGGCCAGCCGCGCCGCACCTCTCGAGTATGTCAGCCCGTGCGCAGGCCAGCCAGACTCACTTGGGTCAACATCTCCCTCTCTCTCATTTGCTCAAAGCTAACCCTTCGACGAAGAAGATAGCGAAAAGAAAAAAAGATGAGGAGTATCGTACATTTCAGGACGAATGGGCCGAAGAATTCGCCTTTGTGGAGAGAGCAGGTTCTGTGGTGTGTCTAATTTGCAATGACAAAATTGCATCGATGAAACGGTCGAATATAAAGCGGCACTTCGACACGCGCCATGCTACCTTTGCATCAAAATACCCTGTGGGAGACAGCAGAAAGAAAGCGTGCCAAGAGCTACTGAGCAGGGTGCAAGCCAGCCAGCAGCAACTCCGCATATGGACCCGGCAAGGTGACTATAATTCCGCCAGCTTTGCTGGATCTTTAGCAATAGTGAGGAATGGAAAACCATTCACAGATGGCGAGTATGCAAAAACGTTCATGCTGGATGTCGCCAATGAACTTTTTGATGATCTTCCGAACAAAGACAAGATAATCAAACGGATACAAGACATGCCTCTGTCGGCAAGAACTGTTCATGATCGTACCATCATGATGGCAAACCAAGTGGAGGAAACGCAAGTGAAGGACATAAATACAGCGCCGTTCTTTTCCCTGGCTTTGGATGAGTCAACAGACGTAAGCCATTTGTCGCAGTTCAGTGTGATTGCAAGATATGCTGCTGGTGATACACTGCGCGAAGAAAGTCTTGCTGTTCTGCCAATAAAAGGGTCCACAAGAGGTGAGTATTTATTCAAGTCTTTCATGGAGTTCGCTCAAGAAAAAAATCTACCTATGGATAAACTTATCTCGGTGTGTACTGATGGTGCTCCGTGTATGGTGGGGAAAAACAAAGGATTTGTGGCGCTTCTCCGTGAACATGAAAATAGACCCATCCTAAGTTTCCATTGCATTCTACACCAGGAAGCACTTTGTGCTCAGATGTGTGATGGGCAGCTTGGCGAAGTGATGTCGCTGGTCATTCGTGTGATCAACTTTATTGTTGCCCGAGCCTTAAATGCTCGCCAGTTTAAAACACTGCTGGATGAAGTTGGAAATAACTATCACGGTCTGCTTTTGCACAGCAATGTGCGTTGGTTGTCAAGAGGGAAGGTGCTTAGCCGTTTTGCGGCTTGCCTGAACGAAATCCGGACTTTCCTTGAAATGAAAGGGATTGAGCATCCTGAGCTAGCCAAAACTGAGTGGCTCCTCAAGTTTTACTATCTCGTGGATATGACTGAACATCTGAACGAGCTCAACGTGAAAATGCAAGGCGTTGGAAATACAGTGTTATCCCTTCAACAAGCCGTGTTTGCTTTTGAAAACAAGCTGGAGCTCTTTATCATAGATCTTGAAACAGGTCGTTTACTACATTTTGAAAAACTGAGACAATTTAAAGATGCATGCACAGCAAGTGAGCCCACTCAAAACTTTGATCTCCACCAGTTAGCTGGCTTCACATCCAGTCTCCTACAGTCATTCAAAGCACGCTTTGGAGAATTTCGTGAGCACACTCGTCTTTTTAAGTTCATCACCCATCCAAACGAGTGTTCACTGAACACAGCCGACCTGAGTTACATTCCTGGTGTCTCCGTCAGAGATTTTGAAGCAGAAGTGGCTGACCTGAAGGCCTCAGACATGTGGGTGAATAAGTTCAAGTCACTGAATGAAGATTTGGAAAGAATCGGATGACAGAAAGCAGAGTTGGCGAGCAAGCACATGTGGACAGAAATGAAAAAACTTCAACCCGAAGACGAGCTGATTATCAAAACTTGGAACGCGCTTCCTGTCACATACCTCACACTGCAGCGTGTAAGTATTGCTGTATTGACCTTGTTTGGATGTACGTATGCATGTGAGCAGTCATTCTCACATCTTAAAAACATCAAGTCCAATCTACGATCACGTCTAACGGATGAAAGCCTCAACGCTTGCATGAAGCTTAACCTCACCAAGTACCAACCAGACTACAAAGCCATCAGCAAATCCATGCAGCACCAGAAGTCCCATTAATGGTGAGTATTATAACAACATTATTTAAAAGAATAAATTCAGAGGCTTATTATACTCACATTTAGTTGAATTCAGTCTTAAAATATATTATATGGCTCTCACTGAAATAGATTTCCAAATATTTTGCTTTAATGGCTCTCTGAGTCAAAAACGTTCCCGACCCCTGATCAGGGGTGTGTACTAGCCCCCAAACTTTTCAGCGCTTGTATGGACTGGATTCTGGGTAGGATGTCAGAGAGACTAAGCTGTGGTGCATCGTTTGGGAATGTCAAGATGTCTGACCTTGATTTCGCAGATGATGCAGTCATCTTTGTGGAGACTCTGGATATCCTTTTGGGGGCCGTCAAGGAGCTGAATGAGGAGTCAGAGCCGCTGGGTTTATGGGTTTCCTGAGTCAAATCTAAAGCCGCTGTCACACCTTGACGTTTTGGCCAGCATATGGCAAGGTATCAAAATGTATGTAAAACGCTGGCGTACGCTGAACTATTGATGTTTTATTTTGACATATTCATAACGAGTTGGACGTATGCATAACGTATTAGTAACGTACACAGAACGTTTCAATCACATATAGATAACTTATACCAACGAATGCTGAGCGTGTTGTCGGCATTCACAACCTATGCCCAATGATAGTCTAACTTATGCATAGCGCGGCAGCATATCGCCAACGATCACCTGGCATAGCCTATTAAAAGGCTGCGGCTCGACAATTCATATCATAACGCACTAGACATCCAAGTGTCAAGCCGCTGTCACACCTTGACAATTCAGCCAGCGTATGCTGACATATGAAAAATTTGTCTAAAACGCTGGCACACGTCGAATACGTTATGGGTAAGTTTTGTATACGTTCAGAGCATGCTGGCATACGTCGTAGTACACTGGCATACGTCTTAGTACGCCAAGTACGTCGACAAATTTTCAGCATGTTGAAAATTTCTCGATATACTCGGCGTATGACACACGTTCCGCATACGCTGGCATAAGTTGTAGGCACGCTACGCGATCGTTGACACACATCGACATACGTTACTTGTAAGTTACTCATAAGTCGAAACACGTTGAGGTAATGGTTAGCGTCAGTGTTCCAGACTCCCTGTTTTTTTTTTCTTCGGTATGACGGTGATGTTGACACTTCGATTTCTAGTGCAGTTATGATTTAAATCGTTGAGCAGCAGCCTATTAATTATATTATATTATAACCGCACTAGAACCGCACGAATAATGCAAGCCTACTGTACGCCCTATGTACGGTCGACGTGGAACACATCTACGTCATGGCTACGGCTTGTTGAATTGCTACGGCCAACCTAGAAATGAAAAAAGTTATAACTCTGCGCTGTAATTCCACGGAGACCCCTACGGCTTGTAAAAGATAGCCATACGGCGTAGGGCCACCCTGAGGCCACCTCAGAAACTCTGAGGCCGCTGCATGTTTCTGTCAATTCAGGGGGGGGGAGGTACAGCCGCCATATCCTAGCCGTAGAGCAAATGTGACTCATGCTTTAAAAGTCTCGTCTCCTTCAGCCACACCTCATCGCTTAGTACAGCAAGTCCAGGAATCAATCTTGCAGCCCTATGCTGAACCCACTCTCTGGCAGCAAGTCCTTCCTCAGATGTAGTGACAACATATTCCAGATGAGGCCTCATTTAACTGTTTCTATCAACTTTCTGAAAAGTTTCCATCAACTATTGATTAAGCAGTAGTTGATAAAACTGATAAGTTTCTGTCAACTACTGCTTTCGTTCTATAATTTATCCCCCTACGAATAGGATGTCAAATCCTATTCACTTTATCTAGAGCTGACTGGCACTGTGCCGCCTGTGCCCCTTGCATTATGTAATCACTATTTTCATTATTCTTACCCATCCCCAGCAGTTTACATTTCTTTATGTTAAACTGCATCTGCCATATTTTGCCCAATCTATTAAGTATATATACTCTATAGTCTCATGGCTTAGAATGTGCCTGCATGAGTTTTGATGTGCCCTAAGTTACTCTTCAATTTATTTTTGAACATAACTAGGGGAAATAAAAAAAATCAAGGGTAAAATTTTCCGACCCTAGCAAGAAGAGGGGAATCAATGAAATAGGTCACACCCCATTTTTGCATGTGTATTTGCAGAAAATGCCACTCTCCATTCTCATGACTGCAATCAGAAAGGATCATTCAACATACCTTCCATCATCCCAGTTCCTGTTTTCATGAAAAGAACAATCAGCAATTGCTCTTATGAGATCTGCTGCATCTTCAACTGTACCTGCAGTTAGAATCTGACAAATCGTGTGCGCGCGAGCGCGCCCACACACACACACACACACACACACACACACACACACACACACACACACACACACACACACACACACACACACACACACACACACACACACACACACACACACACACACACACACACACACACGATTGTACTCAAAACAAGAAGCAAAACATTCGTCGTTACTTTTTATATTCAGTTATACTCACAAGGAACCTGCACTTATAAGCAGATTAACCCCCCACTTTTATAACTTTTAATGCGGCTTCCATTAGGAGGTGCCATCATACATTTACTTCGAGAAAATTAGGAACCCCAATGATTATTCATTTTTTTATTCCCACTCAAACATTCCCTTACACACCCTGAGTACAACCACCAGTTTTGAAGTTATTCAGACCTGCAGTTTAGTAAGTAATGTATAGAATCCAAACAAACAAATAAATCCACAAACAAATAATTAAACCCACAAACAAACAAACACAGAAGATGTCATGCATAGCACTATACTTGCAAAACCCATAAAACAAATTCGACCTTCAAAGTAATTGGTGGTTGAATTCAATGACCAAATATGCAAATTCTCTTCAAATTTCAAGTCAATTGGATGAAAATTGACAATTTTAGAAATTTGGTCTTTGTCGACATTTTGGCCGATGTTGACCTTTTGGCCTTTCTGACATCAAAAATAATTGGCTGGATGAATTCAGTGACCTGAAATAGAAATCCACTTCGAATTTCAAGTCAATTGTATGAAAATTTAGGATTTTAGAAATCTAACCTAAGTTGTTGACCTTTGGACTATGTTAACCTCTTGGTCTAAGTTGACCTCAAAATATAATAAGTGGTTGAATATATATATATATATATATATATATATATATATATATATATATATATATATATTTTGTATACATTGTCGAGGTTCGTATGAGAGCTAACACAACGCACAGCAAGGGAGGCATGAGACAGGAGGGGCGGGAGTGGGAAGGACAAAACAGTGGGGAACAGAGACATTATGAGATCTGTGGAAGGGAGAGGGATGGGGTGGGGAATATGGGGAATACAAGATGGACATTGCAGGGACTTTCAGAAAGGAAAGCAGGGAATTTGAAGGGGGTGGGTTTGGGTGGATTATCGGGGGTAGAAAAGATCGAGGATTTGGATTGGGGATGATAAGAGGTGGTGGTGAACTGCTGTTTTGAAGGCCTGGAGGGAAGAGTGGGATTGAATAGAGTGAGGGAGTTTATTCCAAAGGCGGGAAAAGAGGAATGAAAGAGTGAAGGTGAGCAGTGATTCGTGATTTTGGTAGTTTTACCAGAAGGGGGTTGTTGGTGGACCTTGAGCACCCTGCGAAAATGTGGTGAGGACAAATCGCAGAGAGAGCAGGGGGGGGACTAGGCTGGAGAGGAGACGGTAGAAGACAGAAAGACCACCAACCAGCCTGTGGTGAGAGAGTGAGAGGCCCAAAGACTCAGCCTCATTGTGGGAGATGCCAATGATCCGAAATGCCTTGGTTTCCACAGTGTGAAGCCGAGAAAGGTGGGAGGCAGGAGCACCAGTCCAGAGGGGAGAGCAGTACTCCATCAGGCTGCGGACAAAAGCTTTGTAAGTGGTCAGGAGCTCAGGTGGGCTGAGGAAACACTTTGCATGATGGAGGATTCCCAGTCGGAGACTGGCTTTGGAGGCCAGGTTTGAAATGTGGCTTTTCCAGGAAAGGTCATGGTGAGACCCAGAAGCTTGAAAGAAAGGACTTCTTCCAGAGGATTGTTGAGAAAGTGGATGGGGGGGGTTTTCTAAACGGTCCTTTTGGAGAGACATAGTGAGAGTGTGAGATTTGTCCGGATTGAAAGACATGTTTCACGTGTTGGACCAGTTTGTGATTTTACCCAGATCTGCAGTGAGTGAAGAAGCTGCTGCTTGCCGGTCTGAGGGATGACCGATGGTATGGCAGAGGGTGGAGTCATCAGCAAAGAGATATCGAGGATTTTCCAGAGAGTCTGAGAGATCATTGATGAAAACCAGAAAAGGAACAAGGCCCAGAACGCTACCTTGAGGAACTCCAGACTAGAAAGGAAGAGGGGATGAAAGAACTGCATTTAGGGCCACATGTTGACTTCGACAGGAGAGGAAGTCTGCGAGCCATGAGTGGAGATGGCCTTGGATACCATAGCAAGAGAGTTTGGTGAGCAGGGCAGGGTGCCAGACCATGTCAAAAGCACGTGATATGTCCAGGGATACGGCTCGGATTTCATGTCTGGCATTGAGGACCTCCATCAGTTGTTGGGAGAGCAAAAGCAGCATATCCAGGGTAGAGTGACCTGGTCTGAAACCAAATTGATGATCGGAAATCAAGCCATTGGAGAAGAGGAAGGATTTAATGTCTGAAGCAATGATGGATTCCATAACCTTGCTGATGATTGGGAGAAGGCTGATTGGTCTGTAGTTGCAGGGATCTGTTTTTGCTCCTTTTTTATGCAGGGCAGTAATGTTTGCTGATTTCCAGGCAGATGGCAGATGACCTTGAGCAAATGAGAGGGTGAATAGAACAGAGAGAGGGTGAGCAAGAGCAGAAGAGCAGGTTTTTAGGAAACGTGGGCTGATGCCGTCTGGACCGGTTGCAGAATCTGAGTCGAGGTTTGACAGCAAACTCTCCACCTTGTCAGGGGTAAAGGACACAGAGTCCAGGGAGAGTTGGGTGCGACTGGGTAACGGTGGGGAGAGAAAGCAATGGGTTTTGGACAGAAGATTTAGCTGCAAACACCGAGTTTATGCATTCAGCCTTTTCACGAGCGGTATCAGCAGTGCGGCCATTTGAGGTAAGGGAGGGGATGGAGGGGGGACATACACCAGAAACAGATTTGATTAGATGCCACCAGGATTTTGAGGAGGGAGAGAGGTTTGAAAGTTCAGACTTGAGCTTTGAAAGATGTTGTTTTCTGGCTCTCCTGAGGGTAGATACACACTTGTTCCGAGCTTTATGGAAGGAACTGAGATTACCCTCAGTTGTGTTTGCTTTCCATGAGGCAAAGGCAAGTTGTTTCAGGACAACTGCCTCACCACAAGCTTCCGTGAACCAAGGGCGGGAGGAAGGGTAGGACAACTGAAGACGAGAGGGGATAAATCTGTGCATGAGGGAGAGTAAGCTTCTTTGAAAGAATTCCCAGGATGAGTTGATGTTGGAGAAAGTAGCAATAGGAGACCAGTCTATAAGTTTGATGGCTGCTTGGAGACCCTGCCAGTCAGCTTGAGTGAAATGCCAGACTCGACGGTGGTGAGGTGGTTCTCTGTTAACAGCCAGAGAGATGTCCACTTTGACAAGGACGTGGTCAGAAGAACCAATTGGAGCGAAGGAAGAGCAGCAGATATTGTCAGGGAAATTTGTCAAAATCAGATCCAGAAGAGATGAAGTACCATTGGTTGACATCCGGGTCGGGAAGTTGACAGATTGAGTCAGTCCCAATGAGTCGCAGAAAGCTTTTGCTGAAGTGCCATGACAGGTGAGAGAGGTACCCACACCGAGCAAACTGGCATGATGACAATTGAAGTCGCCACATATGAGGAAGAGAGAGAGAGAGAGAGAGAGAGAGAGAGAGAGAGAGAGAGAGAGAGAGAGAGAGAGAGAGAGAGAGAGAGAGAGAGAGAGAGAGAGAGAGAGAGAGAGAGAGAGAGAGAGAGAGAGAGAGAGAGAGAGAGAGAGAGAGAGAGAGAGAGAGAGAGAGAGAGAGAGAGAGAGAGAGAGAGAGAGAGAGAGAGAGAGAGAGAGAGAGAGAGAGAGAGAGAGAGAGAGAGAGAGAGAGAGAGAGAGAGAGAGAGAGAGAGAGAGAGAGAGAGAGAGAGAGAGAGAGAGAGAGAGAGAGAGAGAGAGAGAGAGAGAGAGAGAGAGAGAGAGAGAGAGAGAGAGAGAGAGAGAGAGAGAGAGAGAGAGAGAGAGAGAGAGAGAGAGAGAGAGAGAGAGAGAGATTGGACCAAATTCAATGACCAAATATGCAACTCGTCTTCACATTTAAAGTCAATCGCAAGAAAATTGACAATTTTATAAATACGGCCTGTGTTGATCTTTTGGCCTATGATGACATCAAGAATAATTGGTGATTAAATTCAGTGACCTGATATGCAAGTTTTGTCACAACTATCTCTATAAATACGAATTTGGACAGGATTTCTCATTGGGGCAAATGTAATCAAGTTCAGTTTAATGTTTCTAAACCTTAATTTCTTCCTATTTCTCTGTCCAAAACAGCTCTCAATTTTCCCATCTCCTTTGAAGGCTGTACAATTTTACCACCCAATACACTAAACATACTTGGTATTACTACTTCAAATCTATTTTAGAAACCCCACATTATACAAATAGCTAAGTCTTCCTCAAAGAAACTCGGAGCCTTGTTCAAATGTCGAAGATTCTTCAAGTCTGAACAGTTGCTCCGATTTTATAAAGAATTGATTTGTCCTTGTATAGAGTACTACTCTCACATCTGGAGAGATTGTAGCTCTACGTATTTACTTGATAATGTCAAGTCTAGTCGAAAGCAATCCGACTTTATCAACTCTCTTAATCTAACCCCAAAACTCAATTTGCTTTAATTATGCCTCAATGTGGGCTTTCTTTCCTTTTTCTAAAGATATTACTTTGGTTTCTGCTCCAAAGAACGAGCTGCTTGTATTCCTCCATCATTAGCTATACCATAAAATACTCAGCAATCCATATCACATGATTATTGTGTGGCTGTTGGCAACTTAAGGGTGGGCCATTATGATGTTTTCTTCTTTCACTTTACTGCTAAGCTTTGGAATTATTTACCTTCTTATGTCTTTCTGAACAGTTATAACCTGCCCCTTTTTAAAAGGCAGGTTTTACAGCTCTTCAAAAACTCTTAGATGATTTTTCCTTCTCTTCACTTCTCTATTTCTCCAGTTCTTTTTTGTTTCATTTAAGATCTGGCCTCGATGAGGACTATATAGTCCGTGACTGGAGCCTTTTTTGTATTCATAGTCGAGGGATCAGGACATATACTTTGTCGAGGGAAGAGCGAGCACACTGAACAGATCAGGACATAACAGGATGCAAAAGGAACAGTAGACAGATGGTGGAAACGCCAACAGCAGAGTAGAAGGCAAAGATATAGAGAGAGACTTGGACAAACAAAGGGTGTGGAGAGGAATGGTGGGGGCAGGAGAGGATGGATGGGGTGGACAAGGTGATGCAAGGAAGGAAGATCCAAGGAGTGAAAACTGGAAAATGGATAGAGGAGGGATTGGGGTAGGATTGAGAGGGAGGGGGAGTTCATGAGGTAGTAAAGATCATGGTTTTGAATTGAGGAGGATCTGAGATGGTGGTGCAAAGCAGCAGTCTTGAAGACCTAGAGGGAAGAATGAGATTGAAGAGGATGTGGATGTTGGTTCCACAGGCAGCGAAAAAGAGGAATGAATGAGTGGAGGTGAGCAGTAATCCTGGGTTTAGGAAGTTTCACCAAAAGAGGGTTGATGGTGGACCGTGTGTGCCCTGCATGGGGACAAAGCACAGAAAGAGCAGAGGGTGCAAGACCATAAAGGAGGTGGTAGAAGACAGAGAGAGACCACCATCCTGTCTGCGATGGCCAAGTGGTAGGCCTTCAAACTCAGCTTCAGTATGGGAAATTCCAATAATTGTGAAGGCCTAGGTTTCCACGGTGTGAAGCTGAGCATGATGTGAAAAGGGGAGCCAGACGAGAGGGGAGAGAAGTACTCCATCAAGGTGTGTATGAAGGTCTTGTAGGTGGATAGCAGTTCAAGTGTGCCAAGGAAGGACTTTGTATGAGAGCAGCTGGCTTTGGAGGCCAATTCTGAAATGTGGCTTGCCCAGGAAAGATCAGGGCTGATGGTGAGACCCAGGATTTTAATGACTGAACTTCTTCAAGAGGATTGTTAAGAAAGTAGATAGGAGGGTTTGCCAGACAGTCCTTTTGGGGAGAGCGTGTGAGATTTGTCAGGAGTGAGAAAGATGTTCTAATATAAGTTTTTGACCAGCTGGTAATTTTTTTTCAAGGTCTGAAGAGAGGGGAGATGCTGCAGGTTGTCTGACTGAAGGATGAGGGATGTCAAGGCAGAGGGTGGAGTCATCAGCAAATAGATAAAGAGGATTTTCTAGAGAGTCAGAGTGATCATTTATAAAGATCAGGAATAGGACTGGGCCAAGAACACTGTTAGACACTGCCTTGGGACACTCCATTCTTGACAGGGAGAATAGATGAAAGGATTCCATTGCATGCCGCACGTTGCCTCAAGTGTAGAAGAAGTCAGTGAGAGATGTGTGGAGTTAGTCTTGGATGTCATAGGCAGAGAGTTTGGAGAGGAAGACAGAATGCCAGACTGTATTAAAAGCATGAGATATGTCCAGAGAGGTGGCTCTGATCTCATGTCTGACATTGAGGGCTTTCATCCATTGTTGGGTGAGTAGAAGCAGCATGTCCAAGGCGGAGTGACCAAGTCTAAAACCAAATTGGTGATCTGAGATGAGGTTGTTGGAGAAAAGGAAAGATTTCATATCAACTGCAATGATGGAGTCCATGACCTTGCTGATGATTGGAAGGAAGGTGATAGGTCTGTAGTTCAGGGGATTCATTTTTGCACCTTTTAATGCAATGCAGTGATGTTGACTGATTTCCAAGCATATGGAAGATGACCTAGGGCAAATTATAGGGTTAAAAGGGCAGAGACAGGATGTGCAAAAGCAGCACAGCAGGTTTTTAGGACACGTGAGCTGATGCTATCCCTCCAGTTGCAGAGTCAGAGTGAAGGGTTGAAATAACCTTCTGCACCTTCTGAGGTGCAAAAGATACAGATCCAGGAGTAGTTGGGTATGACGGAAAGGGTGGGTACAGAGAGTGAGGGGTTGGTGTGGTATTGGGAGTTACATGAATATTAATGAATGCATGATGAACCGGAACTGACGAGGCGGAACTGAGAAGGACGTCAGCGGGTGGGCAGCAGGAGACGCCATTAAAAACGGTTGAGCTAAAGATCCTTCGAGTGGGCTGACTTTGCTACACAATAGTTGGGGATACAAGATTTGGAAGCAAACACAGAATTGAGGCATTTGGCCTTCTCATGGTTGGAGTTGGATGTGGTGCCATTTGAAGAGAGAGAAGGGATGAAAGGGGAACATACACCAGAGACAGTCTCACAAGGATCCATCCGGGTTTAAAGCAGGGAGACAAGTTTGAAAGTTAATTCTTGAGGTTGGACAGATGTTTGTTTTCTGGCTCTCCTGTGAGTGGACACACACTTGTTGTGGCCTTTAACGTAAAAAAAACAAAAAAAAATGTATACAATGCCTTCAGCATTTCTGTAAAACTGCATTTCTTCAAAGCAATGACACACAACATACAGCAATCCCAAATATGTTATTTAATTTGTTTGTGTATTAGTTCGTCCTTTCAATATGTCTAGAGGGTAAATGGGAAAGGTGCATTGCATATGGCTCTTTTAGTTCGGTCTCCAATCTTCAATCTTTGCTCTTCTTCCACTCCTTTGCCCCGCTTTGTCTGATGAACCACGCAAGCAAGCACGCACACACACAATGCAAAGCACCAAGCAAAGCACAGCGAGTGCCTCATTTGCATATGCATGCCAATTTTCACCTGCCATCTCACCTCAAACCATTTTGCTCACCATGCTGCAAACACACTCACCACAACCACTTCACATGACTACCAAAAATCCCCGCAACAACTTACATTTATATCTTCAATACAAACACCACCGTTAGGGACAAACCTCTCCCTCTCTGCCGCCATCACAAGAATCCTCCTATCTCTTCGCCACAATGCTGCATTACAAATGCTTAACTACAAAACATCACAACCTACTCTCACCTTTCTACATCTGCTGCAACTACCATCTATTCATCGAACACTCACTGCAGCCTAAAAGAATGCTGAGGGAACGGGAGTCTGGGTATTTTGGGGCATAACTCGAAGCGCGAACATGTGCTGGAGCTCGTTTGAGAACAGACAGGTAACGCAGGGATTTCCATAAATTACCACGTTTGAATGGAGGTCAGTGCACATTCACGGCCAGAGAATACTTCCGAGAACCACGGCCTCATGCTCATGTCAGAACTCTGACGCGCGGGCAGGTCGGAAAGCGATTGAGGTCATTTTTCGGTTTCGAGGCCCAGCGGGGCATGGCCATGGTGTAGGACAACCGCTATGGGTCATTGGGAAGGTTAGAAATCATCAACAGCCCTGTTTGATCTGGTTATTGGCTCCTCCCCTCACCTGTGGCTCATAAAAAGAGCAAACTCAGCTCAGTTTAGTCAGAATCAATGAGAGAGAACTCTACTTTTGCACACGAGTACAAAAACCTCTACTTTTGCACAGACATACAAAGCAATATCTGAAATGCATAAGTTTGACAATGGTATATCAACATGTCCAGTATGAATACATGAGAGAAGTCTCATTAGTCAGAGGATGACACCTTAATTTACAGTATTTTTTCTTTTCCTCCTTTATGTACTTATTGTGCCAAAAAGAGGTGGCAGGAATAGCTGTAAAAAATACCCACGAGTACAGGAGTGATGCAAGAGCAGGTGAGGACAAAATTAATATTGGAAGGGGCAAGGACATATCATATAGATGGTATGCACAAGTATACCAGTATACACAGCACAGCAAAAGCACAAGCAACTCACCTCCTGCACAAATTGTTACCTTTATGCGACTTTTTTTGTCGAAAAAGCAAGTTGATATGGCATGAATATATGATATAGTATTTACAAAACCAAGCGAAGTGTCATGCCTATGAAGATGGGAGGAAAAGCCATTACAGTATGCAAGAAAATATCAACACTTAAAATTTAGCTCAATTTGTTGGTATAAAAAGATATAAATCATATGTTGCGACCTTTCTATTAACTGTCTGCAAGACTCTGTTCCAAGGAAAAGTGATATTTTCCTTTTATAAAATATATAATCTGAACAAGATCTTTCACAATAGCCCCTTTCTTCACAAACTGCTCATAATTACTAGATGGTTCTGTATCTGTAAGTGAATGGAAATTTCCTGAACTTTCACGGTTTCCACACAGCTTAAAATCTAACTATATTACTTTCAAATTACAACTTGTTACCTTTTTAGTCTAATCATCGTTTATAACAAATATCTCACTTCCACAAAAATTACAGTCAACTATTAAAAAAAAAATTCATTCCATATTAAAACACAAGAACGTGCAAGCAAGCATTAACATCACAATTAACCAATGCACCACCAAAGTCACAAGTGAAGAATTTGTGATAAATTGTAAGGCCATTATTATATTGCAATAAATAGATATGGTACAGTTAAAAAATAAAGAATTTGTACTTACAGATAACCTTTGTCTGACAGTGGGAAAGCAATTAACCAACAGGAGGTGAATTGCAAAGAAAGAGCAGAAAGATGGTACATGGTATTGTCTGCTATGTTTCCCTCTTTAAGACTGACAAAATCCTGTAAAATAAACTTGTGAGTTAAAACTACCTTGTTTCTATTTGTTGTAATAGTTCCAAAAAGGCAACATTCCAGATCACATGCACTGAGTTCCAGTTAGCCAAAGTAAAGCCCTACAACTCTCGCCTCCTGGTTATATAAAAGCAAAATGCACCAGCAAGTATATAATTATGAAATTCAAAATCCTTTGGGCATCACATTTGAGATCTACAACATTGCTAGTCGTTCATTCAGTCATTTGTTCCACAATCTGAAACAAAATTTGGCTTAATATTTTACATATTTGAAAAAGTCTCTGTAATTGGTTTTCTGGATCCTCACTGGGTCATTCTGCTCATCTATTTCACTTTTCCTTTCATGTCTACTTACCCTTTTCTCCTATCTGCATCACACCCCTTTACCCCAACCTAAAAAGGTATATACCCCTTCCTGGATTGGTCGACTGGCCCTAACTTGCTTCCCTGCTCAGTACTCAGACTCTCATTATTACCCTCAACTGACTCTTTTAAATTCATTTCACTTACCTGTATACACAAAAAATCTTAAAATGAAGGTCAAGAACTATCATCTCCTGCAAATCATTTGCTCTCACATTTCTCATGTGCAGTGTGACTTTTATTGCCCACTATGTGTGACCATGCTCGCTACAGTAGAGCTATGAGCGGTGAGTTTTATTTATTTCTTCGACGTTATTACTACTTTACTTCCCTTTTATTACTTTTCGTACAAAGGTTACAGCGAGAGGATTTGTTTACAGAATTGGCATCCTTCCCCCACCCATAATACTCCCTCCCTCCAGCAGGGGTCAGTGGTTAAATCACTTGAACAATTCCATGTGTACAGATGAAAATCGCAAGTTGTCTCCCGACACTCACAGGGAGAGCGGGGAGTGGGGGATCTATTTAATGCTCATGATGTGACCCTGCATTCCCCACATGTGCAAACTTTGGTGGAGGACACCCAAGCCGTTTTTGATTCTATAAGGAACAGACATACAGACGTTGGCATATTTTATACTCGCTGAAGTATTTGGCTTATGTGTGGTGTTTGTGGAATTTTGTATGGTGTATTTTGTGTGGCGTTTGTATACTGGTGTGTTGTGTAATTAATAAGAGGCATAACTAGAACTGCCACTTTATAACTGCTGGCAGTGATGACCAAGTACCAAGATGTCCTGCTTTGATGCAACCTCACTTTGATTGGACACTTGACCCTGACACATGACGTTTATTATTATTCTATTGAATTCAGAATGGGATTAAAATAAATTCAATTCAAATCAAAAGGAAGACCAAATAGGTACAGTCCTGCATTGGAGTATTCAGAAAGAACCCAAACAAGCAAAAGTAAAGATGAAGTCATCAGGAGGAACCTGGATAGCATTCAAATTTCAGCTGCTACTCCTCCACACTCAAACCCATTCAGGCACAGCCAAGAGAGCCTTATTCAAAAAAACATAAATAAAAAACCCAAAAAGAATCCAGATCAAAAAAATTAATTTTGATTGCCAGACCATGCATCCGATCAAGTTGAAATTTAAAACATGTATTCCTCATCACTACTTGATAATTGTGAAGTTTCATGTCGATTGATTAATCAGTTCTGGAGAAAACATTATTTAATATTTTTCTTCAATCCAATATTGCTGCCAAACCATGTGGCCTATAAATTATTCCTGAACAAACTTGGACAACCAAGGCTTGGGGAACATTTGTGTGAAGTTTCCCCTTGATCAGTCCAGCCGTTCTGGAGAAGATTTATATAGGATTTGTTTTTTTGTATGCAATGCCGAGGCTTGTATGAGAGCTAACACCCAGAACGTACAACAAGGGTTGTTGGAGATAAGAGGGGTGGGAAAGGGAAGGCCAAAACAGTGGGGTACAGAGACATTGGGAGATCTGTGGAAGGGAGAGGGATGTGGTGGGGTACACAGGGTGAACAAGATGGACACTACAGGGACTTTCAGGAAGGAAAGCAGGGAACTTGAAGGAGGTGGGTTTTGGGTGGATTAACAGGGGTAGAAAAGAGTGTGCTTTTGCATGGGGGAAGATAAGAGGTGGTGGATAACAGCTGTTTTGAATACCTGGAGGGAAGAGTGGGATTGAACAGAGTGAGTAGAGGGAGTTTGTTCAAAAGGTGGGGAAAAAGAGGAACGAAAGAGTGAAGGTGAGCAGTGATTCGTGATTTTGGTAGTTTTACCAGAAGGAGGTTGCTAGCGGACCTTGAGCGCGCTGCAGAAATATGGGCGGGGGGGGGGACATATCTCAGCACAGTGGTGGGGGGAGGCGACGCCAGAGAGGAGACAGTAGAAGACAGAAAGACCACCAACCTGCCTGCGGTGAGAGAGTGAGAGACCCAAAGACTCATTCTCATCGTGGGAGATACCAATGATCTGAAATGCCTTGGTTTCCACAGCTTGAAGCTGAGAAAGGTGAGAGGAGGGAGTACCAACCTAGAGGGGAGAGCAGCACTCCATCAGGCTGCAGACGAAAGCTTTGTATGTGGTCAGGAGCTCAGGTGTGCCAAGTAAGGACTTTGCACGATGGAGGAAAGTAGATGGGGGGGGTGGGTTCCAGATGGTCCTTTCGGAAAGGCATAGTGAGTGTGAGATTTGTCAGCATTGAAAGATATGTTTCACGTGTTGGACCAGCTTGTGATTTTATCCAGATCTACAGAGAGTGAAGAGGCTGCTGCTTGCTGATCTGAAGGATGACAGATAGTAGAGCAGAGGGTGGAGTCATCAGCAAAGAGATAAAGATGATTTTCCAGAGATCGGAGAGATCATTGATGAAAACCAGAAAAAAACAGAGCCCGTAACACTGCCTTGAGGAACTCCAGCCTGGACAGGAAGAGGGGATGAAAGAACTCCATTAAGGGCCACATGTTGGCTACGACAGGAGAGGAAATTTGCGAGCCATGAGTGGAGATGTCCTTGCATACCATCGGAAGAGAGTTTGGTGAGCACGGCAGGGTGCCAGACCGTATCGAAAGCACGCGATATGTCTTGGTGAGATGGCTCTGATTTCATGTCTGGCATTGAGGATCTCCATCCATTGTTGGGAGAGCAGAAGCAGCATATCCAGGGTAGAGTGACCTGGTCTGAATCCAAATTGATGATCGGAAATCAAGCCATTGGAGAAGGGGAAGGATTTAATGTCTGAAGTGATGATGGATTCCATAACCTTGCTGATGATTGGGAGAAGGCTTATTGGTCTGTCGTTGCAGGGATCTGTCTTTGCACTTATTTTGTGCAGACTGGTAATGTTTGCTGATTTCAAAGGAAATGGAAAATGACCTTGAGCAAATAAGAGGGTGACTAGAACAGAGAAAGGGTGAGCAAGAGCAGCAGAGCAGGTTTTTAGGAAATGTAGGCTGATGTCGTCTGGACCGGTTGCAGAATCTGAGTCGAGGTTTGACAGTAAGCTCTCCACCTTGTCAGGAGAAAAGGACACAGAGTCCAGGAACAGCTGGGTGTGACGGTAAGGTGCGTGCAGAAAGTGATGGATTTGGGACACAATATTTAGAAGCAAATACAGAGTTTAGGCATTCAACCTTTTCACATGCAATGTCAGCTGTGTAGCCATTTGAGGTAAGGGAGGGATGGAGGGGGATGATTTGAGGTCCACACTGTTAAGGAAGAGGGAGGGGAGGGCATGAGAGGGGAGGGGGAGGTTATGATTGGGGAGGAGGGGGGAGGTAAGGAGGGTTGTTGAAAGAGTGTGGGGGATTGCAGAAGAGCTTGGGGAGAGGGCCAGATTAGGAGCTGAAAAGGCTTGGTGGTGATGGGTTGAAGTACAGTGGGGAGTAATACGAGATGGGGCAGAGAGCAGTTGAAGATTGGAGGAGGTGGAGTGATGAGATGGAAGAGAGAGGGTGGGGAAAGGAGGCAGCTTTGTGGATGTACGGGGGGGGCAACTTTTGGGAAGGGGGAGTGAGAGGGAAGATTGGGGGGAGAAGGGTAAGAGGAGAGAGTTGAGGGAGAAGGGTGAGGGAGGAGTTTTTGAGAAAGGTGAGAGGGAAGCTTGGAGGGGGAAGAGTGTAAAGGTTGCTTTGAGAGGGAGGGAAGACGATGAGAGCAGGCACAGCCAAGGTGCAGGATGGTGATGGCAAATGTGGGGAGAGGTGAAGGATGAGACTTGGTGGAGGTATGGTGAAGAAGGTATCGGGCAGGAAGAAAAATAATTACATACATGTACTCTCAATTATAATTGTTGCTGGTGCTTTATAAATCTAATTTTTATGCTATAGTCGAATTGGCTGTCAGTTATGTTTCCCTTTACCCAAGAGTCTTTTGACCTAAATATTGATAAAAGGAATGTCTTACTATGAAACAAGGTGACCTTGTTGATATCACTGCAACTTTTGCCATGGTTATGTCATTCTCTTTCACCCAGTGGACACGTATTGCAGTTTGAATTATTTTGCTTAATGCTTATCAGCTAACCCTGTAGTTTTCCCCTCCCATTCTTTGGAATGTCAAGTTGTGTATAAGAAGAATTGCTTCAGGCTTATGTTTCAGTGAAGTCCATTCGAATGTTTCAGTTAAGTAATGGGAAATATTCCTTTTTAAACAAATTGCCTTTTCTTTTACTGTACTCACTGGTTTTTACCCACGTACTGACTGCCTTTTTATATACTCAATTCCTTATATTCATTTCCTTGAATTCAAAAAGTATATAATCACATTCTTACGAGGACCTTTAACCTAATGTTTTATCTCCCACTTCTCCTCTACTCACCTTCCTGTCTGCTTCTTAGTATTTTGTTTGATGCCTTTCTCATGTAAAACCAATCTCACCAATGCCAGCTGTAGGTCATCATACTCTCTCTCTTTGTTCTCTCAGACCCCTCCACTCCTCCCAAAGCATATATATATATATATATATATATATATATATATATATATATATATATATATATATATATATATATATATATATATATATATCAGGAAATGTAAGCTTAGTTTAGTGCAAATCATTGTGGATGTTTACATCTCAGTGTTTTGGACTCCGTGGTACCGTGCAATAAATGTTCTTTGTTGAAATGTACTTTTCCTTGTGGAGAGTGGATTATTTGTGTATTGCAAATTGAGTGATAGTATTTACACCATGTCGGTTAAAAACAAAATTCCACAATAGGGAGGTAGAGGAGTTGAGGGGTTGGGAAGAGGTGGAGGTGTGCTGAGAGGAAGGAAGGAGCATGTTTGTCATGACGAGTGTACTGATTGAGAGAGCGAGATATCTGTCAGGTTAGAATGGATCCCACAGATGTTAGAACACCACACACTTTGGGACAACAGAGGAGGAGCTGATACTGAGGCAGAAGACAGTAAATAGGTGCCAAGAGCGGAGGTAGGATGAGGGGCAAGATGGGAGGGGTAAGGAGAGTGGATAACAGGTGAGGGGTTAGGAGGAGGCAGATTTAAGTAGATGGGGTGAATTGGTACTGAAGTTGGAAAAAAAGGACGATTGATGGAAAACGAACATGCATTGCAAATTGGGTTTTTAAATTTTTTTTAAGTCAGAGATGCGATTAAAGACATTACGTGAGGGATGCAATAAAGGAGAACTAAGCCTTTTGAAGAAGAAAAAGAGTATCGAATTATGATACAATATCGAGAACCACACGTGTGAAAGAGGAAGTTGTAACATTTTAAGAGACCATTTTTAAATTTTTGAATAAAATTATAGACATCATTGACATTTTAATATTTTTCACCAAAACTCCACCAAGGGTTATAAATGAAATTGCATTCTCAAGATAGCCGAGAGCAAGGCTCATTTACACTTAATTTACATCATATCCCTCCAAGTTAAAGGTCAAGGTCAAATGGCAGTCTGAAAAAAACAGAACGCATTTTTTGTCATCACTCAATTTTGCCAATGCGGAGATCTCAAATACCATTTTGTCTTCCAAGATGTTCAAGTTTCATAATAGTGTATCTGCACTGAAGTTGTGCATCTGATATTTGATTGGTGTCATTGACCTACTTTTTTAGGATTGTGACCAAATTAACAAAAACCACCCTTTTGATCATAACTTGAATAATTTTCCTCCAATTTTCATGACGTTGAGTTTTGTGGATAGTCTGTAGATGGGGACACATTTTCTTAATTTACAGCCCAACCCTAAATGTTGAAGGTCAAAGTTATATGGTAGTCCAAAAAAAGCATGGCTACAGTCTTCTAGTGTATAATTCCATCTTAAAAAGGTTTAAAGAGGTTTAAAGGCGAATAAATAAATAAATCAATTATGGGTTTTACCACCATTTTCCCCAGTTTCTATTACACCACCCCGATGTAACATGTTACATTGGTTCTACGTGTCTGTTCTTTGTATCCTTTACAACATCCTTAAAACTAATATTCCTGTTGGGAATGATTTTCAATTTTGGTTAACTGCCAGGCAGGCAGACAGAGTGAAAATATAATCTCACTCCTCTCTGCGCATGTACGATCGGGATGAATTCAGAGCAAAAATACGGTAAAATGGCAGACTTGCTTTCCTATTCATGTTAAAAATATAACATTCAATTTAAATAAGCTGTTCTTCGATCATAAATGGACGATCATAAACTGAAAACACAAACAGACAGACAGATGGACATGAACCAATTTCTTAACCTTGCTTTTCGGTTCACGCGTGCGGGTAACTAGAGCGGCACTAGGTCGAGCACATACCTCCGCCAAGCTGAACAGTTTACGCTTTATATCCCAGTGAAAGGCTGGATCTGCATCTAATCAGCTTGTTCTTGTCAACTACCCAACTTATCCACTAAGTTTTGTCATAATCTGTCCACAATGTTTTGAAATATCCCGCTATATATCGTTTTGGCCCTATCTCTCAATTGTGAAGAATAGAAAAAAAAGAAAAAACAAGAAAATTGAAAAATTCTCATCTGGATCTTCACCAAAATTGAATCAATTCGTCCTTGTCACACACCCAACCTGTCCATCAAGTTCTGTCCGAATCTGCCTTAACTCTGAAATATCCTGCTCACAGACAAACAAACAGAGATAGACAGACAGAAAAACAGGGTTGAAAACATAAGCTCCGCCCACCTTCATGGTGGAGGTAATTAGTGTGGCCTAACTTTTAGATGGTGGTGGTTGTATGGCAGCTTAGCTGCCGAGGTAGCTATTATTTCCTGAAGCGCAACTGTGTCGCTGATGCAGTGCCCCTCTACCAGTACACACACTGGAACTGGTACTCATTTTGCCGACCTCGGAAGGATGACAGGCTGAGTCAACTCCCTGGTGTATTGATTCAGCGGCCGACAGGGCTTGAACTCAGGACCCTAGGATTCCAAGCCACCACCCTAACCACTGAGCTAACACCAGGCTAACTTTTAGATTAAACAATGCTGCATGAATAAAATTCTCGTGAATTATACATTTCACATTTATAATGCCTACGATGTGGGAGTGGAGTGATTTAACTTTCGGGATGATCCTTCACACAAGGTTGTACATAAAATAATCATCAAAATAAAGCTTGCAAGATATTTTATGGTGATTAACAATACCTGAATTATGACTGCTGTGTTTCCATTGATAATTAGATCAGCTGAAATTTTTGGATAGTTTGTTTTTGCAAGTTTGGTAATTCCCATGTAGTCTCTTTCTATCACCTGGATACAAGTCCTGGAAAACACATGTCGGCTGCAAATAATTATGGTAATCCCCTGCATTAAGGAAATTCACCTTAAGGAAACTTGCTATCATGGAAATGAAGTAGTGACTAAAATTCATGTAACAGAAAGCAAAATTCACTATTGAGTTTAAATTGAATCTAAAAACAGTTTTTTCCCCCCTCTCCATAAGTTTTACATACACTACACAACATGAGGGCAAAAGTATATAATGCGCTTCAAGCCAACTTGCTTATTATAGGTGCCCTCAGGTCATATTTTACAACAAGTTGGTATTGTATGTAGGCCCCACCCACACTTGGCACTTGACTCCACCCAACATGATACCCAGAGAAAATAATATGGCCGACATCTTGGTTTTCTGGCGGGCCGAAGATATCAGACCAGTCGACCTATGCCGATTATACATTCTAAGACATCAGGCCTGTCGGCCTCTGCTGATAATATACTGCCTGGGTTTGTTGCGTCAGCTTTCCATTGGCTTTGTTTGGGTCAAGTGTTACTCATGATGAGTGACCCCAAAAAATCTCATCATATGTCGAATTAAAATTATTAGTAAGGTTAAATCAAGCTTGTCAGCATGCACGGTACATGCCTCCCTAAAAAATAGTGTGGGTCTAAGACATCAGGCCTGTCGGCCTCTGCTGATAATATACTGCCTGGGTTTGTTGCGTCATATTTCCATTGGCTTTGTTTGGGTCGAGTGTTACTCATGATGAGTGACCATTAAAAATGTAATCATAGGTTGAATAAAAATGATTAGTAAGGTTTAATCAAGCCGTCAGCACGCAGGTGTGATGCGTCAGCACGCAGCACCCATCCCAAAGAAAATAGTGTGATGTAATTTTTCAACGGCCCCATATTAGGGTTAAATAATCCATGACCGTATGACAAATCAGCTCGCTCTGATATAACTGTGGTGGTGGGTGACATGGATGAGATGTGATAAGTTAATCTTTTAATAGCACATTAAATGTGTGTTTCCCAATCGCACTGTTCATCTTTTAAGAGTGCTTTAATGCACATTTCCCAATCGGCCAGTTAATGGATTTTGTCGCAGGTTGTGACCACAGTGCGACCATTCTTGTTCTTATTCAAGTCCTCAACTCCCCCTCCCAACCCGAAGTTCTCAACCCACCACCCTCCAAAGCCTCAACACCCCTTTCCCAACTCTGTCTCTTGTTTGCGCCCCCCCCACCACTCCAACTCTTTGTCCTCCACTCCCCCTTTCTTTAAGTCCTCAACCATCTCCCTCCCCACCCCTCCCCTTTCATCTTCAAGTCCTGTATATATACTAATGGAAAAAAGTTCCTGTGCACCATAAAAAACTTACACAAAATGAAACTGACATGTACCCGAGCAATATAATGGTCAGCCACCAGGTGCCTTGACATGTTCCACAGTTTACCCATGAATATCCGGAATTTACATGTGCATACTGTGCACTGCATGCATAAATTGCTATGCACATGTACTGAGCCACATGGCAGTGGAAGCAAGCTATCGTGTGCAGCCTGTGGCTGCTGGTTTCCTCATTTTCTGGGGCTCAGCTGTATCACTGATGGAGTGCCCCACCTGGTGTTAATTCAACGGTTCAAAAAAAGGGCTAAAACTCAGGACCCTAAGATCCTAAGCCAGCCACCATAACCATTAAGCCACCACCAGGCTTGTGAAAGTGCTACACATGGTACGGAACAAATTGCAATGCAGCATGATTCGGTGAACCATCCCAGCTGTGATAAACATTTTCATTGACATCTAAATATCGTAAACGTGATGCCACACCTTTCCGAAAATGAGCATATATGTGCAATTGGCATGCTTGAGACAGGAATGCCACAAAACGTTGTGGCTAGACGCTTTGGTGTTCATCGGAACATCATACAGTCACTCTAAGAGACGTTATCAACAAACTGGCAACATCAGAGACAGTCCACGTGCTGGGCCACCATGTGGGACATCACGTCGGAAGGATAACCATATCCGGTTGGTGCAGCTTAGGAATCAGTTCCAGACAGCAAATTTGACAGCTTGCAGCATCCCTGACTTGTGACCAATCAGTTCCAGAACTGTCAGGAATCGGTTACGCGAGCATAACATCTGACTACGACAACCAGCAGTAGGTCGATTTTATAGCCACGCCAGTGACATGCACGCCTAGCTTGGTGAAGACAACGTCTGAAGTTGAGACAATAATGGGCTGCTATCCACTTTACAGATGAGTTGAGATTCCATCTTGTCAATAGTGATGGCCGTTATCGCATTTATCGACGGGAAGGGGAATGTTACACTGATGTATTGTGCAACATTCGTCGTTGAAGCATGAAGTGGAAGCGGTGGAAGCATGAAGGTATGGAGAGGCATCACCACACATCACAGAACCAAGCAGAGGTCATTACTGGCAATTTGACAGGTATCACTGGAGGTCATTAATGGCAATTTGTCAGGTATTCGGTATAGTGATGGAGTTTTCCATCCTCACGTCCTCCTGTTCCTGCAGGTTCATGGACGTCACATCACACTTTAATAGGATAACATGTGCACTCACATCGCACGAGTGGTCACCAACTTCATCGCACAACATAACATTCCCACAATTCCCTGGCAAGCTGTTTCACCTGATCTTTCTCCCAAAGAACATGTGTGGGAGGAAATGGAACAACAATTGTGCTGTCTTCAAAACCAGCTGGCGACGTTGGCCCAACTGCGGTTGGCCGTGCGTGGTACAGATCTGGAATGACATCTCTCAAGCTTTCTTCAACCATCTGGTGTCCTCAACGAGGTGCCGTGGCCAAACGTGTGTCAATGCAAATGGTGGTCACACCAGATACTGAGCTGTTAACTGACTTTTGACCGCACCCCTCTTCACACCTCTGGAGACATGTCTTGTACACATGCGTTCACATTCTCATGTCTATTTCATGTTTATCAAACACGAAATATTGATATGAGCAAACAACGTGATGTGTTTGTTTTCATTTCTCATTCAACATAGGTATAAATAATGCACAGGAACTTTTTTGCATTAGTATATAATGTATACATACATACTTATTAATTTATTTATCTTTGTAATACAAGGTTGGTTTCCAGAACCACAGTTGTATCCTCATCATTAGGCTACCACCATATCCTAATTCACTGCTTGCTAAAAGTCTGCATTTATTTCATTGCATATTATTTTATTTCAATGCATGTGACAATACAATTTTTTGCTTTCATTTTAAGCATGCTCCCACCTCGTGCTCTTTGTATGTTCAGGCACTGTGTTGAAAACCTTTGCTTGTCGATGAATTCAGCTATTTCTCTATCTTTAGGTTTTTGGAGACTCCATTGTAAAACTTTAATAACAGTCAAAAGTCAAACCATTTCATGATAAACCAAAAAATTGAATCACAAACCCAAAACCCCTTCAGTTTTAGCTCAACACAGTCCAAACTTTTAAGAAGTAAATATTTCAAAATGCAGATGATTTACCAATATCGCACCTTGATTCTAAGGCAATAAGCAGTTTTGGACAATCAATAACTTTCTCAGATACTGTTATAACATGTGGAATCTTCAAATCAATCAAGGGATTGCATGTGTCTTCTGCAGCATTATCTGAAATACAAATGCTTGCATTCAATAATTTATAACGACTTTATATTTAGGTTTATCTGAAAATATGCATTCAGCTTTGTTAAAATGCGAACCACTAATTTGTTTTTGATCAATATCCATTTTAAGGCTCATAAGGAAATTGAAGGCACAGGAAATTGAGAGGTAATGGCCAAATTTCCACAGCATTTGGGTTTCTTAACTTGGGCAGGCAAGTGCTGAGACAAGGACACCAGATAGGCTCATAAAATAACATAAAAATTATCATTCTTTCCTTTTACACATCATCAAGGGTTATGAGAGGGTCAGATAAAATCATCTTGTGATTCACATATGGGGTTTAGACAGTGACAAAAATGAGGGAGGTATGCAAACACTTTTGTTGAACACAAACAAACGGGACCGAAGGCAATCACAATGCATTCCAAAAAGCCCGCAACAAGTGTGTGTCCATTTTCAGAAGTGCCAGAAAACAACATCTGTCCATCCTCAAGAATGAACTTTCAAACTTGTCTCCCTCCACTAAAACCTGGTAGCACCTTATTAAGTCTGTCTCTGGAGTATGGTTCCCCTCCATCCCTTCCCTCTCTTCAAATAGCACCACAGCTGACTCCACTCGTGAGAAGGCTGAATGCCTCAATGCTGTGTTTGTTCTCACATCTTGTGTCTCCAACCCTTCACTCTCAGTAGCCATCCTTCCTTGTCATACCCACTGCTCATGAACTCTGTGCATTTTGCACTTGAGAAGGTGGAGAAGGTTCTTTTAACCCTTGACGCCATCAGCTCAAGTGTCCTAAAAACCTGCTCTGCTGCTCTTGCACATACTCTCTCTGCCCTTTTCACTCGTCGTTTGCACTAAATCATCTTCCATCTACTTGGAAATCTGTCAACATCACTGCACTCCATAACACGGTGCAAAAACTGATCCCAGCAATTGCAGAACTATCAGCTTACTTCCAATCATCAGCAAGGTCATGGAATCTATCATCGCAGTTGAAATGAAATCCTTCCTTTTCTCCAACAAGCTCATCTCAGATCACCAATTTGGTTTTAGACAAGGTCACTCCACCTTGGACATGCTGCTTTGACTCACCCAACAATGGATGGAGGCCCTCAATGTCAGACATGAGATCAGAGCAAACTCTCTGGACATATCTCATGCTTTTGATACAGTCTGGCATTCTGTCTTACTCTCCAAACTCTCAGCCTATGGCATCCAAGACTAACTCCACACATGGCTCACTGTCTTCCTCTACTCTCGAGGCAATGTGCGGCATGCAACGGAATCCTTTCATCTACTCTCCCTATCAAGAATGGACTGCCCCAAGGCAGTGTTCTTGGTCCAGTCCTATTCCTGATCTTTATAAATGATCACTCTGACTCTCTAGAAAATCCTCTAACTATTTGCTGATGACTCCACCCTCTGCCATGGCATCCCTCATCCTTCAGACAGGCAGACTGGAGCCTCATCCCTCTCTTCAGACCTTGAAAAATATCACAAGCTGGTCAAACACATGGAAGATGTCTTTCAATCCTGACAAATCTCACACTCACTCTCTCTCTCTCTCTCCAAAAGGACCATCTGGCAAACTCTCCTATCTACTTTCGCTTGAGGAAGTTCTGTCATTCAAACTGCTGAATCTCACGATCAGCCATTATCTTTCTTGAATGAACCATTTTTCAAAGTTGGCCTCCAAAGCTGGGCATCTTCTGTTGTACAAAGCCCTTCCTTGGCACACCTTAACTCCTATCCAGCTACAAGGCCTTTATCTGAAGCTTAATGGAGTAGTGCTCTCCCCTCTGGGCTGGCTCACATCTTGCTCAGCTTGATACTGTGGAAACCAATGCCTTTAAGATTATTGGCATCTCCTGCGATAAAGCTGAGTGTATGGGCTTATCACTTCACTATCACAGACAGGTCGGTGATCTCTCTGTCTACGACTACCTCCTTTCTGGTCTTACACCCTCTGCTCTTTCCATGCTTTGTGCACCCCAGGTTTCTGCAGGGCTCACATGGTCCACCATCAACCCCCTTCTGGTGAAACTCCCAAAATCCAGAATCACTGCTCACCTCCACTCATTTTTTCCTCTTTTTTTCCACCTGTGGAATCAACTTACAAATCCTCTTCAATCTCATTCTTCCCTCCAGGTCTTCAAGATAGCTGTTCACCACATCAGATCGTCCCCAATTCAAAGCCATGAACTTTTCTGCCCTCGTTAATTCCACCCAAACCCCTCCTCCTTCCAATTTTCCAGTTTTCCCTCCTTGCAGTTTTCTTCTGTATTCATCTTGTCTACCCCATGCATCTGCTGTGTCCAACTTGTCCACCCCATGCATGCTTGTTTTGCATCCTGTTTTTGTCTGTTACGTCCTGATTAGTTCTGTATACTAGCTCTTCTACGAGTCTCGACTATGTATACAAAAAAAAGAAAGAAAAAAAAAACGTGGGTAAGGAAGACTAAAATATAGCAAAGGCAAATGTGGCATTCCACATGAATCACCCATCAATTATCGATTTACAAACCTGTTGGGGAGAGATGTGAGTACATTTATGGAAAGGTCACTTTGAAGAGGAAAAACAAATGAATGAAAGTGAAAAGGCAGCCAGGACTTGAGGAGAAAAGTAGAGAGGTTTTCTGTTTCATATATTCGGCCTTTTAATAACTTTCATTGTCCTTGATTTAACATTTAATTTCACGCTAGGTAGTTCCCATTAATTGAAATCTAATTCATTTAATTTAATCTAAATAACCTTCAATTGATGTTGCAAATGAGTCTTTATTTGGTGGGCCACCTTGTATGAAGCACAAGGTGTACAAGATGAAATATAATACAAAACACCGACTCCTAGCTTGAAGCAAAAAGCGGCAGGGCGCTAGAGTGAAAATGGGAAAATTTTGCACAAAAGGGGAACAGATTTGAGAAACAATGAATGACATTTTCACCTATTTGTTTTTACCATGTGCATCAATCAGCACGATCAACCAGACATGCTGCGACTCACGGAGACGAACATTTCGCCCAATTTTCTTCTTCTTTTTACGGGTCGGTGGGCGGTGATGCTAAACAGGAAAAAAAATGAACCGGCCGATATATTATTTTACCCATCTCTCATATAATCGATATATCATGAAACATATCTTTAAAACCTGCTTGTGGTTATATTTATTGAGTCTGCAAAGCTGAACCTGACTCTGCCATAACCAAATAGGATTTGTGGATCGGCACCATCTAGAATATTAAAACAAGGCTTCCGCTGTAAAAAATTATGCGGAAAACATTTAATCTAATTGACGATTTCCCTTTAAAGTTTCTTTCTGCTGTTTCTTCTGCTCATTTTTTTTGTCACTGCGATGAAGGAATCTTTCAGCTATTCATTCCACAAGGTGAACATTACGCAAATATTCCAAAAGGCGAGTGTTACACACAAACGTCTTTTTCTCCTGAGACTTTTCATGTATTTGAGAGAACATCTTGTGAGAGCAAGTCGTTCAATAGACGAAATGAAGCGTCCACGTAATGCAATGCTTGCCTTGAGGCTAATCCGGTCGAATAAATTAGATCTTGAACATCTGTTCGAGTTTAGGCCTTAGTTATTTTATGACTTGGTTTACACAGTTCTTCAGCTAAAATGAAGGGTCTGTCGGTTGAAATATTAATATAATTTCAATTTTTAGAAATGATATATTTTTATGATTTTTTTGGATGTTCCATGGAAAAGACAAGGGTAGGTGGGGGGGGGGGATATAAATCCCGAACCAGGAGGATCTATGAAGACATTGAAGATGGAAGACCATTCAAATGGAGGATGCCCATGTTCACTATCATCTGATGTGAAAAACAATAAAGAAGGATTGAAACTTGTTTTTACAATATAGTCTGGCATGTTTTTCCAAGAAAAACCTGTTGGATCATCAAACAAATGGAAACTATGCTGAGAAAATTACCGTCCAAGTCGTAGATGTGTGCGTGCACACCAGTGCATAGTGCTGGATATGATATAAAAAAGGTGTCTACGAGGAGTTAACACGCTCAAAACAGTCAATCAGAGCCATAAACAGCTCTTACTTTTCAGCGGGCATCTGATCGTACTGTCTCCCCATCCCCATGAACACATCAAAGGCTGATTTCTGGTCCGTTGAAGGCTGAACATCTGCATCTCACAGGGAAACTTTGACGTACTTGGCACCGAAATCTTTCAATACGAACAGCGGTGTACAACTTTCGACGGAAACAAAATCGGCCCGATCGAGAGTAGCCTGCGAATCATCCCTGCTGCTGCACTGAATTTATGCAATCGTTCGGCCAGAATATTCGTCGTCAAGATGTTGCGTGATTAAATCACCAATACAGTCACTCGAATTTATACTGCTGACATACTTCTGAACAATCACTTTCGCCCCAGAAACCACAGTCAATCTGTACCACGCTGGCCACTACTCAGACGCCATGACCGAAGACTACTACACAGTTTGGTGAAAGGGGACTCGGCATTTTGGTGCGCGTGCGAAATTATATTTTGAAAATAAATGCTGACGTTTACATTTTGGGTTTTGAAACTTTTGCACCTTCGGCAGAAAATTTACAAATATAAAAGGCTAAAAATGTGTTTTATATTTATATTTCATTTTGGCAAATATACCGTCGGTGGATCTGTAAACCAAGTTATAAAATAACTAAGGCCTTACCATAAATTTAATCGGCAATTTATGAAAGTTTCATGGAAGCGGAACCTTATTGTAATCGTGCGGTGTATTTGTTCTTATCTCCGGCACTGAAGGTGGATGGATGTAATGTTTTCACCCTTGTCTGTCTGTCTGTTACTTATGAAAAGCAAATATTTTTCAAGTATATTGGTTGGTTGCGTGCATTATTCTTCTTGTTTGTTACTTGCAAAATCGAAGATTTTTCAAGTATATTGGTCAGTCGATTTTGTTATTCTGTCTGTTTGGCTATCTGTCTGTTTGTCAATTGCCAAACAGGTCACAATTTTAAACCGATCTTCACGAAACTTTTCCAAGTTGTAGAGGAAGTCTTAACTGAGAAACCTATTGATTTTGAGGTCAAAGATCATCTTGATGCCGAATTTCTAAAGTTGTCATTTTTCATCCGATTGACTTTATATTTCAACAGGATTTGCATATTGCCTCACTGATTTGTGAAACCAACTATTTTGAGGTCAAAAGGTCAAAAGTAAACTCAAGGTCAAACTTCTAAAATCATCAATTTTAAAATGAAAAATCGTCAATTTTCATCTGATTGACTTGAAGATCAAAAAGCAATTGCATAGTACATTACCGAATTGGGAAAACACCTATCTTTGAGATAAAAAGGTCAAAGGTTAACTCAAGGGCAAACATCTAAAATCATCAATTTTCAACTGAAAAATCATCAATTTACACCCTATTACCTTGAAAGATGAACAGGATTTGCAAAGTCCATCAATGAATTGAGAAAGCAACTATTTTTGAGGTGAAAAGGTCAAATGTCAACTCAAGGTCAAACTTGTAAAATCAGCCAATTTCATCTGAAGCATCATCAAGTTTCATCCAATTAACCTGAAAATTAAGCAGCAATTGCATAGTGCATCACTGAATTGGGAAACCAACTATTTTTGAGGTCAAAAGGTCAAAGGCCAACTCAAGGTCAAACTTTTAAAATCATCAATTTCAATGTGAAAAATAATAAAATAATCAAATAATCAATCAATAATTTTCATCCAACAATTGAATCGAAATCCAATCCAAAGGTTGCCAAAGGATACATCAAATTGTCCATTTCATTAAGATTAAGATTGTTATCTTGCCAAAATGAAGTTTTTGCAAGATATGTTAGTCAGCTTGTATGTTTTTTTTTGTTTGTTTGTCTGTAATCACGTATAAAAAATTCTGCAGAGCACAGTTATCATTGGAAAATTTTGTAACTTCGCATATCAGAGGACTATAGAGGTCCCTTTCAGTGCACAAAATTTTGAAGGTCAAGGTCAAAGGTCAAGGTCACTTTGTCGCAAATCAGGAGAGTCGACAAAACCCTTATTTTTTGAGTAATTTTGATCGGATCGTCTTCAAACTTCATGGGAATATAGTTCATGGTCTGGCACTCAGCTGATTAATTTTTGGTGGCGATTGGCCTTGACCTTCAGATGTTTTTTTTGTTTGTTTTTTTATTTTATTTTTGGTCTGTAATCACGTATAAATCACTCTGCAGAGCACAGTTATCATTGGAAATTTTTGTAACTTCGCATATCAGAGGACTATAGAGGTCCCTTTCAGCGCATAAAATTTTGAAGGTCAAGGTCAAAGGTCAAGGTCACTTTGTCGCAAATCAGGGGAGTCGACGAAACCCTTATTTTTTGAGTAATTTTGATCGGATCGTCTTCAAACTTCATGGGAATATAGTTCATGGTCTGGCGCTAAGCTGATTAATTTTGGTGGCGATTGGCATTGACCTTCATGGTTAGCGCCTCAGGTCAAACATATTTGACCCCAAGGTCAAATTTTCAAGTTTTAGGAACTATATCGTGTAGTACCTCAAATTGAACACCTTGATGAGTGCTTTCTAGATATGTCAAGCTTGAGACATTATGATGTCATTTGGTGACGTTATGAGGCAAAAGCATATTTTTCATGGTTACTCTGTAGAACGATTCTAATCGGAATCTCTCGTAGGCAGATATTCCTCAAGGAGTCGCTCCTGGTGGATAGCAGCTCTGTTCACCTCAGTGTGACCTTAAAGAAGTCACACGTGGTCACCTTTTGGCAAGATACGGGTCACCCTATGGGTGACATTGTTTTTATCAATTTTAATGTTAATGAAATGGACAATTTGATGTATTATTGGCAACTTGTGGAGAGGGGGTTGATTTTGAAAGTATCCTGCTCTGCACGATTTTTATTGTTTGTTTGTTTGTTTGTTTGAATGTCAATCGCTTACAGGTCACAATTTCAAACCAATCTTCACGAAACTTCACCAACTGGTAGAGTTCGTCATAAGCATTGAAGCCTATTGTTTTTGAGATAAAAAAGTCAAAAGGTCAACATAGGCCAAAGGTCAACAACTTAGGTGCAATTTCTAAAATCCTCATTGTTCATCCAATTGACTTTAAATTTGAAGAGGATTTGCTTATCAGGTCAATGAATTCAACCAAAAATTATTTTTGAGGTCAACGTCGGCCAGATTACTAAAATTGCCAATTTTCATCCGATTGACTTGAAATTTGAAGAGGAGTCGCATATTTGTTCATTTAATTTAAACACCAATCATTTTTGAGGTCAACATTGGCCAAAAGGTCAACATAGGCCAAAGTCCAATAACTTATGTGAGCTTTCTAAAATCCTCAATATTTAGCTGTTTGACTTGAAATTTGAAGAGGATTTTTGTTTAATGTCCCTGAATTCTACCAGGTAATTATTTTCAAGGTCAACACAGACCAAAAGGTCAATATAGGCCAAAGGTCAACACCAGGTGTAATTTCTAAAATCCTCAATTTTCATCCCATTGACTTGAAATTTGAAAAGGATTTACATATCAGGTAGCTGAATTCAACAAACAAGTATTTTTGAGGCCAACATGGGGGATGGGCCAAAAAGTCGACATTGGCCAAATATCTAATGTTGTCAATTTTCATCCGATTGACTTGAAATTTGAGGAGGATTTGCATATTTGGTCATTGAATTCAACCACCAATTATTATTGAGGTCAAATTTGTTTTATGGATTTTGCAAGTATTGTGCTGTGCACGACATCCTTCTTGTTTGGCTGTTCGTTTGTGAACAGGATATCTCAAAAAGTTGTGGACAGATTCGGACGAAATTTGGTGGAGGCCGAAATTTGGTGGAGAGCTTAGGTATGTGACAGATGAAATAATTGGATTTTGATGAATATCTGGATCCAGATCAGTGGGATACAAAACGTAAAGTAATCAGCTTGGCAGAGGTATGCGTTGTACTGAGTGCCCTTCTAGTTCTTCTTATTTTGCTTTCCACACATTTTTGGCATGTTCTTTCTCAAACAATCCTTCATGGATTTACTAAAACTTTTGCATAGATATTCATGGATGCACGCAGAAATGTGCTCTTACTTTTTGTCAGGATCCAAATCCTGAATGCTGAAAAATCATGGAATTTGTGGTAAAACAAGTTCACGCCATTCTGGGCGAGAGGGTGGAGCTTTAATAATGCATTCCCAGCTCCATGGATCAGTGGGGAAAGAGGGTGGACATGACTTCAGGTTGAATGTTATATATAGCATTAGTGATGCTTTCTAAAGAGAATGGTGAATCATTTTGCAACAAAATCACCTTGAATCCTGAGAAATACTGAAGGTAACTTTTGCACGTGAGACAGAAGTAATTATTATCTTTTGCATCGAGAGGCATTTTAAAAGGTGCAGGGCAAGCTCTGCAAGGGATGGGGCACTCCAGAGAGGGGCGGGGTGCTCCGCCCCTCTTATTTATTCAAGCTAGGGGTCGAAAACAGAGAGGAAAGGCGATTTTCTATTCCAGCTTGATGCAGAGCAAAGATGCATACATTCACAATTGAGAATATCCAGAACCAGAAATTATCTGAATCATTAATAATATGATCCCACAATTTTGGGATGTTAGTCTACGATCCATACCGCCAGCCTTCAGCCACAAATAAATTACATTTGTTATGTCCCTAACTTATGCTTTATAAAGTAACAATACTGTTATATTGTCGAAATTAATTTTAAATTATGGTATGTGCATGGATTAAAAATGGCTTCGAGATCAAATATTGGAAATATTTTGCTTATGATTCATGCAAATGTATTGGTTCGTATTATCAGAATAGGTCTCCACTTGTTGACCTGCAACACAAAAGCTGTTTATTGAAAGAAAAATAAAACCCAAATATAATTCAAAGGGGAGGTGTGTGCATGTATGCATCATGATCATCAATGTGTAATGATTTAATTTTTTCAAAATTTTGTTTGAAATTTTAACATTTTTCCAAGGCAGAGAGTATACATACAGAAAATGGCTTATGTACAGTATAAATCATATTGAAGACGAAGAAATGAGGCGATAAGTGTACTTTAAAATTAATCACATGCATATTAATAGACAATGAACAAACATATGGCATCAGGGATTTGAAATAGACAATTTAAAATGTTGAGTCTTCCACGATCCCTCATTCCTCCCCACAACTATCATTTGTCCAAGTCTACCTATATTTTGGTCTTCAGCCCTGCTGTTGATGTTTCTCCCCTTTTTCTACTGTGCCTTTTATTCTCTTAAGTCCTGATCCATTCAATGTTCTAGCTCTTCCATGAGCCTTGATCATGTATACAAAAAAACTACTTTCAAGTTCAACAACACCAGTTTGAGTATTTCTGCCAACACCTGGATCTACTGTAATCTTTATAGTTCATTCAAAGGTGTTTAAAATTACATAATACACACAAAGATTTTTGTATTTAAAATGGTGGTGTAAATTTTTTTGTATGCATTCACAACTGACCTTGTGTATTCTGTTATTAAAAATAAATACTTCTTGTTTAGTCTAAGCTTTAATAATTGTGGAAGATGATAATACATTGTGCAGTCTAGGATCTGGGGAATGGTGGAAGGGGGATATTTTCACACAATGATTATGCAGCTTCTTTTGATCGTAAGCATATGTATCATGTGAATTCATACCTTTAACTCCATTGTTTGCATCATGTTCAGTGGAATAATTGCTGAGATTTACAGGTAAATTTTCTGCAAGACAGGTTTGCAAAATAAATGTTTGGCCTTACAACTGCTCAAAGTTATTGAGAGGGTGTTTATAGACATTTGTATCAGCTTGCAGAAATTGATTTTGGAGAATTTGTGATAAATTTTCATGAACGAATATGCTTTCACTTTGTACTTCACCAAAGCTTGCAGAAACTGAGCTGCTCCTTCTTTTTGATGCATAATCTTTTGTTGGATTAACATTACACGATGAAATTGTCGTAGCATTGTGCAACTGCTGTAAATCTTCACAACCTTCATATGTATCAATTTGTGCATGTCGGTGTTTGTTCAATTCTTCGCAGAGAACTTGGCATTTCGGTTTGTTTGTGCAGGTGGTATGTAACGGCTTAGAAATGTCAATATCATCAATTTCCAGTGGAGTTGCACTGCAGGATCTCCTGTCTGGTACAAAGAACAGACAAAGTGAAAAGATAAATTTCATATTAACTTCCAAGCTGGTCTTCAAAAATAAACATAGCTGTCAGCATGCCTGGCCAATTTGACATTAAAGCAGTTGGTTGATTCCAAATTACCGATTTAATGGATTGAAAAATAAAATACAGAGCATATCCATTTAATAAAATTCAAAGGCAATAGAGCAAGAGTGAGGGGAAGGGGAAGTGGGGGTTCAAATCTTGTGTCTGAGGCCATGAGGTTTGATGACATTTTCTGATAGGACTATCAATGTAGTTTATAAAAAGAATTTTTTTTTATGGGCACCATCCTTGCCAGAGACCCACAGCATGGGTTCAAAGTTCATGTCGACCTCACGTTTTGGGTGAATGCCAGAACACACTAAAGAGAGACGAAATCTTTCAAAATCAGCATTTTCCCCACTTTTCATACATTATAGACATTTTTGATGAAGAATAGAGTATAATATTGAATAAGTAATGATTTTAATGTTTAAATGTTTTCATACACAGTAGTTATAGTAACCAAAGTTGTTAAAAATGCTGATTACATCTACTGTATTTATTGTGATTGTCAATATATCTCATTTAACCAATACTTCTTCTTCTTCTTCTTTCGGCTGCTCCCGTTAAGGGTCGCCACAGCGGATCATCTGTATGATCCGCATAGTGATTTGGCACATGTTTTACGCCGGATGCCCTTCCTGACGCAACCCTGGTCGCCTCTTACGACCCAGGGATATGGTACACCTATTTTAACCAGGGTATACACCGGCCCAGTATACTGGTACTCATTTCGCCGACCTCGGAAGGATGACAGGCTGAGTCAACCCCCTGGTGTATTAATTCAGTGGCCCAACGGGGCTTGAACTCAGGACCTTTTGGATCCCAAGCCGCTGCCCGAACCACTGCGCCAACACCAGGCTCCTCATTTAACCAATACTATCAGTTTATATAAATTTATATTGATTGTTCAATGACATAATATTCAAATAATCAGTCCCACTCTGAATCGTCAGATGAAGAGCAGGGTTGTATGTTCGTTCCTTTGCTTCATCAATGACCATGAGATCATCACCAATGTGTTCACAAATGCCGTGAGGGATCAAATCCCCTTCCAATCATTAAATGTGGTAATGACCTTTGTGACGCTTCCAGCCATATTCTGTAGGGTTGTACATAGCTAGAACGCAATTGTGAGCATTTTTCCAAATCAAATCCACATAGTTTGTGCACTTGATATTCTCAACAAGAACCGACCTGCAAGGTGGAAGTAAGCCTGGGTTGCTTTGTTTAATCTTGTCAAGGGGATGCTTCTTCATTCTAGGTGAAGTGGTTTGATGGTACAATACAAGCCGAGCATCATTTACATTGGATAACTATTGTTTTTCAGAGAGGGTACAAACAAATGCTTCGATGGTGGAGATAGTATCTGGTGATACATAACAAGCTTTGCGAAGGCATCCATGCTGGTTGGCTTCGTTTTTCTTCATCAATTCTACACCAGATCAGATCACGAACCATGCTCTATACAGAGCATTGGTACTGCTGAAGCAGTTTCTTTGGCTCGGGTTACAATCCTGGACAGGTCGCCACTCCAACACAAAATTTGGAATTTGGGAATGGTGCTGGCGATAACTCATCTACTCTTAGTGAAGGACTCCATGGGATTTCTAACATCCACCAAATAATGCTGGCACGTCCATTTTAATGTCCATCCAATGGATGGTACACATATTGATGAATCACCCATCCTGTGAAACATGGGGATGACATTTTTAGAGCTGGACCGAAATTCAAACCCAGGCGAGACAGCTTTGAGGCAAGTGTGTGTGTACCTCTTTTCTCGGCCATCCTTCCAGCCACATCAGTTCTAGGGGATATATATTTTTTCCTTTTTGTGCAAAAGATGCAGTGTAATCACACTCTGAAAAAGCATGTATGGCTGATGGGCAGAACATAGCTTACCCAGAGGATTGGACAAAAATATGGATATACCTCTGAGTATTACTTGTGCTGGATCCCAGATCTATCAAAATGTTTGATGCAATGGTATCCATTTGATACAGCAATACGATTATTACATCAGTGTCAGATGACCTTCCAATAATGTTGGCAATTGGATTCTCCTGCGATTCACAAATGTCTCATTAGTCAGGAGGCCCAATGCAGAATAGTGTACGACCCTGCTGATTCCGTGTTAGAATAGTGCAACAGGTGTAAATTGACTGTCCAGACACACAGAAACGTGAATCAACTTGTTGCCAACTCTGGATATGGATAGTATGGCCGCCATGACAGTTTACAAAATGGTCACCATTAAATACACTTTTCGTCATATTTCAGCCGCAAATTGACATGAAATTACAAAATTAGGGTCGATTTCCATGTTTTTGAGCATGCCTGAGCTGATGGGAGTATAGAAAAAAACATTGCTCCATCCATTTTCTAAAAATAATATGACTTGTTTTTCACTATATTATTTTTAAAGAAATGTTCAGGCTCGAATTAGAATGTCTGATTATACAAACCACAATCAATGAATTTTACAACTTTGCTATAAAATGAACCTAAACTACATAACTGTGTGTTTTTCTGTTACCCAGGACTAACTGAAAAATGAAAGCCGCAAGATTTCTCACAGGGGGTTCAAGGGATCGAGAAGAAGAAGAGCATGTAGACTGGAATAAATGCTATATTTGCCAGGACAGTTCAAAAACTAGCAAGTCAACGCGACTTCGAAAGACTACAATCGTTGGTGTGAAAACTGTAGCTGAATGTTGCAAAGAAAGAGAGAAATATAATGACGCTAAATATGTTGACTCATTCTCAAGAATCAGAAAATATTCTGTACCGGAGCACGTCGAAAAGATTCAATGGCACAAATTCTGCTATAGTGACTTTACTCACGCACAAAAAATAGACAGACTGAAGTCAAGGATTCAGCCACAATCTGTGACTTACGCAGAAGAGATACCCACAACATCAGGTTCCTCAGAGAAATACCATGTCCCAAAGTCACTAAGATCCGCGCACAGCGCTATGGATTGGTCAAAATGCGCTTTCTGCCAGACTGACATTCCTGGAAAAGCTGGTGTCCTGACAAATGTTGAATTTGATCACACATCATCCAGGATGCTTAGTTTGGCCCAATTTGACCCCACCATGCGTCACAGGTTTGCAGGTGTTTCAGACTTGATGGCAGCTGAAGGTAAATATCATCTCAAGTGTTATGTTTCTTTTCACAGAAAGTATAAAAAGGAGAGTGGAGAGAAAAACCAGTCTCCTGAAAGCATCTGTTTCAGAAATGTGATGAACCAGCTTGAGAAAGAGCTGCAGAAGGGACATGTGTTTACCCTGAAAAACATCTGGGAACACTACAGCATGCTGTTATTGAATGATTTTGGAATTGAGGCTGTAGCCTACAAAAGCTACAATTTCAAGCAGAAAGTGGAGGTTCACTTTGGTAGTGACAAGGTGACATTCGTGCAGCCATTGGATGTCACAAAACCCCTCATAGTTGTGTCCTCAACTGTGACAAAGTTTGCCATGAGAACCGCCGTGAATGATTTATCTGAAGAAGGTGAAAGTTCTGAAGAAGATGAATTGGCCCAGTGCAGTCTGCCTCATCATGAGAACGAAATCCTTAGCTGGATCTTCAGAGTGGGCATAAAGATTTACAGTGACGTAAAACACTCTCCAGGGCATAGCATTATCGGTGGACTGAACACAGAAAATGCAGAGCGAATTGTACCTGAAACCCTGTACATGCTTGTAAAGCTTCTTTGAGGTGGTGACAGCACTGACAAGATGGACAATGAAGAAGCGGATAAGACAGATACCAAGAACAAAGTTCTGAGCATCTGCCAAGACATTATTCATGTGGCTTCAGGAGGCAAAAAACTGACCCCCAAACACCTGGGCCTTGGCCTTGCTCTTCAAGAGAAGAGCCTTGAAATCTGAACCACATCTACCTGCACCTGAGAACTGTGGGTGGGAACAGGTCGTCAAAGATGGCAACGAGACATTTCAGCCGCGACTCATGACTGCACAGTCTATTACTGCTTACTGTGTAGAACTGACGACATGCAAATGCCGTGGGTCATGCTCAACTCGACGGTGCAAATGTACACGGAATGGACTGCCTTGCACGAAAGCATGTGGATGCAAAGCCCTTTGTAGGAACCCGTTCAGTGTACAAGCCGATCAATAGCTCTGAAAATTGTACTTGGGTGTTCTCACAACACTTTTCTCTTCTGCAAAGCAACGTAATTTTGTGTTAGAAAGAATCTGACAGCTGTTGAAATAACCTTTGACTGACTGTAAACCCATCTCCATCAATAGTGCTAAACATTTTCTTTTTCACATTTGTTGCTCGAATGTGCATTTTCAATTTCGTCTTTAAGTTGTCAATTATGTGAAAAGTTGTGATCCAGTACAAAAATAAAGCACAAAATAGTGTTCCTCGTGTCAGATTACATAGTATTTCACAATCATGACAAATTTCTGGCTAGTACAATTTGCAGTAAGAAAAAGACTAAATCTGATGGCGGCCATTTTGATTACTGTCATGGCGGCCATAATATTCAGATGCAGACTTGGCAACAAGTGGAACTAGACTTAGTCATGCCTAGACTCTTCAAAAACACCAGTTGCACCATTCTAACATGAAATCAGCAGCGAACCTATTTTCTAGGCTAGCTACAGATTTTGGCTTCTAGACTACATATAATATGCCAGCAATACGTGTCAGCCTCTTTATCTTACAGTGCAAGATCACAGATTCCTCTTTTACTTTGAAACAACTGCATTCTTGTCCAAACCCAAAGAAAAGCTGCTTCTTTGATTAGACTTTCACATAACTGTCACTGTCATTATTTTACCAAAAATTCAAAAGAGCTGTCTTTAATTTACTGTGTCAGTTCTTCTCGAAAGTTTTGAGAGCACTTTTGCTCTGGCCTTGCAATCACAAATTCTGAATCAGCAGACCCACGACTTCATTTCTCGCCATCTTTTACGAATGGGCTTTTGTATGTATCACACACAAAGTCTTCCCATATAGCAAAGCTGCACAACTTTGAGGATCACCAGGGCAATGCCCCCAAACATACTTTGGAAACACTGCATCACTTGGGACTTAGGAGACATCATCAACAACAATAAAGAGCATCAATCACATCACGTGGTTCATTGACAAACTGACTCAACTTTTTTCATGAGTTGGACTTGTCTGTTCTATTGGGTGATCTGTTGCCATGTGCCAGTGACGTTGGCACAGCTGGACAAGTCAATAGCCAATGAGGCTGCAAAAAGCGTAGTTGCAATAACGTGCCAGTCGCAATAATGGATGGAGGTCCTCAATCTCAGACATGAGATCAGGGAAGTCTCTCTCGTCTAGATATATCCCGTGCATTCAATACAGTCTGGCACCCCAGCTCACTCTTCAAACTCTCTGCCTTTGGCTTCCAAGGCTACCTCCATTCATGGTTTACTGACTTCCTCGAATCTCTCGACCAACATGTGGCTCTCAATGGGATACTCTCATCCCCTCTCCCAGTGAAGGCTCAAGTGCCCAAAGGCAGTTTTTTTTGAGCCTAGTCCTATTCCTAATCTTCATCAATGGTCTCTTTATCTCTCTGGAAAATTATTTTTTTATCTCTTTGCTGAAGATTCCACAGTCTGCAATAACATCCCTTATCAGTCATATTGGCATGTAGCAGCCTCTTTCCTCTCTGTCGACCTTGATAGAATAACGAGCTGATCAAACACTTGAAAAAAGGTCTTTAAATCTGACAAATATCACACTCTAACTCTGTCTCTCTGAGAGGACCATCTGACAGACCCTCCCATCTACTTTCTTAATTATCTTGAAGAAGTTCAGTCACACAAACTTTTGGGCCTCACAATCAACCATACATTTTCTTGGGAAAACCACACATTGAAGCTGGGCTCCAAGGCTGGGCATCCTCTGTCATACGTTCAAAGTCCTTCCTTGGCACACCAGAATTCCTATCCACCTACAAGGCCTTTATCTGCAGCTTGATGGAGTACTACTTTCCCTTCTAAGCTGGCTTACATCTTTCTCAGCTTGTCGCTGTGGAAACCAAGGCCTTTAAGATTATTGAAATCTCCAATGATGAAGCATTGGCCATCCTCCGCCGTGCAGTCTTTCCTTGACATGCTTGAACTTTTATGTACGTTTAAGGCCTTCACCAGCAGCATGATGGTGTAATGCTTTCCCATCTTGGCTAGCGCCAAGGCCTTCAATTGCCATCTGGCCTTCAATCAAAATGAAGCTGAGTTTGTGGTCCCATCACTTTCACATTGCAGACAGGTCGGTGGACTATGTCTGCTACCCCCTCCCCCATTCTTATACTGTTATCGTTGTTATGTCCTGATCCATTCTGTGTTGTAGCTCCTCCATAAGCGTCTGCACTAAAAAAAGGAAGAAGCATTTTCAACATATAAATGTGTACAACTGGTGGGAATATATTTTTATACAATCTGTATACATTCATAAACCAAAACATTAAAAAAATTCTTTAACTTAGACCCCTATAAGTATCTCGTTTGTCAAACATTTTTGACACCCCGGGTATTAACCTGCTATATTTTTGTGTAAAATCCAAGACATTCGGCATTTGATAATTTTTGGAATTCAATGACATTGTGTACTGTACTTTAGATACAACTTAATTTGGAATAATGTGTTACCTTTTGGGTTTTCATTGTTGTGATCAGCATTTGTCTGAATACAAACCAGATCATGCAAAGCTTGTTCAAAATTAAACTTATCATTCATGGTTTGGAGGATTATTGGTTGTTCAATCTGCAAAAGAGTCATTTAAGTGCTGTGAAGAAACAAATCGCATTTGTCAAATAATTTGGTTGAAAATTGTTTGTTGATCATCGAGTTGCACAAGAGAAAATATATAGTACTGTATGTATGTTCAATAGATATAGCAAAATAGGGTTAATATTTGTTAACAGCTTATGAAAATGATATTAATAGTCCTTAAAAAGAAATAGAAATCATTTCTTTCCAATATTCACCAGAGACAATTTCAGTGTCATTTACATTGTTACATTTCCCCCTTCGTCAGATCGCAGTTGGTGGATAACTCCAGACGGAACGGTGAGTCGCTAAGTGACCATGATCGCCAATAGTCTTGGAAACTTCTTGCCGGCTCTCAGGTCCAAAGCCGTGTTACCGTTACAGGCGAAGTTTCCGGTCACAACCAGGTATTGTGCTGACAGTCATGCGACAGATCTTACTGATTGACCGAGCGGAACAAAGTCAAATGCTGCGATCTATCTATATTCTATAGCCCAATTTTTTCTAGACCAACCAATCATTCAGCTGCCGTATGTCACCGTCGTGATGAGCAGGAAGTCAGTAGGCAACGTTACACTCCCCTCTCTAGTTTCATCACGTGGCAGCCACTCGAGAACTGAACAATTTTCTGGCTCTAGGTACTTTTTGGCATTCCGAACATGACTGTCAGTGTTTACATTGTGACAAAGTGGAACAAAGGAGTCGTTGGAAAGTCTTTACTGCTATTCCTTTATGCATGAACATTTTACTTGTTATGTGCTTATAAATGTTTTCATGCAATTTGTTGATGCCATGTTGGTATAGTGCAAGCCTGTAATTATGTCTTTTTCTGATGATTCATATTTTCCACCGGAAAGGGAGGGTACTTCTGGTTTCTGGCTCATGTGAGTGGGACCCATATTCAGAGTAATTATGGAGAAAACGACCAAAATTCAAGATGGCAGCACCCGTTAGTTTCACAACAATTTCTTGATTTATCCTGAAATATGGAGTGTATTATCCGTTCATGTTCGGACAAGGCATCTTCCAATATTTCAAAATTCAATGACAAGAGTTGGGATAAGGTGAAAGTCTGTGCAGAACAGTGGAAATGCGGAGATGGACTAGAAAAAGATGTTTTGAGCAGCACACTGGTATTGATTACTTTGGCATCTTCTAGTGTGTACTAGGTGTGTACTAGGTGTAATTGTACTAGGTCTAGTGTGTACTAGGTGTAATTATGAAGGCATTCACAACTAGAACGTCACTCTTTGACATCATAATGTCAACAGATATGCCTTCACCCATATTATTTCATCATTATACATACTTGTACCAAGTTATATTTAAATCCATGAACCCAGATTAAAAATAGTAAATAATTCTGGCTGCCAGACCTGTGTCTGATCAGGTTGAAGTAAAAAAAACATATCTTCCCCATCAACACGTGATCACAATTATGAAGTTTCACATCAATCAATGAAGCAGTTCAAGAGAAATAATTTTTTAAAGATTTTTGTTCAATCCAATCTGGCTGCAAGACCATGTGACCTATCAATTATTCATGAACAAACTGGTATCCCCAAGGCTTGGGGGAACATTTGTGTGAGGTTTCCCCTTGATCGGTCATGCCATTCTGGAGAGAAGATTGTTAAAAGTTTATTCTTCAAAAAAAAAATCATGGTTGCCATACGATGTGATCTATGACATCATAGGTGGAGAACCTTTTGTTCCTCATGGATAGGCAATCATATCTGTAAAGTTTCGCCTTTATCTGTTCAGGTGTTTCGGAGAAGAAGATTTTTGAAGATATTTATGTTAAAAAATATGGCTACTGAATCACGTGACTGACGACGTCATCAATTCCCCCCCCCCCTCCCCATACAATGTCGCCCAAGATGACTCTCAAAAATTTTCATACTATTCGGATAAAGCGTTCAACGTATGAAATTATGACGTCAAAATGAAGCCACCTATGACATCATCAAAAAAAATCACTTATTTCCCACAGGGAATACTTGACATGATTGTGCCAAGTTTCAATTTTTTCCATGTAGCGGGTCTGGAGATAGAGGTCCAAAGTTTTTCCTTTTTCTAACATGGCTGTCACACCACATGATGTATGATGTCATAATTATCAATGAAACATTCTACATGAGTAGTTGCATCGATGGTGCAAATTTTGTGTTAATCGGATAAGCAGTTGCAGAGAAAACAGAAAATTAGCACGTATGTACGGACAGATGGACATCCTGAAAATAATGCTTCCGGCGACTTCATCAGTGGAGGCATAAAAAAACACACTTATTTCCCATGGGGAGTACTTGACATGTGCCAAGTTTCATTTTATTCCATGGAGTGGTTTCCGGAAATAGAGGTCCAAAGTTTTTCCTTTTTTCCAACATGGCTGCCACACAACATGACCGATGACATCATAATTTTACAGGTATTACAGAGAAAATTAGCACAGACATACATACTACGTTAGTACGAACAACCCGAAAACATAATGCCTCTGGTGACTGTCATAAAAAGGAAGGCAAGGTTAATCATAACTGATACTTGTTCAATCTGAGTGTGCAGCTTCCTTCTTCATGATGAATGATTGTGACATATTAAATGTGAATCATAACTTGGGACTTTGAAAAAAAAAAAAATCTTGAGAGGATAAACTCCCTATAAATGTAAAGACCTTTGGCTTTGTGATGTTCATGTCAATGCTTTATACTGGACATACCTTGAACATATATATATATATATATATATATATATATATATATATATATATATATATATATATATATATATATATTTACACTCACCTCAAAATTTTTGAATTCGTGCAAAATAAATTGTTCAATAGGAAAAGCACTATCTTCTTCAGAAGTGCAATATTTTCTTTGATAATCTGCAATCACTCTGCACAAGAATGACAAACGGCAAGAAATAAATTGTACATTTCCTACAGGTACCCTCATCATGTGCAGAGGTGTTGTTGGCTACTGGTCCATGGGACATGTGCCCAAAATCTATTTTAACCCATTGGCTATGATATCAGACTTTGGAGTCAGAGTCATGAACAACCACAAATTACAGGTGGGAATGGCATGGGTCAGAAGATGCCATCATTGATCACTTTGAAAAGATACACACTGATGCTCCCAAAAATAAATAAAGGTCGACTGTTTACAAATATAACTTCTTTAAAACCGTGGGTGGTGAGGGTTAATTAATAAGTAAAACATGCAACATTGTGTTCAACATATTTGAAATGCTCAAAGTCGATATAAAATGTAAATTTGTGCCTTTACAGAATCAAGTAAAGTTTGTAAACAGATACTTTTTTATCATTATTATTTTTTACTATTTTCAGTTTATTCGTCATTGTAATTCACAAATATTGAAATATATCTCATTGGAAATACAAAAAAGTCCTTTAATCTGAACACCTGCATTATCCTTCATGTAAAGCAAGAAATGTACTGATGAGCCTATTTTCCAAATGTGTCACTGTGGTTCGAGGGGGCACGGGCCTTTTGGGAATCTTTTTGGAAGCTAGTGACACCTCGAGTCATATGCCCACCAAAACAGCATTGTCACAATGTTCATTCCATCAAATTAAATATATGGCCTGGACACAAAATAATCTACAGTAGTTATAGATTAAGGAAAGTGTGACATAGGTTGTGAAATAGCAATTTGCGGTCAACCCTTCCAGTTTTTTAAATAAAGGAAAAGTAAATCCCAAAATTGAAGTGCTGTAAAACATCACTCGATCACTGAGTGAAGTTCTGTCAGCCTGTATAATCCATTGAAATGCAATGCAGATGTAATACCAATGGGAATATCAAATAATAGAAACCAATAGGAATAACAGGATTTGATTCACACACATTTCCACATGGTACCTTCTAAGTTTTTCTTAATTTGTGCTTTTATAATACTACAGAGCCAGAAGACTATGTTGGAGTGGCCTGGGAAAATTGCTAAGCCCCACCCCAACAAAAATCTGCTCCCCAGCACCCCACCACCCTCTATGCTTCCTACATATCTTTCTCAGACAATATGGACCAACTTCAAAATACTCATCCCAACTCTCTGTTGCTCATATGTGGTGATTTTAATTGTCACCAAGAAAATTGGCTGGGTGTTGGTGTTCCTCTCTCACCAGCCATGTCACTTCAGCAAATGACTTCTGTGACACTATGGGACTGACTCAATCTGTGAACTTTCCCAATCGGATTTCTCCCAATACAAAATCCTCCCTTCTCAAATTGGGGATGACAAGCTTCCCCACAAATATCTCCTGCTCTTTCTCTGCTCTAAATGGTTCATCTGATCATGTAGTCAAGGAGAATAAAAAAAATCAAAAGAGCTCTAGAAATCACATCAGGAGTACCTAAATGCAACACGCTGTCCTCCAGGCCAGGCTTTATCTTTGACCTTTACACATCACAACCCAGCCTGGATGACACTTTATATTGTGTTTAAAAAAAAACAACCAAGTAATGACCTATTTTGCAAAATAAGGTGTACACGTATTATCTCGAGTTTTGCAAAATAGGCATGATCAGCCATAAATCCATGAATTATAGTGCTACATTCGCAGTTCATAAAATGTGACCTGCTTCGACATTTGCGGCCCTGTGATTCACATATTCGTAGTTTTTTTGCAGACGTATTCATGGTTTTTCTGACCTGCTTCAACATTCGCACCATTGAACTTCACGTATTCACAGTTTTTTGCAGGCGTATTCACGGTTTTTCATGAAATTTTTGATTTTTCCTTATGAATCACAAACTGCTGGGAACCTCTCCCCCTTTTTCCAATTAAAACAATGCCCCGACATTTGTGGATTCGACATTTGCAGCATTTTTCAGGAATGTATCGCCCACCAATGTCAGGGTCCGATGGTACACAACAAATTCTGAAGCAGGATACAAGTGAAGTAGGATACTAAAAATAGGACCATGGGTCATGAAGCTCATCAGGATCAGGTCTAATAGTCAATTAAGTCATAAAATCGTAAAATTTTGTTCATGCACAGACTCTGGTCATGTGATTGGTTGAATGGAAGCCCTCTCAGTGCTAATTACAGCAATCCATGTTTACAGGTCAAGTTTTACAGGTTCCAGGTCATGTTTTTGGCTAAAGGCATAGCTGTGTACTGATGCATCACCATCTGTAGATTATGGCAGGAATTTTTTTTAGCGTTTTAGGCTTGATTTAAACCAGTTAATGAGCGCAGATTTTGATGTGGTCATTACACCATCATTAGGCATCATATATGAAGCCTGTGGTCAAGTTTCATCAAGATCGTGTGTTTGTTTCAAGTAATAATGACTGAAGTGTTTACAGACTCAATGACTGATTGACATACGGACATTGCTCGATTGCATAAGCTCACCAAACTAAAGTCAAGGTGAGCTAAAATATACCCGTGTCACATACAAGTGAAGCAAAAACTAAGAGACAATGATAAACAACTTCATGTGATGATGTGTGAATGGTTTGAGGAAAAAATGCTTCGGGATCCAAATTTTCTGAGTCATGTGTGATTTTCTGACGAGGCCCACTTTCTTTTAAGTGGTGATGTTAACTCTAAAATTAACATGTTTTGGGATTCTAGTTCACCTGATGAAGTTCTTTAAAGGCTGTTGCACTGCCAGAAATGCACGACATGAGTTGTCATAAGGGAAATCAGGAACCGTAACCACTAAACAGTACTTGAAAGTAATCCAGAAGTTCTGGGTTGCATTAGTGAGGAAGCGCTACATTGACATTGCTGTGCTTTTGTTTCAGCAAGATGGAGCTACACCTCACACTTTCAACAGATCAATACAGTGGCTATAACAGAAATTCAGTGATCGAATAGTCTCTAGAGAATGACAGATGGTGAATGGGCGCCACATTCTCCAGACCTCAACCCACCTGAGTTTCTATCTTTAGGGTTACCTGAAGGATAAAGGTACCATGGTAGACCTCAGACTATTGATGACCTCAAAAATGCAATTGCTACAAACATCAACGCTATTCTGGTTCAGGAATGCAGCCGGGTGAGACAACTTCACCAGGAGGATCCATTTGTGTCTGCTGCAGCAGGGCAGCCATTTAGAACATATCTTATGAAATCACAAGTTTCATTTTGGAGTTACTTATTACAAAGATTATTTTGTATAAGTTTCATGTGGCTTCAATGGAAAAATTAAACAATTGTAAAAACAACTTTGGGTTGCGTTTGTTTTTTTATGAAACACCCTGTAGAATTGAATTTTTCCATTTAATAACAATCCCAGATATCAAAATTGATGATCAGAAGCAAGCAACACCTTACCTTATTTGTTTCTTCATCAATTTCAATGCATTGATTTCTTTATAAAAAGGATCGCGTAAAGTGACTTTTTTAACTCGAGCAAGGACAGTTTTTTGGATGGAAACCTTGAGAAGCATCTCTTTACTCCAGTCATTCAACAATAATTCTTCAATCCCAAACTCTATGATAAAACAAGAACAACAAAAAAAAAAAACATCAAGGGAAGGTATTACATCAACATTTCAATAAAGTCTTCAAAATAATTGTTTTCATTCCCATCATCTGAGTTTATTGGAAGCTCACATCAACTGTATCTATTAATTTCTGACATGTCTTGCATTGAGCATAAATCTGGATTATTATATCAGAACAAAGTGTCAACCTGGAAAAAACAAGTCCCCAGGCAAAAATGCGATCATTAGAACTATAGTATATGAGAGTAGTACTCTCATATAATACAGTAGTCTACAGAGAATTACTACAGGAAAGGAATGTTATTTTTGCCTGGGTCATTTGCATTTTTGGGAAAATACCTGGAGTTAAGACTTATAAAAATAAGTTACCCACAAAGGTTTAAGTTGTATTCCACACGAGAAAATAGCACCCATTGCTTCACTGATGAGAACATGAAGAGGAAGGGGGCGGGGGGGGGGGGGGAGAGAAAGACTGAGCTAACCCTGTAGGTTAGAGCGGGAATTTTTTGTAATTTGGCCAGGATGCCAGGGATAGCTCCCCTACTCTTCGTGAAGGACACTGTGAAGGCATCTTTAATGTCCACAAACAAATTTCGGCAGATGCGACACCAACTTTAACGTCCATCTGAGCATGCACATTGATGAATCACCCTGCCTGTGAAACACCGGGATGATGTTTATAGCTGCGTTGAGATTCAAACCCAGTCGAGAGAGCTTAGAGCAAGTGTGTGTACCGCTCGGCCATCTTGCCGTGGTGTGGGGATGTATGGTGTTGATTATAATTAGTCAGACAGAGGCTAAGGGTAGCCTGCCCCTTCCTCTATATCTGACAACTCCACGAGAGGACAGGCTGGCTTCTTCTTTGCATTTCTTCTTGGTGATGGAGATGGTGTTGATGTTGAAGATGTTGATGATGTTGGTAAATCAGCTTGAGGCCTATCAACCTTCTGGAAGAAGCTAAAAAGTCTTCTGCACTGCTTTCTTCTTTTTTCAGCAAGCATTGCTTTGTAGCCACTGAAAACATTTTCCAATTCTCTCTTGAACTCGGATTTCACTTGTCCTGTTGCTTTACCTATTCTAATCCTCCCGTTATGTTAATCGTTATTTTAAATTGATCTTTAATTTAATGTATTTTGCCTTCCTAACTCCAGGGATTTCCCCATGGAGAACCCATCCACGGTCGCCACGCCCACTGCTCGCACCACAGGAGCCTTCAAGGTGATCCCGCAGCCGAACTTGTCCTGCTACTGTATTATTTTCACTGCACTCAATTAAGTTACACTTTGGGCACATTCCTTGACTTAATCCAAACAGTTGAAAAAGTTATATTTAATACTTTGGCAATTTCACATTTTCTTGTGTAAATATGGAGAAGGAGGAAGCATAGCCTTGCTTAAAGTGAATACGCTTAGTTATAACAATCGTCAATTCTTAAAATTTCCAGATTTCACTCCAGATTGCCACTTATTTCGTGCACGATCTCCGATCCTCAAATCCACAGACAGATTTTGATGATATACTTTAATTAGTCCATGAGAGTCCATCATGGAAAATGATATCAGATAGTGCATAAAATCGCTCCAAGCTCCTAATTTGAAAAGTATAGCATGTTCAAGAGTGATGTACACAGTGATTTGTAAGTATCAAGATCAGGCATTCTATGATATGAGTGAGTCAAGTGAAAAAAAATACATTTTGAGTGATTTATCACACAGAAACCATTGTGGCCTGTTCCAAGTGAAAGTAGGCATTTTTTGGTTTTTGATGAGCACCCAATTGATTATCTTCAAAAGGGGTGTATACAATTACCCAAATACCCTGTTGTCGTTCATACACTCCCTTGGAGTTCCCTTCATATGCATGCAAAGTTTTAGGCTACTAGGTTTCAAGGTTTTGGAGTTATAGAGGACAAAGACAAAAGTTCTGTGTGGAATAGAAAAAGTTTTGAGTCACTACGATCGTAAAACCGTATGGTATACAAGTCCTACAAAGGACAGATTTGGCTCGATGATTACCGTTCAAATCGAAACCTTCCTTCCCAATTCCCCCAAAGAATGTGACAAACTGCTATAAGTCACTATATTGAGTGGCTTGGTGGGAATACTCTGGCTTGTAGCTCAATCAACCTTGGACGGATCAAATCAAGCTATAAAGGCCCTCAATTTGGCTCATTACGTTTGGGCCAATTGGCTGACACAGCTGCCGTAACACTGGTGAGAAGGTGGAAGCAATCAGTCTACATACCAATGCCAAAGAAAGGGGGATGCAAGAGAATGCTCAAATAACTGAACCATTGCTTTGATTTCATATGCTTGCAAGATATTACAAAAGATCATTCAACACAGAATAGAAGACTTCATTAAGCGAGAAATGGCCGTTGAGTAAACATATTTCAGAAGAGGAAGAGGTAGTGGAGATAAAATCGCCCATCTCAGGTGGATCATGGAAAAAGCAAGGGAATATCAAAGAAAGGTATATCTCTGTTTTATAGATTACTAGCAGAGGCTACCCAGGTGTTGCCCAGCTAGATGTTTTGTAAAAAATGATAAATCTTTATCGGAACATCACATAATTCATGATTGTTAGTGATATTTGTGTGCAGCTCACCGAGCCATGAAATACCATCTTTGGCAATTTTTGCACTTTTTTCATTATTTGAAGAAACAATATGGTCTGGCAATTGAAAAAATGTTTCTTCATTATAATCTTCAAAAGAAAAACTTGAACTCAAAGCGAAGTCTTCTTCTTTCAAACCCTTCAAACTGTAAAACAAAATGAATGTAAAAGTCATTGCAGTCTCTATCTAGAAATATACAGGAGCGTCTTAGTGTTCACGGGAGTTACGTTGTTGAAAATCCCTGTGAACCATAAATAAGTGATGTGCAAACTTAAGGGGTAATGTGGAAAATAGGGCGAGGGACATCAACTTTAAAATGTTTGACAAACTGTACCCTTAATGAACATGTTTGTGGATGGTTTTTGTTTTATTTATTTTCATGAATAAAAGTTGTTAAGAACACAAAATAAAGCATTATTTTCCTGTATTAAGAACATAAAATAAAGTCTATTTTCTTGAGGTATTAAGATTATGAAACTTACCTTTAATAATAATAACAACAATGATAAACTTGATCCAATAACACGATGGCGATGTTGATGATGGCGATGATAAAGATAAGTTGATGGAGACGATGATGTTGGAGGATTTGAGGCGATTATTGTGTTGATGGCCCATGTTAATTCGATGAATAAATGTGGAAAATAATTCACAAATCCACAATTATTCAGGCGCATTGACCGCAATCCACAAACCTTGTCTCAATAAGTTAATTGCGATAGAGCGAATCCACGAAGGGGAAACCCTCAAACTGCAAGGCCCTCCCAATCATTTTCAAAATACAACGATAAAAAAAAAAATCACTCATTAAAAATTAGTAGAGTAAATAAATAAAAATTACCCCCATGTGGGGGTGACAGTCATCTCTATAATACCACAAGTTCTCAATGTTCAGTTATGACCGAAGAGTACTGCACAGTTCTACTGCGCAGCTCGAACTGCGCAGTTTGGTTAAAGATGACTCGGCATTTTGGCGCGACGCACACGAAATTATATTTTGAAAATAAATGCCGACGTTTACATTTCAGGTTTTGAAACTTTTGCACCTTCGGCAGAAAATGTATAAATATAAAAGGCTAAAAATGTGTTTTATACTTATATTTCATTTCTCCTTCCTTCCTTCTTTGCGAATCGCATTGGCGTTTTTGGCCATCTTCCAGATCACGTGACGATCAAACGGGAAGGAAATTCAAAAATCTGTCCAGTTAGATGCAAGATAATATTTTTTACTATCATAATCAATAAACAGTTGCTGAATATCTTGTAGAATGGCAGACTAGATAGGTTTTGAAAATGGCGATTTTTATAATTTACGTGACCTCGTGACCTTGACCTTGAACCCGGTCAAAAGTTATATTGTTGTGCAACACTCATCGACCTCTACCCACATACTAAGTTTCATCAAGATCGGAAAGAAAAATTGATGGACGGACGTACGGACAGACATTTGGACTGGCTTTATTAGGTCATCTCGGGAGAGATGACCTAAAAATGAACAGTATCTTTATCTTCCTGCTGATATGCAGCATTCAGTCCACTCACCTCAACTCCCTCTTCCGCATATGAGGCAATTTCAATTGTCACCATGTAAATTGACTGGGTGTTGGCACCTCTCTCACCAGCCACAGCATTTCAGCAAAGGACTTCTGTGACTGACTCAATCTGTGAAATTTCCATCCTGCGTTTCTCCCAGTGGCAAATCCTCTGATGACAAACTTCCCTGCAAATGTCTCCTGCTCTTCATCTGCTCCAATTGGTTCATCTGATCTTACGCTTGTGAAAGTTAACATCTCTCTGGCTATTCTCAGAGAGGTTCCTTAACACCAACGAGTCTGGCAGCTCACTCAGGCAGATTGTCAGAGACTGAAAACAGCCATCTCTTTTCAGGAATGGTCTCCCATATCAACTGCCCCTGATGTTAACTCAGCCTGGGCATTCTACCACAGAAATTTCCTCTCTTATGCACAAATTAATCCCATCAAGTCTTCAGTTATCCTCCCTTTGTTCCCACCCTTGGTACACGAATCCTGTGGTGAGGCAGTTGCTCTGAAACAACTTGCATTCTCTTCATGGAAGGCTAATCTGACTGAAGGGAATCTCAATGCATTCCAAAAATTCTGCAACAAGTGTAACAACAAACATCATCTGTAAAACCTCAAGAATGAACTTTCAAACTTGTCTCCCTCCTCTAAAACCTGGTGGTACTTTGTTCTGTCTGTCTCTGGAATATGTTCTGCTTCCATCCATTCCCTCTCTTCAAATGGCGCCACAGCTGACTCTGCTCGTGAGAAGGCTGAATGCCTCAATTCTGTGTTTGCTTCCAAATCTTGTGCCCCCAACCACTCACTCTCAGAACTCTTCCTTCATTGCTATACTCAACTGCTAATGAACTCTGTCTATTTTGCACCTGAGAAGGTAGAGAAGGTTCTTTCAACCCTCAACTCTGACTAACTTATCCTAAAAAACCTGCTCTGCTGCTCTTGCAGATTATCTTTCTGCCCTTTTCACCATATTATTTGCCCGAGGTCATCTTCCATCTGCGTGGAAATCCACAATCATCAATGCATTACATAAAAAAGGTGTGAAAACTGATCCTCTTAACTACAGACTTATCAGCTTACTTCCAATCATCAGCAAGGTCATGGAATCCATAATTGCAGTTGATATGAAATCCTGCTTTTTTTCCAACAACCTAATCTCTGATCACCAATTTGGTTTCACACCAGATCACTCGACTGATGATAGATGGAGGCCCTCCATAAGACCCCATATATCCCATGAGACCCTTTAGATCCCACAATACCCTTGAGACCACGTTTACTTTGCAGACGCCTTTTGACACTTGAGACAAGCGGTCGACCGATATGGGTTTTCAAGGGCCGATGTTGATACAAATATTTAGAGAGCGGGTGGCCGTTGACCGAGAAAATGCCCATATATGCATCTGATTAAATAATTGAATAATAGAAAAGACAAGTCTGAAGACGACGATGGTTCACGAGCGGTATTTGATGATGTAGATTGTTTCAGAAGTCAAGGATGAGACAATGTGATACTGTTTGACCAAGTTATAAAAATGATCAACATGATGTGGTACGAGTGACAGGTTATAAGCTGCAAAATGTCGAAAACCCGGTTTCGTTAAACAACTTTCAAAATTTGACCTTTGCAGAACCTTTAAAGGTCACAAAACAATGTTGTGGACATTAAAATAAGGAAACAGGATACATGCTATAGCTTATTAGAGTTAGTTCGTCGAAGAAGGTCGAAAACCCGGTTCGATTCCGACAACTTTGAAAATTTTAACTTTGTGAACTTTAAAGGTCAAAGGTCAAGGATTATGACCTTTGGTGCAAAACTTCCTCTGGAACATTCCAGGAACAATACAATGTCATATAGGCGATATGGCATTTCGCACTCCTCGGATTATCCATACTTTGATGAAATCAGCGTAAAAACAAACTTGAAGGGGGCGCCACGGGCAAGGTGTTCGAGATAGAGAAAAATGGTTTCAAGACTTTAGGTGGGGAATGACCTCAAGATTATGCATAAAAAATAGTCATCCTAGCTCTCAAATTTGGGCGGTCGTATGATTTTAATGTCAAAATTCGAAATTTTCTAAGGTCGTGACCTTGACCTTGGGACGAAAATGAAAAAAATCGAGCTCCATGGGGCTATGCAGGTGCCATTGGGCTAACCAAATACTGAAACCCCTGCCAGATTTGACAAAGCCCCTCGGAGAAGATGCAAATTGAAATCGGCTACCCCCTGAAAACACAATTCGCAATTTTCTAAGTTCGTGACCTTGTGACCCTGACCTTGGGACGAAAATTAAAAATTGAGCTCCGTGGGGCTATGCAGGTGCCATTGGGCTAACCACATACCAAAAGCCCAGCCAGATTTGACAAACCTCCTCGGAGAAGATAATTTTTTACGTCAAAATTCGCAATTTTCTAAGTTCGTGGCCTTGTGACCTTGACCTTGTGACGAAAATGAAAAAAAATCGATCTCCGTGGGGCTATGCAGGTGCCATTGGGCTAACCAAATACCGAAAACCCCTGCCAGATTCGACAAACCTCTCGGAGAAGATGGATTTTTATGTCAAAATTCGAAATTTTCGAAGTTCGTGACCTTGTGGTGAAAGTGAAAAATCGAGCTCTGTGGGGCTATGCAGGTGCCATTGGGCTAACGAAATACTGAAACCCCTGCCAGATTTGACAAACCCCCTCGGAGAAAATGCAAATTGAAATCAGCTACCCCCTAAAAACACAATTCGCAATTTTCTAAGTTCGTGACCTTGTGACCCTGACCTTGGGACGAAAATTAAAAATCGAGCTCCGTGGGGCTATGCAGGTGCCATTGGGCTAACCAAATACCGAAACCCCTGTAAGATTCGACAAACCCCCTAGGAGAAGATGCAAATTGAAATCGGCTACCCCCTAAACACACAATTCGCAATTTTCTAAGTTTGTGACCTTGTGACCCTGACCTTGGGACGAAAATGAAAAAAAAAAAAAATCGAGCTCCGTGGGGCTATGCAGGTGCCATTGGGCTAACCAAATACCGAAACCCCTGCCAGATTCGACAAACCCCTCGGAGAAGATGGATTTTTATGTCAAAATTCGCAATTTTCGAAGTTCGTGACCTTGTGACCTTGACCTTGGGACGAAAGTGAAAAATCGAGCGCCGTGGAGCTATGCAGGTGCCATTGGGCTAACCAAATACCGAAACCCCTGTCAGATTCGACAAACCCCCTAGGAGAAGATGCAAATTGAAATCGGCTACCCCCTAAAACACAAGTTTTTTGGGTGTGGCTCCGTCCAGAATGGGCGCACCACACCCTTTCTCAGGAAAACACAACTTGATCATGATATAAACCTCCCACCAAAATTTTATCAGGATCGGATCAAAACCCACGGAGCTATGCTCGGGACAGACAGACAGACAGACAGACAGACAACAACAAAAAAAATAAACCAATGTCACCCACAGGATGACCCGTATCTTGCCAAAAGGTGGCCACGTGTGACTTCTTTAAGGTCACACTGAGTTGAACAGAGCTGCTATCCACCAGGAGCGACTCCTTGAGGAATATCTGCCTACGAGAGATTCCGATGAGAATCGTTCTACAGAGTAACCATGAAAAATATGCTTTTGCCTCATAACGTCACCAAATGACGTCATAATATCTCAAGTTTGACATATCTAGAAAGCACTCATCGAGGTGTTCAATTTGAGGTACTACACGATATGGTTCCTAAAACTTGAAAATTTGACCTTGGGGTCAAATATGTTTGACCTTCGGCGCTAACCATGAAGGTCAAGGCCAATCGCCACCAAAAATTAATCAGCTGAGCGCCAGACCATGAACTATATTCCCATAAAATTTGAAGACGATCCGATCAAAATTACTCAAAAAATAAGGGTTTCGTCGACTCCCCTGATTTGCGCCAAAGTAACCTTGACCTTTGACCTTGACCTTCAAAATTTTATGCGCTGAAAGGGACCTATATAGGCCTCTGATATGCGAAGTTACAAAAATTTCCGATGATAACTGTGCTCTGCAGAGTGATTTATACGTGATTACAGACAAACAAACAAACAAAAAAAAACAACATACAAGCTGACTAACATATCTTGCAAAAACTTCGTTTTGGCAAGATAATAACGAATATAGTGGTCACTTATTTTTTTCGTGAACCAAAAATTACACAAAATTGTTGAACTTAAATTAACAAATATATTTAACACAATACATATTAACTTAGCTTGCTTTCTCATGTATAACATCACAATACAATACAGGCAAACTGCCAACATTATTTTAATTATCAACACAATGATAAATAATGTCGAGCAAAGCTTATGGAGTTTACCAGCCACAAATCTGGAATGCTTAAATCTGGTTTTACCTGAAAACGGCCAAATTTTCAAGGTAATAATTTTGTAATTTAGGTGAAAAAAAGTTTTAAAATATTTTAAATTTTAAATTCCCACCTCCCACGTAGTTATAGTACAAACTGCCATGTTAGAATGGCACCATAGGTGGCAGGGTGCCTTTACAGCTGTTACTTTCATTATAGACACTTTGAGTGTCATATACAGCAATTCTTTGTTTCATGTGGTAGTTGCGTTCTGAGAATTCACCGCGTTAGCTGAAAACGTGTAAAATAAAAGTAATTTTCACATAAGAAAGAATGCAATCAGTGGAGGTTGTGTGTCAGGACATGGGTGGACACCGAATGGGGTGGGGGTGGAGGGAAAAAAGAGGGGGGAAAAAGAGGGGGGGGAAGAAGAGGGGGGGGAAAGAGGGGGGAAAAGAGGGGGGAAAAAGAGGGGGGAAGAGGGGGGGAAAGAGGGGGGAAGAGGGGGAAAAAGAGGGGGAAAAAGAGGGGAAAAAGAGGGGGAAAAAGAGGGGGAAAAAAGAGGGGGAAAAGAGGGGGAAAAAGAGGGGGAAAGAGGGGGGAAAAGAGGGGGAAAAGAGGGGGGAAAAGAGGGGGAAAGAGGGGGAAAGAGGGGGAAAAAGAGGGGGAAAAGAGGGGAAAAGAGGGGGAAAGAGGGGGAAAAAGAGGGGGAAAAAGAGGGGGAAAAAGAGGGGGAAAAAGAGGGGGAAAAAGAGGGGGAAAAGAGGGGGGAAAAAGAGGGGGAAAAAGAGGGGGAAAAAGAGGGGAAAAAGAGGGGGAAAAAGAGGGGGAAAAAGAGGGGGAAAAAGAGGGGGAAAAAGAGGGGGAAAAGAGGGGGAAAGAGGGGGGGAAAAGAGGGGGAAAAAGAGGGGGAAAAAGAGGGGGGAAAAGAGGGGGAAAAGAGGGGGAAAAGAGGGGGAAAAAGAGGGGGAAAAAGAGGGGGAAAAGAGGGGGAAAAGAGGGGGAAAAGAGGGGAAAAAGAGGGGGAAAGAGGGGGAAAGAGGGGGAAAAGAGGGGGAAAAAGAGGGGGAAAAGAGGGGGAAAAAGAGGGGGAAAGAGGGGGAAAAAGAGGGGGAAAAAGAGGGGGAAAAAGAGGGGGAAAGAGGGAAAAGAGGGGAAAAGAGGGGGAAAAAGAGGGGGGAAAAGAGGGGAAAAAGAGGGGAAAAAAGAGGGGAAAAAGAGGGGAAAAGAGGGGAAAAGAGGGAAAAAGAGGGGAAAAAGAGGGGAAAAAGAGGGGAAAAAGAGGGGAAAAAGAGGGGAAAAAGAGGGGAAAAAGAGGGGAAAAGAGGGGAAAAAGAGGGGAAAGAGGGGGAAAAGAGGGGAAAAGAGGGGGAAAAAGAGGGGAAAAAGAGGGGGAAAAAGAGGGGGAAAAAGAGGGGGAAAAAGAGGGGGAAAAAGAGGGGGAAAAAGAGGGGGAAAAGAGGGGGAAAAAGAGGGGGAAAAGAGGGGAAAAAGAGGGGGAAAAAGAGGGGGAAAAAGAGGGGGAAAAGAGGGGGAAAAAGAGGGGGAAAAAGAGGGGGAAAAGAGGGGGAAAAAGAGGGGGGAAAAAGAGGGGGGAAAAAGAGGGGGAAAAAAGAGGGGAAAAAGAGGGGAAAAGAGGGGAAAAAAGAGGGGAAAAAGAGGGGAAAAAGAGGGGAAAAGAGGGGAAAAAAGAGGGGAAAAAGAGGGGAAAAGAGGGGGAAAAGAGGGGGAAAAAGAGGGGGAAAAAGAGGGGGAAAAGAGGGGGAAAAGAGGGGGAAAAGAGGGGGAAAAGAGGGGGAAAAGAGGGGGAAAAGAGGGGGAAAAGAGGGGGAAAAGAGGGGGAAAAGAGGGGAAAAGAGGGGAAAGAGGGGAAAGAGGGGGAAAGAGAGGGGAGGAAAGAGGGGGAGGAAAGAGGGGGAGGAAAGAGGGGGAGGAAAGAGGGGGGAAAAGAGGGGGAAAGAGGGGGAGGAAAGAGGGGGAAGAGGGGGAAAGAGGGGGGGAAAGAGGGGGAGGAAAGAGGGGGGGGGAAAGAGGGGAGGAAAGAGGGGGGGAAAGAGGGGGAGGAAAGAGGGGAGGAAAGAGGGGGAGGAAAGAGGGGAGGAAAGAGGGGAGGAAAGAGGGGGAGGAAAGAGGGGAGGAAAGAGGGGAGGAGGGGAGGAAAGAGGGGGAGGAAAGAGGGGGAGGAAAGAGGGGGAGGAAAGAGGGGGAGGAAAGAGGGGGAGGAAAGAGGGGGAGGAAAGAGGGGGAGGAAAGAGGGGAGGAAAAGAGGGGGAGGAAAAGAGGGGAGGAAAAGAGGGGGAGGAAAAGAGGGGGAGGAAAAGAGGGGGAGGAAAAGAGGGGAGGAAAGAGGGGGAGGAAAAGAGGGGGAGGAAAAGAGGGGGAGGAAAAGAGGGGGAGGAAAAGAGGGGAGGAAAAGAGGGGGAGGAAAAGAGGGGAGGAAAGAGGGGGAGGAAAAGAGGGGGAGGAAAAGAGGGGGAGGAAAAGAGGGGGAGGAAAAGAGGGGGAGGAAAAGAGGGGAGGAAAAGAGGGGGAGGAAAAGAGGGGGAGGAAAAGAGGGGGAGGAAAAGAGGGGGAGGAAAAGAGGGGGAGGAAAAGAGGGGGAGGAAAAGAGGGGGAGGAAAAGAGGGGAGGAAAGAGGGGGAGGAAAAGAGGGGGAGGAAAAGAGGGGAGGAAAAGAGGGGGAGGAAAAGAGGGGGAGGAAAAGAGGGGGAGGAAAAGAGGGGGGAGGAAAAGAGGGGAGGAAAAGAGGGGAGGAAAGAGGGGGAGGAAAAGAGGGGGGAGGAAAAGAGGGGGAGGAAAAGAGGGGGAGGAAAAGAGGGGGAGAGGGAAAAGAGGGGAAAAGAGGGGGAAAAGAGGGGGAAAAGAGGGGGGAAAGAGGGGGAAAGAGGGGGAAAGAGGGGGAAAAGAGGGGGAAAAGAGGGGGAAAGAGGGGGGAAAGAGGGGGGAAAGAGGGGGAAAGAGGGGGAAAGAGGGGGAAAGAGGGGGAAAGAGGGGGAAAGAGGGGGAAAGAGGAAAAGAGGGGGAAAGAGGGGGAAAGAGGGGGGAAAGAGGGGGAAAGAGGGGGAAAGAGGGGGAAAGAGGGGAAAGAGGGGGAAAGAGGGGGAAAGAGGGGGAAAGAGGGGGAAAGAGGGGGAAAGAGGGGGAAAGAGGGGGAAGAGGGGGAAAGAGGGGGGAAAGAGGGGGGAAAGAGGGGGAAAGAGGGGGAAAAGAGGGGAAAGAGGAAAGAGGGGGGAAAGAGGGGGAAAGAGGGGGAAAGAGGGGGAAAGAGGGGGAAAGAGGGGGAAAGAGGGGGAAAGAGGGAAGAGGGGGAAAGAGGGGGAAAGAGGGGGAAGAGAGGGGGAAAGAGGGGGGAAGAGGGGGAAAGAGGGGGAAAGAGGGGGAAAGAGGGGGAAAGAGGGGGGAAAGAGGGGGAAAGAGGGGGGAAAGAGGGGGAAAGAGGGGGAAAGAGGGGGGGAAGAGGGGGAAAGAGGGGGGAAAGAGGGGGAAAGAGGGGGAAAGAGGGGGAAAGAGGGGGGGAAAGAGGGGGGGAAAGAGGGGGAAAGAGGGGGAAAGAGGGGGAAAGAGGGGGGAAAGAGGGGGAAAGAGGGGGGAAAGAGGGGGGAAAGAGGGGGGGGGGAAAGAGGGGGGGAAAGAGGGGGGAAGAGGGGGGAAGAGGGGGAAGAGGGGGAAGAGGGGGGAAAGAGGGGGAAAGAGGGGGAAAGAGGGGGAAAGAGGGGGAAAGAGGGGGAAAGAGGGGGGAAAGAGGGGGGAAAGAGGGGAAAGAGGGGGGAAGAGGGGGGAAAGAGGGGGAAAAGAGGGGGAAAGAGGGGGAAAGAGGGGGGAAAGAGGGGGGAAAGAGGGGGGAAAGAGGGGGGAAAGAGGGGGGAAAGGGGGGAAAAGAGGGGGGAAAGGGGGGAAAAGAGGGGGAAAGAGGGGGAAAGAGGGGGAAAGAGGGGGAAAGAGGGGGAAAGAGGGGGAAAGAGGGGGGAAAGAGGGGGAAAGAGGGGGGAAAGAGGGGGAAAGAGGGGGGAAAGAGGGGGGAAAGAGGGGGAAAGAGGGGGAAAGAGGGGGAAGAGGGGGAAAGAGGGGGAAAGAGGGGGAAAGAGGGGGAAAGAGGGGGAAAGAGGGGGGAAAGAGGGGGGAAAGAGGGGGAAAGAGGGGGGGAAAGAGGGGGGGAAAGAGGGGGGAAAGAGGGGGGAAAGAGGGGGGAAAAGAGAGGGAAGCACCAGCCCAGAGGGGAGAGCAGTACTCTGTCAGGTTGTGAATGAAAGCTTTGTATGTGGTCAGGAGCTCAGGTGGGCCGAGGAAGGACTTTGCATGACGGAGGATGCCCAGTCAGCGACTTGCTTTGGAGGCCAACTTGGAAATGTGGCTTTCCCAGGAACGATCATGGCAGATCGTGAGACCCAGAAGCTTGAATGAAAGGTCATATTCAAAAGGATTGTTGAGAAAGTAGATGGAGGGATTTTCCAGACAGTCCTTTCAGAAAGACATAGTGAGAGTGTGAGATTTGTCAGAATTGAAAGACATGTTCCAAGTGTTGGACCAGCCTGTGATTTTATCCAGATCTGCAGAGAGTGAAGAGGCTGCTGCTTGCTGATCTGAGGGATGACAGATGGTACAGCAGTGTTGAGAGATTGCATCTCTCCCAAGCTGAGAATAGCCATTTGTTAGCAGAATTACTTTTTAACAATCAAAAGTAAAAGAAAGAGCTAAAGGCATTCATTATAGAGCACTCTTAACAGCTGCAGTTCTTGACTGTGTTAAAAGCCAAAGCATGTAGTCTCTTTCTTTGTGACACGGCTAAACAACTGGCTTTTATTACCCTTGTAAAAACCTTGAGCCAAGAGAAGCCCGATCGTAAATCAACCTTGAGCCAAGGAAGCTTGGTCATAAACAAGCCTTGAGCCGAAGGAAACTCGATCGTAAATCAGTGCCATTTGACACAGCACAACAGCTGCTTCCACTTTCCAAGGAGTGGAATAAGGAAAGGAAGGTAAAGGCTCTTAAAAAGTAATCCGTCTTCCTGGCTCCCTGGCCGGATAATGACCAAAAACCAGATGGCTTTTAGAGCCCAAAGGGAGGAAATCAGCACCTGGCTTTTACCCCTTGGAGGAAATTGATCTTTGGGAAACAAAGTCTCAATAGAAAGCAGTGATGGAAGCTGGGCCAATCTTGAAACCAGATGGTCCCACAAGGGGCAGGACAAATTGTATATAAGGCAAGCCAGAGTGCCAAGCTAGCAGAGTTTGACTGAGCTGGGATACTGTAGGTAGTCTCTGTCTCACTTTGTCATGTACTCTTTTGATGTGAATTAAAAGGCTCTTCTCTACCATGATCAGTGTGGACATTGCTAGATTTCAATCAGCGGTGGAACATGGTCTCAACATTTGGTGTAGTCGGCAGGATAAGACAGACCAGGGGAGAGGGGGAACTGCTGCCTTGGTGAGACAAAAGAGGACAGAAGCCGGCCGGCTTAAAGATAAGGTAAGAACTGCCTCTTTTCTCGCACCGGGGCATGCAACTTTGCTGCCTCTTTGTGATCTGTCCTTATCTTAAAAGAACGGAAAAAGAGGGAGCTTTTATGCACAGTAAAAGAGGGGTACCCCGAGGGTTTAAGTGTCCGCAGGAGGAGTTGAAGGTGACGCTCGCAGGCTCATCAAAGAAATCCCTGGAGGACAGTGTCTAAAGGGGAGATTGCAAGGTACAAACCCTGGGAGGGTAATCTGAGAAATCTCCAAGAGACAAGGTATTTCTGTGGGAGATTGAGGACGTGGAAGGTGTGCAAGGGAGTGTGAGGGTTTGTGGAAAGGTGTGAAAGACACCCAACCCAACCCGAGACCACCCCAGGCAAAACACTGACCAGTCCAAGAATACTCTAGAAATTATCAAGGAAAAGTGGAAAAATAAAGCTGTAATGGAAATTATGGACCTTGGTCATGCGATCAATTAGAATCATGCTATGAATGATCATATAAAAGTACCCATATGTATTCCGAAGATGAGATTTGTTAAGATATGCATATGTGAATAAGCCCGAACCAAACTTGAATGTAAAGCGAACTGCAGAGAAAGCCAGGCTGCTTGTGAAAAGGAAAGGGGGGAATGGTGCCCCGGTGTGGTATGGAGGAATGTGTGCGCTTTGCCTGAAGGGTAAAGGGTGGGGGTCGTGTTCCCAAGCCAACGAAACTTGCCCTGACCTCTGAGATTTGAAATAAAAAGTAATTTTATGCGAGGTTTTCATATAGAGTCAAAGAGTTCTGAAAGGCGTCCATTAATTTGTATCCGTTTTAATGTGTGTGGGCACGTGTGTGTCGGGCACATGTATACAGTTTTGTTGTGAATGCGTGGGGTCATCGTGTTGGATGTGTTGGTGCCCTGCTGTGAAATGTGGGCTGTGCGCGATCTTTGCTTGGGAGTTGGGCTGCATGGAGTTTACCTTAAGAGGGGGGAGATGCTTTGTAAAAGAAATATATATATATATATATATATTTTTTTTTTTTAAAACTGAGTGAAGCACGGAAATTATCAGCACGGTTGATTGCATCATTATTGTGAGGAGCTCGGTTTTACAATCAATTGTGGTAGGCATCTGTGGTTGAATGTACGAAGAAAGCCGTATGTGGAGCCCTCGAAGGAGGGGAGGGCTATACGGTGTGCGAGATGGAGCAGGAAGCACGAATGGAGTCAACATCTGGGTCGTATTAAAATCTGGCCGTGTCGAAATAGAGTCCTGTGTAAATTTGCGAAGCCGTTCATCCTGGCCTTACAAAGTTGCAAGTACACATGTGCAAATGGAGTGTGACGAATTTGCATACATAATATGTAGATGCTATATCACCACATTAACGTACGTCGGCCCTCGGATGGACGTGTCCTGCTTGGTTTTGTTGTCTATCGACGTTTGCGGCAGTTATCAGCGAGTACACCGCCAGTCGGGGTGAGAGATAGGTGGCGAGTTCTCAGGCAAGCTCTCCCAGGTGAGATATAGACCGGTGATTTGAGCTTGAGGTCAATGCGATGGTGTCTCGAATTGCTGTGTTGTGGTCATGGGCATAACTGTGCCGCTGATGCAGTGCCCCTCCCCACCCCCTGTGCGGTGCGCCGGTGGGTGTCCTTGTGTCGAGTCGGGATGGAGGCCCTGCATCCCCTCTCGTGGGAGACGATTGCAATGCATGGGCATCTTGTTGGAGCAAATGGTCTGCAAAAGTGATTAAATAATAAGTGCAAATGATGCAGTGCAAATGATGCAGTGTCCCTCTACCGATGCACGCACTGGAACGGGTACTCATCTCACCGACCTGGGAAGGATGACAGGTTGAGTTAACCCCAACTACTGAGCCAACACCAGGCTACGGATTGTACTGTACGAGTTTACTTTAGGCTCATGTAAAAGATAATTGAGAATTTGGCAGATTAAAAAAAAAACAATTACCATGACATGTTTGAATGAAGAATGAGTTAAAATCGCAACTGTGGCTGTGGACATAATTACATACTCAACGAAGCTGGGTACAGAGGAAAATATTTATTTTATTAGGCCAAATTAGGGCTTCAAGCCAACTGGCTGGAAAGCCCTATTGTTTCGTTAATATTATTATTAGGGTACCCGTTGTAATGGACTGGGTAACCTATTGTTTTTCTTCTGTTTATTTCTTATTGATTATTCATTCTTTTTCCGCCGGCAATTTACGGGTTGTTTCGTTTTAAAAACCATTTTCTCAGGAACGGTAAGTCCAATCGAAATGAAAATTTCACCATAGTATGTATCTCTTTGATAAGCATACTTAATTGATAATTATGATGTCGCAAGTCACGTGGTATGGTGGCTATATTGGGTTTTCTCCAAAACCTATAAACATCTTCTTCTCCAGAACGGATAACCCGACCGCCTCAAACTTTGCACACATTTGCGATGTTCTATGGGAATGTTAAGTTGTCAATTTGGTCAAAGTCGTTGCATAATTTATATGATAAAAATGTTGCAGATTAGCCTCATTAAATATGCAAAAGAGTGTGAAAAATTGAGCAAATTGTACAGCTCTGATATTGATGGATTCAGATAATGCGAACCATCGCAGTTTCCATTGCCAGCTGTGAGAGATCATTCAGAAAGTTAAAACTAATACTTTCGTATTTGAGAGCCTCCTTGGCCAAGGCAGACTGTGACCTTGCTCTGCGGGGGTAATTACTGACTGTGAACACATCGTAGACCAGTTTGTATCAGTGAAGCAAGGAGTCATAATTTGTTAATTGAAAGTTTAACGAACTGGGTTGTATTTTTGTACTGATGTTGTGGTAAAGTTATTTAAAAGATGAGGTGTCAGTTGTTTGGACAAAAGCACAATTTCAAATTGCCAGAGGTATTATTGGTACACTATGTGGATGATTGCAAGGGAAACATCTTAACCCCTTTGGGGTACTGGCTGCCAAAGGCGATGAGGTGCCAAAGGCCAAATTACAACTGTGCATGACCCAAGTAACGTATGGGGAACATGTGTTGAATGGAACCTTCAGAATACTGTGAGGTAGTGGCTTGTGGACTATACTAAACGTTTAGAGGTGTTATAATAAAGAGGAAAATATTTGATTATATTTTGTTTTATTTTTGGAATGGCTATAGGTACCACTGTAGACTATAGGTACCTGATCTGTGTCATAATGAAGACCTGTCCAGGATTGTGTCCAATAGCCAGGGAGACTACTTGAGCAGCACCAACTGCTTTGCAGGAGTGTGGTCCGAATGGATGAATGGATGATATCTGATTATGCAGTGTTGGTTGACTCACTGTTAAGAGTAAAATGTGGTAATCGAAAGATGTCTGATACTGCACATAACTGTCAGGGTATGTAGTGTACACTGAAAATAACATCTTGGAAAGTGATACTGTGCTAATTGTGGTATGCAATCTAGCCGAGGGTGAAAGCATATTCCTGATATGTATATACTGTAAAGGATGACACAATGTAGGGGAACTTTGGAAATAAGAGGGCATTTAATATTGCAAAGTGGGCTAGTCGAGAATGGTAAATCGATAGTAAAATATTGAGCACATATGAAGCAAAAGCGACAACAACGACATCCTCCCTGGCTTCATTCCACCGTCAGCCTTTTCAACGAGCATACGTGCCGAGCGTCTGTAGGGGAGTTCCATTGGTAACCAATGCTACCTAACTACCTGGTGCTTGCAGCGGAATCAAGTTGCAGGTTCAAGACTCGCCGAGCCGGATTATCAAAAATTGCACGAGGCAGGAAGGTCCAAGCAAGCTTCTTACCTCCAGCTCACCTTCCCTCCAAGTGGGGGATAAAGACCCGACAAGGTCTATTTCCTTTTGAGGGTGCGTTCGGTGCAACCGACTCTACTGCTCCCTCTCGCAGTCGTGCTCGCCGCTGATACCCAGCAACCCACAACAATATCGTCTTAAGAAAGGGTAAAGTGGTTGCCCAAAAAGTTTGCTCGTTTTGGCTGATAAAAATGAGCTGCACGAGCAAAAGGGGGATGATGTAGAAGGAGGTGCTGAGAACATGGTACACTCAAGGACTTGCAGAGGTGGGAGAAAATGGAAAATCTGTGAAATCAAAAGTTTAGTGGAAGCTATGTGTATTATCAAATGTTTGTGGTGTGTGCTGCCTTTTGGCTGTTGGTTGCATCATTGTTTGGGGAATGACTGTGTTGCTGATGCGGTGCCCCTATTACCAGTGCACTGGTGTTCATTTTTGGCCAGTCTTGAAGGAATGACAGGCTGAGTTAGCCCTCTGGGGTTCGTTTGGTGGTAAATGAAACTTGAGCTCAGGGCTCTAAGATCCCAGGTCACCATTGTAAGGGCAAGGCAAAACAGTACATATAAGTATTGGTAAAATGTCTGGAGAATATATGGACATATATAAATGAATATTAATTATTGTGATGCTAATAAATATTGTGAAAGAGTTTGACGGCAGGGTGTTCGAACGGAGGAACGTCCTGAAGACGCATTGGACTGGACCCTTTTAGGTATTATTGATTACCCAAGGAGCTGTCAAGAAAAGGTAAGCCAATCATGGATTTATGCATCTCACTGCAAAAGAGGATACGTGAAGTCGTAGGAAGAAAGAAAGGAAACCTGCAAGTTGAAATATTACTGGAGGTTTATAACAGATGTGGCAGTGCTTTCTGTTAGCATGTGTATAAGCGTAATAATATGGACAATAACAGATAGTGAGGGCATTTTGGGAATGTCATAGAGAGCAGAATGTTTGGTAGGTAAATGGTAGGGGAAACAAGGAATGGGTTGTGACAGGGTACGCAGGGAAGGAAAAGGTAAACATTGGGATCAATTGCATGAGGAAGGCATATATGGGAAAACACTTATAGGGCCCTTTTATACAATTATGCATCTCGTGTGCCACAGGATGAAGGGGACAATGACATTGTATGCCTGGAACAAGGCATATTGTTACATGAAGGGATAACTGGGACAAGGATAGAGATAAGGATACGAATAAATAATCTTGCGGAATCCCAGACATAATTAATGATATATATATATATATATATATATATATATATATATATATATATATATATATATATATATATATATATATATATATATATATATATATATATGACCTAGCGGAACACCTAAGGAAGGTAGCTGCAGAGTACCATGACTATTTTAAGGAAGAAGGGTTCAGATCATGGGTAATGGAAGTGTTTGGTAAATGGGGAACATGGATATTCCACATATTGATCGTTGACCTCATGATATTCAGTGTTTATGTCATCATGGCGTGCATAAAAGTAATGATCGGTGTGCGTGTGTGTAAGAAAATTTATCACAGTGACGACAATGGTGGTGCATGAAGTTCCCCTGGACCAACAATCTCTGAAAACCCAGAAAACCCAGAAAATGAAGAACCTAGTTTAAAATTGTCGAGATACCGTGATGGTGGTATTATTTTTTGGGGGAAATATGAAAGTACAGACACTAGTGCTTTCGGGAGTAAACACTCTGCTCAAACTTACATTGGATGAGTGTCTCGAATTGCTTGTACCAATGGGGGACATGGGAAGAAATACTATATAACCACTGCCTTGTTGGCAAATACTCTGGGATTTTGTACTTTCTTATTTTACTCTGGAATTTTGTGCTTTCTTATTTTACTCTGGAATTTTGTACTTTCTTATTTTACTCTGGGATTTTGTACTTTCTTATTTTACTCTGGAATTTTGTATTCTGGCTTGCAGTTAACCAAACATGTTCGTAAAGAACAATAGTTAGCCAAAATATTCTTACTTGTTGTTCGTAACGAATCCATGTTAGTTAAATATATACATATATATCCTTTTGTGCATAAAGTAACTTTGTGAGAGCCGCTTTTGGAAGGAAACTTTGCTTCCTCAGGACCTATGCCGAAGTCATAATTGTTGAAACGTATCCACTGTTCTACAGAGGGGTGGGGTGTTGGTGGGCCGGTTAGTGGGGTAGAGAGGGGGCTTTTCTATAAGGCTAGAAGGTGCAGGAGGAGCCTGCGTGACGTCATGGGCCACTTGGAGCTGACCATAAGAGTGGACCACCTGTAGAAAAGAATCCTGCCTGCCGTCCTACCGGTCCATGGATGCTCCATCTCTCAAATTTATTATGTAACTGTTTGTTTCTTTTGCACAAATGTTCCAAAGTAACAAGAGGAGCGATTGTTGAGAGATTGCATCTCTCCCAAGCTGAGAATAGCCATTTGTTAGCAGAATTACTTTTTAACAATCAAAAGTAAAAGAAAGAGCCAAAGGCATTCATTATAGAGCACTCTTAATAGCTGCAGTTCTTGGCTGTGTTAAAAGCCAAAGCATGTAGTCTCTTTCTTTGTGACACGGCTGAGCAACTGGCTTTTATTACCCTTGTAAAAACCTTGAGCCAAGAGAAGCCCGATCGTAAATCAACCTTGAGCCAAGGAAGCTTGGTCATAAACAAGCCTCACGCCGAAGGAAACTCGATCGTAAATCAGTGCCATTTGGCACAGCACAACAGCTGCTTCCACTTTCCAAGGAGTGGAATAAGGAAAGGAAGGTAAAGGCTCTTAAAAAGTAATCCGTCTTCCTGGCTCCCTGGCCGGATAATGACCAAACCAGATGGCTTTTAGAGCCCAAAGGGAGGAAATCAGCACCTGGCTTTTACCCCTTGGAGGAAATTGATCTTTGGGAAACAAAGTCTCAATAGAAAGCAGTGATGGGAGCTGGGCCAATCTTGAAACCAGATGGTCCCACAAGGGGCAGGGCAAATTGTATATAAGGCAAGCCAGAGTGCCAAGCTAGCAGAGTTTGACTGAGCTGAGATACTGTAGGTAGTCTCTGTCTCACTTTGTCATGTACTCTTTTGATGTGAATTAAAAGGCTCTTCTCTACCATGATCAGTGTGGACATTGCTAGATTTCAATCAGCGGTGGAACATGGTCTCAACAGCAGAAGGTAGTGTCATCAGCAAATTGATGAAGAGGTTTTTTTTACAGAGTCAGAGAGATCATTGATGAAAACCAGAGAAAGCACTGGGCCCAGAACACTACCTTGATGAGCTCCAGCCTGGACAGGAAGAGGGGATGAGAGAATTCCATAAAGGGCCCCACATTTACTGCGACAGTAGAGGAAGTCTGCGAGCCAAAATGTAAACTGTTCAGCCTGGCGGAGGTATGCACTCATCTGACGGCCATTCTAGTTCTCTATCATTTTTAGCTTATCTAGAATTTATATTCCAGATAAGGTATTGTCATCACGCACTGTCCGTCTGTCTCCTTTTTCAACTTGTCCGGCTAAACTGCTGGGCTGATCTGGCTGAAATTTTGTAGCACCATTCCTCTCCTGACTGGTCACGGGGAATGCAAAGCTTGTTCCGGTCATATGACTAAGTGTGTCAAAATGGCTGACTTAGTAAATTTCTTCAAAAATTTTCTTCTCTAGACCACCAGTCAGAATCCTACCAAATTTGGGTCACAACATTAGGACACGATCCTAATGTTAAATTGCTGAGACCATGTTGATCACGTGACTGGAAGTGTGTCAAAATGGCAGTCGTGCAAATTCTTTCCAAAATCTCCTTCTCCAGACCCCCCTGTCAAAATGCTAACAAATTTGGGTTGCAACATTATGGTAAGGTAGGGATGTTACATATATTGTGGAAGTCATGCGGATCACGTAACCTGAAGTGTCAAAATGGCTGACTGTCAACTTTTGGGAAAATCGCATGAATTCCTTTAATAATCTTCTTCCCCAGACCCACCAGTCAGAATTCTACCAAATTTGGGTTGCAGCACAAGCCAGGGCGCAGATAAGCTACAAGTCCAGTGGTCCATTTTTGTCCATGTTGAAGTTTCTTATGTCTTATTCAGTTTACAGTGGAGTATTCAACTTTTTCTTAAACTGTTGTACCTCATTTCAATCCTCTACTTTTCTTGATTTAGTTTTGGTTGCATCTGATAACTTGTTATCATGTTTCTTCCAAGGTTTTCATATTTTCTTCAAGCAGAATGCATTAAACTTACATAGGATAAATGTCTAATGGGAGCCTAATCATAACCAGACATTGTTAGTATACTCTGCTCTCCCTCTTTTTCACTGGACTATTCCATTTCTGTAGCCAGTAATTGACAAGCTGCTGGAGACGAGAGCCATTTTCTTTTAGGTTTGATGTCATGTTGTGGAGCTTTGGCATACTCGCCACGCTTGCCATTCCGGGTTGGTGAAGAAACTCTTCGCTTGGTTCCCACTCCATAATCAGGTATGGATGACTCTTTAGGTATTGACAAAGTGGTGATGCCACGAGTATATTAAGCAGTGCCACTAGTATATTAAAATTATGATTTAGCAGTGTCTGATTGGGTGGATGAGGGAAAGGCAGTGGACATAGTATATCTAGATTTTAAGAAGGCATTTGATAAGGTACGATGTCGGAGGTTGTTAGCCAAAGTGAGGGCTTGTGGAGTGGCTTGTCAGGTAGCTAATTGGATTGCAAACCGGCTTAGTGATAGGAAACAAAGAGTGGCCGTGAATGGGAGGATGTTTTGCTGTGAGGGTGTAAGTAGGGGGGTACCTCAGGGATCAGTACTCGGACCATTACTATTCATTATTTACATCAACGATTTGGATAGTGGGGTGAAGAGTAGGCTTTCCAAATTTGCAGATGACACAAAGCTTGGAGGTGAGGTGCATAGCAGAGGGGGTGTTGATCAGATTCAGGAAATTATTGATACTTGCATAGATTGGGCAAAAGATTGGCAGATGGAATTTAACCTGAGCAAGTGTAAGGTGTTGGGGATGGGAAAGAACAATGAAAAGAGAGATTACAGGATGCAAGGGGTGATTTTGGAGCGTGTCACACAGGGGAAAGATCTGGGGGTTGTAATAGATACAAGAGGTAATTTTGGAGCGTGTCAGATGGAAGAAGGATCTGGGGTGGTCATAGATACAGGAGGTATAGTGGCGTTGACACGACATTTAGGTAGTTTGAGCATTGGTGGGTGATTGTGTGCAGTGTACGGAGTGCTATTGGTGGGGGTCTCGTCAAGGGGTGTTGTGTGTTTTTTTTTAAACCATGCCACCTCCCCTGGGGGGGGGGGGATACAAAAATTATTAAAACTAAAAAAAAAACCTCACAAAAAAACATTTAATTAAAAACAAAAACAAAATTTTGCATTTTCTTCTTTTGATCTTGTGATTGTTAAATTAGTATGGTGTTGATGTGGCACAGGCATGATAGGCTGAATGGCCTCCACCTACATCTGATTTCCTTGTGTGTTTCTTTGTGTGTCGAGCCCTGGGAATTAAGGGAACATGAAAACTACAGCACAACGGTATGGTGGAGTTCCACTGTTGTCGTATTTATTTTATCATAACAAAAATTATATCACAACATTACTATTATCATTATTATTCCGTATGCAGCTTGTGCATGCTGGATGCATCATTGCTGGGAGCATGGCTATGCCACTGATGCAGTGCCCCTTGTTTCCAGTAAGCTAGTCCTCATTTTGCCACCCTTGGAAGGATGACAGGCTGAGTCAACCCACCTCGTCTTATACAACGGCACGACATGCTCGAAGCTAGGACCCTAAGATCTTAAGCCAGCCATTTTAACCATTAAGCCAACACCAGGTGGACATTGTTATTTAATTACATCATAACAAAAAAGAAAAAAAACTAAGAAGTGCAATTGTGTAATTATAATAATGCAAGTCTTCAAAATGATACAACTTCTATGGTCAACAACTATGGTTATTTGCAAATAAAGTAAATATTAATGAAGTTATTATTTCATACAGAGTATTTCATTGGTGATACAACTAAAAAATAAAGCCAACTTTACTGAGTGAAATGAGGCCATTGGTGGATTAACTCACATCTTTGCAAAGTAATCTTCCATTTCATATGTTGGAGTGTCCATTTCCCATTTGGGAACATTTTTATTCGGTATGACCTCTTTCATAGCTGTAAAAACAAAATCAAAATTTACAACAGGAAGCTTGTTGAGTTATGGGTAAAGATGTTGGGACTTTTCATAAACATGAAACAGAGAAATTACAAGTAAAAGATTAGCTGCACATTTCTTTTCAAACTAATTCTAGCAATGGGCATTTATCATGCAGTTACTTAAAGCAGTTCACTGATTGCTGAGGTAGTTGGAAAGGGGACTGGGGGTAGACCACAAAGAGAAAGTATTTGAGGAGATGCACAAGCAGGAGCACAATGCATTTCCCGACCTGTAAAATATGAGGCTAACAGTTTTGAGCTGGGTCAGAGATTAAAACTGAGACCAAACAACTCAGAGGTGAGTGTACACACCTCTCGGCTATTGTGTGGATAAATAAAAAATTGTAATTGGAGGTTTCAGCTTGAAAACGAACGCAAACTGGCAATATCTTAATGTTTTCTAACCCGACAGACTCAAGGAATTATTACACAATGAAAGTTTTCTTCATGGGTTGGAAGGACAGTTGAGACTTTGAGGTAAACGCATACACCTCTGATATGTCTAGTCAGAATTTGAATCTCAACCCTGCTATAAACTGTTACATGCAGGTCGAGGTATCAATATGTCAATCTATCAGGAAGACATTAAGCTGGAGGACCATCTTCCAGCACTGGTTTTGGTGGACTTAAAGATCCCATGGTTTCTTTAGTAAAGAGTAGGCGAGCACTCTGAATAAATTACAATTTCCTGCCTAAAACTGTGGGTCACAAGTGGTCAGGTCCTCTTGAACGTGCTTTGGTAGCAGGTCACACTGCTTGCTCGATATCAGAGTTTGGTGGTTGGCTGGGCAGCAGCTCCGACACTATAAACAAATTCACATTCCCAGGTTTTTCATATTACACATGTAAACAATAATCTTCTACTATGAAGGGCAATCATGATAGCTTTTACATGACAAAACTGTATATTACTCATATGTACAGTGCTTATAGAAAATCTACACCCCCTTTCAAAATTTTAACTTTTTGTTGCCTTATAACCTGGAATTAAATTGCATTAAATCAGACTTTTTCCACCTTTATTTACACATCGTAACCCACAACTTCTATAAATTTCAGAAAATTAATTAAAAATACAAAACTGGAATATCATGGTTGTATATATGTCCACCCCCCTTAGTTAATACTTGGTGGAAGCACCTTTGACAGCAATAACAGTTGTGAGTCTGTTGAGATAGGTCTCTACAACTTTGCACACCTTGATTGGGCAAAATTTGCCCATTGTTCTGTACAAAACTGTTCAAGGTCAGTGAAGTTGTGGGGGAGTGTAGATGGACAGCAATCTTCAAGTCATGCCACAGATTTTCAATTGGATTTAGGTCAGGTCTCTGACTGAACCACTAAATAATATAAAAATGACCGTTTTTACAGCCATTTTTCCCTGCTGTGCAGGGGTTAGGCTTTTTCTTGAGGAAATGTTTTATGGCCGGATGCCCTTCCTGACGCCAACCCTGGTCGCCTCTTACGACACACAGGGATATGGTATACCTATTCTAACCGGGGCATACACCGGGACCAGTACACTGGTACTCACTTCGCCGACCTCAGATGGATGACAGGCTGAGTCAACCCCCTGGTGTTAATTCAGCAGCCAACAGGGCTTGAACTCAGGACCCTGGGATCCCAAGCCGCCACCCTAACCACTAAGCCAACACCAGGCTTCTGACTGAACCACTCAAGGACATTTATATTTTTGTTCCTTAGCCAATCCAGTGTAGCTTTGGCTGTGTGCTTCGAGTAATTGTCATGCTGAAAGGTGAACTTCCGTCCAAATTTCAGCTTTCTTGCAGAGGGCAGAAGGTTTTTCTCTAGGATTTTCCTGCATTTTGCTACATCCATTTTCCTTTGATCCTGACAAGTGCCCAGTCACTGCTGATGAGAAACATCCCCATAACATGATGCTGCCACCACCATGCTTCACAGTAGGGATGGTGTTCTTTGGGTGATTTGCTGGGTTGGGTTTGCACCAAACATAACATTTTGCATTTAGGCCAAAAAGTTCCATCTTGGTTCCGTCAGATCACAACACTTTTTGCCACAAGGCTTCAGAATCTCCGGAGTGGTTTTGTACATACCTCAAACATGACTCAAGGGGGTGTTTTTGAGTAATGGCTTCCTTCTTGCCACCCAACCATGCAGGCCTGACTTGTGGAGTACTTGGGATATTGTTGTCACATGCACACAGTGACCAGTCTGCCATAAAGGCCTGTAGCTCGTTCGAAGTTGCCATTGGCCTCTTGGTGGCTTCTCTGATCAGTCTCCTCCTTGCTTGGTCATCCAGTTTGGAGGGACGATTTGGTATAGCAGGGCCTTGGTGGTATCATAAGACTTGCATTTCTTAATGATTGTCTTGACTGTGCTCCAAGGTATATTGAAGGCCTTTGAAATATTTGTTATACCCATCCCCTGATCTGTGACTTTCCACAATTTTATCCCGGAGGTCTTTTGAAAGCTTCCTGGTTCTCATGCTTGAGTCTTTTTTATATTTTATTTTGTATACATTGTCGAGGCTCATATGAGAGCTAACACACAACGCATAACAAGGGGGGCAGGAGACAAGAGGGGCGGGAGAGGGAAGGACAAAACAGTGGGGAACAGAGACATTAAGAGATGTGTGGAAGGGTGAGGGATGGGGCGGGGAACACGGGGTATACAAGATGGACATTACAGGGACTTTCAGGACCTTACATGACAGGGAACTTTCAGGAAGGAAAGCAGGGAATTTGAAGTCGGTGGGTTTGGGGTGGATTAACGGGGGTCGAAAAGATTGTAGCTTTGGATGTGGGAAGATAAGAGATGGTGGTGAACAGCTGTCTTGAAGACCTGGAAGGAAGAATGGGATTGAAGAGAGTGTGGGAGTTTGTTGCAGAGTTGGGAAAAAAAAGAGGAATAAGGAAAAAAAAAAAAAAAAAAAGTAAAAAAGACAAAAAGAAGAGGAGGCTTTGCTGTGAAATGCACTACCCAGCAAGGGAAACCTACAAGAATAGCTGATTTTATTCTGAAATAATCACAATCACTACAATTTAACACAAGTGGAGGCCAATTGACTTGGTATATGATTTTGAAGGTGATTGGTTACACCTGGGCTAATTTACAATTGATATTATAAGGAGGTGAACATTTATCCAACCAAGACATTCTAGTTTTGTATATTTAATTAATTTTCTGAAATTTATAGAAGTTATATTTCCCTTGGAAGTTGTGAGTTATGATGTGTAAATAAAGGTGATAAAAGCCTGATTTAATTTATTTTAATTCCAAGCTGAAAGGGAATAAAAGGTGAAAAATTTGAAAGGGGGTGTACATTTTCTTTCGGCACTGTATGTGGTGTACATCTGAAAATTTTTTTATTTGTACCAGTGCAAACATACAAAATTTGGTGCAAACAGCACGAGTACAAATAAAATATACAGTGTTAATTCTGTATTAATCTGTTTGCAATGCAGTGCAGACAAACGTGGTATTTTGAAACCTGGATTTATCAACACAGAACCAGCTCGGCCATGCAGGAAAGACCATTTCAGCATGTTCATCTCAGACCTTTCATCGAATAAATAAATGTAATTTTCTCTGTGTGTGAGTGTGTGTGTATGTGTGTGCGTGTGTGTGTCATTGATTGTTATCTCCATAATTCTGGTTTCAGAAGGTAAAACGGAGTCCTCGAGGACTCGAAGTATCCACCTTCGTTTTGGTGAAGGATCGTGATTCATGGCCTAAATTGTGTTGTTCTCAGAGTTTTGTTCTGAGGGCTCTTTTCAGGATTGTCACTGAGCCTCGGACAGCCTCCAACTGTAGTTAGTTTGTGGTAATGTTCCCAAGGATGGTTTATAGGGACTTTGTTCGACCTCGTGGTGAACATGGGCTACTTGCTTTCATCTGCAGTTGTGGAGGTACAGCACTAGTACAAACGGGAGGGAAGATCGACGAAAATTCTTGATGTAAATGTGTATCATGTAGCGCCACCCAGTGGTGGTGACAGAGGGTATTACAAGTCAGCTGTGGGGATAACTTGCATTTTTGCACTGTACATATCTCCAGAGTGGGAAGCCCCAAAGCCAACCCCAACTAATCAGGGGAGGCAGGGGAATTGGGGGTGGGAGTCTAGATGGAGGGGGGAGGGGTGGAGTGGGAGGAGGCAGGGAGAGGGTGGGATGAGTGAGGGGAAGGGGTGGGAGGGACCCGGCATTGCCAGGTACCCCTGCTTGTTTATAATAAAACTTTAAAAAAATACTGTAATATGAAATAGAAGGATAACAGAGGTCATTTGCTTGTACATAATTTTCGCCCTTTCAACAGTAAGGCACATGGTTGAGCGTTTAAATTAATGGTAAGGTAGTAGGGGCAACAACTGAACTGGGCACAGACAGGAAGGGAATGAATGAACAGGGAAGGAAGGAAGGAAAGGAGAGAAGGGAACACAAATCAGCACGTAAGAAGGTCGGGTTACAAATGGATAATGGGGGTAATAAAGATCACTGGTCAGGATGGGGGATGACACGAGGTGCTGGTGCACTGCCTGCTTGAAGCCCTGGAGGGAAGAGTGGGAAAGAACGGCCTCTGGAAGATGGTTCCATAGATGGGGGAAAAAAGAGGAAGGAATGAGTGGAGGTGAGCAGTGATCCTGGATATTTGGAGTTTCACCAGGAAGGGGATGGCAGAACAACATGTGCTTCCACTTCCATAAATTCTATCAACATTACTCAAAAGAGGAGAATTGGAGCAAAGTAAAGGTGGAAATACAAGCATTCTCATCACCAAATATAAGGCTTTTCTTTGATAGCTATAGTTCCTTACAATGTGCTATATTCTCCGAGCCACAAAAGATAATTCACTGATCATATAAACATTTGTGTACCTTTAAGCCATGGTTTTGTGTAACAGCTTTCAGGCAGTTTCTCATATCCTTTTTCTTGCAGCTGTGGCAATGGAAGCCTCAAAAGATGCAGAAAGGCTTTCAATTCCAACGAAATCTGTAAAATGAAACATGTCGCAAGATCAAGTACATATTCCCAGAAAACAAAAATAGAAAGCATCTCAAAATGCAAAGGTTGTCCACGTCTGCTTTGTATGCGAACTAAAACAAAAACAACAGCGAAAAAACAAAGAAACGTCAAATTTATTAATTTGTGTTCTCCACATTCTCAAAATAAAGGTTTGTTGAAAATTTGAACAAAACCTCAAATGGTAAAAAGGTTCCGATGCACGCACATGCACGGATATAGTACTTAGTCCCCCCCAAAAAAAGAACGCGTTGCTAATTGAGGTGACAGTGCCCAGTGGTTTTGACCGAAGTAATGCAGAAATCAAGAAAATGACCCAATACCAGGATCGGAAAAATGTATGAAAAGATCTTGGAAGCTGAAAAGCACCAAAGTTGTCCCAGTGATAATTGGTGCAATGGGAATGGATAAAGAAGAACCTCATGGAGATGTTCAAAACCATCCCTGGGAATATTACTTCAAACAAACTTCAGTGGGAAGCTGTTCGGAGATCAGTGATGATCCTGAAGGGAGTCTTCAGCACAAAACTTTGAGAACAAGAAATCTTCAAAGTTTGGTCCATAAATCGTGATCAGCTTCAACCGAACTACTGATGACGTTTTAAAAATTCAGCGCACATAGATCTGATTATCACTTGTAAATGTATCCGATTATCATCTTATAGACACAAATATTCACACTGGGCAACAAATCCAGCCCAAATTAATATCAAATCTTTATTGACCCATCTAAAATTAAAAGAAATCAGATTAATGTCAAGCTGCTTCAGCACATATACAGGATATGGGCCATGGTAATTCGACGTCATTTAGCCAATTATTGTGTGGAATGGTTGAAAGACAGGCATGGCAATCCAAAAATCTTAATTTTTGTGAGCAATTTTGATGTCCGACATTCCCCATCCTGATCCATGATTTTTAATTCACAGAGTGGCCACAAAATCCTTAAGCCTGTATCTCACTGGGCTGCGACAGCTCACGACAAAATGCGAATGGGATTTTACAAAATGTCTCGAAACGTTCGCAGTGGTTCTCAATTTCCTCACGCGAGTCGCAGGACGTCGCTCTGGTGTCGCTTAAATTTTGAACATGTTCAAAAAATTCGTGCGACAAATTTTCTCTCAAAATAGTCGCAGAGTCGTCGTGGTCGTCTCGAACCGTTCTCAATTTTGTTTCCATGAGTCAGAAGGTGCGACAAATGTGAGACAACTTTGTGAGGGATTGGCGACCCATGAAACAAAATTGTGACCGATTGGAGAAAAAATGATAATCTGCCCTGGGACCCCTGAGAGTTTCGTAATTATATCGCAATTTGTTCTCAATGACGTGAGACATACGCAAATGTGAGATATTCGTGACACATACACAAAAATAAATTAAGTGTGATTCCAAGTGAAAATTATCGCTATTTTATGTCTCCAACTAATCGCGAGCTGTCGCAGCCCAGTGAGATACAGGCTTCATACATGCAGTTAGAATTTAGTTAGAATTTATCTGTATGCCTCCCTCCATTGTCTGCATTAATTTGAATTTTTCCAAATGTTCTTCTGGAAATCTTCCATGTTGAGGGTTGGAGGTTATTAAAGTAGCCCCTGACGGCTGTTTTGAGGTCTTCAACTGTCAAGAATCAGCTATCCTGCTCAGAATCAGCTATCTTCAGCTATCCTACAAAACAAGATGGTGCACCAGCACATTATGCTCTCGCCGTTAGAGAATATCTCGATGACAAATTCAGTGGACAAAGGATTGGACATGGATCTGAGAGAGTGTGGCCTCCTCAAAGTCCGGCCTTAACAACATGCGACAGACTACTTGCTTTGGAGCATTGTGAAAGAGGAAATTTCTCATTTCCACCTAACATCAGTTGAAGACCTCAAAACAGCTGTCAGGGGCTGCTTTTATGACCTCTAACCCTCAACATAGAAGATGTCCAGAAGAACATGGAGAAAAATTCAAATTTGTGCAGAGAATGGAGGGAAGCATACAGATAAATTCCAACTAAATTCTAGCTGCGTGTATAGGAACTTTGTGGCTACTGTATATTAAAGTAGCTGGAGTTGTCTGTCATTCCTCTCTCTGTCACTCTTTGAGCTGGGACATCATTACAGCGCTACATATGGGACGTCATTACAGCGTTACGTCTCGCTCTAGGCTAGGTCTCTAAGGATACGCACATCATCCTGGTGTCCAGGCAAATAATGGCCTTGTTAGAACTCTGGCATATGAGAGTTGTACTCTCATTTACCAACGTTGGTTACAGGTCTAACTACAGTCGTCTGCAGAGAATAACTATAGTAAAGGGAGGCGAATTTTACGTGCCGGCCAGCACTTAGTCGCTTCGCTGACAGCAGTTGAACAACATAACCCACATATCTGACTCGATCCACCTGATATTTATAGGTGACGGGCTGAATGCCAGACAATGGGTGTTAGGATGACAGATTTAGTAAGATGGCGGCGTAGTAAGACGGAATTATGTCTGGGACATCATTACAGCGCTATGTCTAGCACGAGGCCTTTACTGCGGTGTATTATTCATGAATAAATGAGAATTGTGTTTTGGGTTTTCATCCAATAGGGCTTTTAATGATACCAAAACATGTCTGTGGGTTTTCAGAAACAAAACAGGCCAAACCTTTAAAAAGTGAGTCACTTGCCATTGATGATTGCCACTCACTCCTGTATGAACACTACCTGCCATTGAACCTGATATGCTTTCTCATGTAAGCCCTTCACCCACTAATGTATCCGAAACTTCTCTCAATCCGGCACCCTCAATTCAGAAACCTACAGCAGTCACAAGTGAAGGTAGCCCTCCGCTGGCCCTTAGGTCAACTCATGTCTGTAAACCTCCTGTGTGTTTTGATCTGTAAGGGGAGGGGGAGATGACAAGCATCAAGTAGTTTATGCTAACATGTATAGGGGATGCTGTGGGGTAAAGCAGGGGAGTCATGTGACCGATTCCTGTTCCATGCCTGTTCTGAGCCTGTGAATGGAATAAACCCACTTTAAAGTCTTCATCTCTATCTAAATCCATTACACATCTGATCCTCGGGAACATAAAACAAATTCATAACACCAGCAGAGTACCTGCCCAATGGGCGATCTTGTTCCAAACGTATAACACGTTCTTCTGACGCATACATTTATTCGGGCGGTGTATAGGCAAGTGACAGCTCTGTACAAGAAAAATAAATAACCCGGGTTACGTGCATGAAGCGAAAAACATACCTCCTGCTTATAATAATTCAAAACATCTCACTACACTGGAAAACGTGGGACAGGAACATTGGAGTCTGTAAATGGTGGAGACTTGTAGTAAGTACCCTCGCCCACCTGGAGACGGCGCTACAAGATACACATTTACATCAAGAATTTGTGTCTGTCCCCTCACCCCACCCCTCGTGCTTTCCCCACGCAGGCAGGACACCAGGATGGCATGATCCGTGATGCGGCACCCCTCCCATATTCAATCAAACCAACCACCACCCCCCTCCCTCCCTCGTGCTTACCCCACGCACACGACACCAGGATGGCATGATCCGTGATGCGGCACCCCTCCCATCTTCAACCAAACCAACCCCCCCTCCCTCCCTCGTGCTTACCTCACACACACAACACCAGGATGGCATGATCCGTGATGCGGCACCCCTCCCATCTTCAACCAAACCAACCACCCCCTCCCTCCCTCGTGCTTACCCCAAGCAGACACGACACCAGGATGGCATGATCCGTGATGCGGCACCCCTCCCACCTTCAACCAAACCAACCACCCCCCCTCCCTCCCTCGTGCTTACCCCAAGCAGATACGACACCAGGATGGCATGATCCGTGATGCGGCACCCCTCCCACCTTCAACCAAACCAACCACCCCCTCCCTCCCTCGTGCTTACCCCAAGCAGACACGACACCAGGATGGCATGATCCGTGATGCGGCACCCCTCCCACCTTCAACCAAACCAACCACCCCCCCTCCCTCGTGCTTACCCCACGCACACTACACCAGGATGGCATGATCCGTGATGCGGCACCCCTCCCATCTTCAACCAAACCAACCACCCCCCCTCCCTCGTGCTTACCCCAAGCAGACACGACACCAGGATGGCATGATCCGTGATGCGGCACCCCTCCCATCTTCAACCAAACCAACCACCCCCCCACCTTCCTCGTGCTTACCCCACGCACACGAAACCAGGATGGCATGATCAGTGATGCGGCACCCCTCCCATCTTCAACCAAACCAACCCCCCCTCCCTCCCTCGTGCTTACCTCACACACACTACACCAGGATGGCATGATCCGTGATGCGGCACCCCTCCCATCTTCAACCAAACCAACCACCCCCCCCTCCCTCCCTCGTGCTTACCCCAAGCAGACACGACACCAGGATGGCATGATCCGTGATGCGGCACCCCTCCCATCTTCAACCAAACCAACCACCCCCCCTCCCTCCCTCGTGCTTACCCCAAGCAGACACGACACCAGGATGGCATGATCCGTGATGCGGCACCCCTCCCATCTTCAACCAAACCAACCACCCCCCCCCCCCTTCCTCGTGCTTACCCCATGCACACTACACCAGGATGGCAATTTTTCGATGTGTTCTATTACATAAGGAAACAATGTAAACGGTAACATAAGAGGGGCGAACCCAACAACCGTTGGTCTCAGTCAGCCTCGAATCCAACACCAAGATTTCCACGATCCTCCATGAAATTAAAGTAAATAATAAGCTTGACTTTTGACTGACAAGAAGAAAATAAGCGCTTTCTTTCAGGTAAAGTGCGGACAAACGAAGACGATGTTCTTACCGACAAGAAATAATCTAAACCGTGATAAGACGGCATTCTCTGAGAAACAAAACTGCCTGAAGCACCTCTAGCCTTCAATAATACTTCAGCGCGCAAAAACGATCAGGACGCGCAAAGTCTCGGTGACATTCTTCTTCTTCTTCTCTCCTTCTCCTTCTTCTTCTTCTTCGTCTTCTCTCCTTCTTCTTCTTCTTCGTCTTCTCTCCTTCTTCTTCGTCTTCTCTCCTTCTTCTTCTTCTTCTTCTTCTTCGTCTTCTCTCCTCCTTCTTCTTCTTCTTCGTCTTCTCTCCTTCTTCTTCTTCTTCTTCTTCTCTCCTTCTTCTTCTTCTTCTTTTTCTCTCCTTCTTCTTCTTCTTCTTCTTCTTCTTCTTTTTCTCTCCTTCTTCTTCCTCTTCTTCTTCTTCTTCTTCTTCTTCTTTTTCTCTCCTTCTTCTTCTTCTTCTTCTTCTTCTTCTTATCTTCTTCTTCTTCTTCTTCTTCTTCTTCTTCTTCTTCTTCTTATCTTCTTCTTCTTCTTCTTCTTCTTATCTTCTTCTTCTTCTTCTTCTTATCTTCTTATCTTCTTCTTCTTCTTCTTCTTATCTTCTTCTTCTTCTTCTTCTTATCTTCTTCTTCTTCTTCTAACTATTCTAATCCTCTTCCTCTTCAGATTACAGGAACAGAACAAAACACAGAAACTGTGAGAACTGGGTGGGATTCTTCTTCTTCTTATTTTGTACCTCTTCTTCCTTTTCTCCAGATTACAGGCACAGAACAAAACGCATAAACTGTGTCAGGGACACTCAAGGAAAGGAACTTGGACACAACCCGCAGGAAACGGCCATTTTGTCCATCAAACCTATGCGACATCACCACATTAATTCAATCGAAATTGTGAGGGGTGCTTTTGATGTTGTCGTGACACGTGACACAGTTCTCATCCCCACTCCCACGGAACACAAGTCGATGGACAAATCAATGGTGTAGTGTACACTGATTGAATGTGGTGTTATAAGGCTGATAGGATGGCCTCGGCCAAAGAGGTACGCATGCTCGCTCTTAGGCCTAAGCAGTCTCGCCTGGGTTTGAAGCCTGATTCAGCTATAAACTGCCATCCTGGTGTTTCACAGGCAGGGTGATTCATCAATGTGTGTGCCGTCCCTCGGATGGACGTGAAATTGGAGGTCACATCTGCCGGCGGTAGTTGGTGGACGTTAAAGATCGCACGGTGTCCTTCGCGAAGAGGAGGTGAGCTATCACTGGCTCTGTCAAAAGATTCCTGCTCTAACCAGCAGAGGGCATTACATGAGCGCCACAGCCACGCCAGCAGCTTTGTGCTGCATACGAACGAGGAAGAAGAAGCATAACATGCTGCATACGAACGAAGAAGAAGAAGAACAAGGAGAAGAAGAATGTGCTGTTGATGTGGCGCAGGCATGGTGGGCCAAATGACACATTTAGTGATGTATAATCACAGTAAATTAGCGACGCTGGTCCTGATTATTTTCCACCTTAAGATTTTTAAGTTTAAATGTCCATATTTAAACGTAGATTCTGAATGTATTTTTGTTTTTTAAAAATAACGACATAACACCGGCTTCAATCGTTTCAGGTTTAGAACAACTTTTTTTTTGCGTTTATCGCTTGAGGTTTTGATCGAGGGGGATTTTCAGTGGCAGCGTTTCATTTGTTGGGTAAAATGCGGGACGTTTCGGCATTCCTCAAGGAGCAACAAAGCCAGAGCTCGGCCGAACTTGCGGAAGAGTGGCAAGCACTCGAAGAATTGTACAACAAGAAGTGAGCGTTCTGTCGCTGACTCATGGGGCCTTGTGTGGGGAGGGAGGCGCTGTAAACTTGTACCTGTCGGGATTCCAGGCTCGGATTATCCTTCTTTGCGCAAGTCAAGGCCGTAGGCCTTGTCTGTGTGTTACGCTTTGGGAACGTTTCTGATGATCGAAATTTGTGTGTGTGTGCAGACTGTGGCATCAACTCACTCTTCGATTGCTCAAGTTTGTACGGCATTCGTGTTTTTCCAGCGGAGATGGCCTCCGAAACGTAAGATTGGTTTCCTCATGTAATCGTCGTGCTCTTTCTCGGGGATTACTCTGTTGTTCTGTGCTGATGTTGACTTGCTACTCCGTTCAAAGTTAAGTATTTCTCTTGTAAACTAAATCATTGATAATGTTTGACTTTCTCTTAAAAAAATATGTTTTTCTTCTTCTTTTTGGACAGTTGTATGAAAATTTCATTTGTGATTTTGAGCACAGGTGAGGTTCTGCTTTTGCTTTCCGATTTATTCTGATTTGATTATGACGTCATTGAAGGATTTCTCTGACGTAAGTAATCTTGTGTTCAGAATCAACCCGCTGTCTTTCGTGGAGATAGCTCTACAGATTGTCAAACAAATCCCTGGTAAGTATTTGGGAGGGGGGGAGGAGGGGTTGTGTCTCTCTGTTAAAGGAAGTTCACAAGGATGTTTTTTGTTGTTTATATTTCATAAACTTCATCAGGAAGAACACAAGTCTGATTCAAAAGGGAAAAGACGAGCACTTTGTGAATTTGGGAACGTCATTACGATTTGTTATGAGTTGATTGAGTTTGGATGATTGACTGGAGATGAGAGTTGGGATGACTCACTGAAGATGACTGGGGATGAGAGTTGGGATGACTCATTGAAGATGACTGGGGATGAGAGATGGGATGACTCACTGAAGATGACTGGATATGAGAGATGGGATGACTCACTGAAGATGACTGGATATGAGAGTTGGGATGACTCACTGAAGATGACGGGATGAGAGATGGGATGACTCGCTGAAGACGACGGGATGAGAGTTGGGATGACTCGCTGAAGATGACTGGAGATGAGAGATGGGATGACTCACTGAAGATGACTGGATATGAGAGTTGGGATGACTCGCTGAAGATGACTGGAGATGAGAGATGGGATGACTCACTGAAGATGACTGGATATGAGAGTTGGGATGACTCACTGAAGATGACTGGATATGAGAGATGGGATGACTCACTGAAGATGACTGGATATGAGAGTTGGGATGACTCACTGAAGATGACTGGATATGAGAGATGGGATGACTCACTGAAGATGACTGGATATGAGAGTTGGGATGACTCACTGAAGATGACGGGATGAGAGTTGGGATGACTCGCTGAAGATGACTGGAGATGAGAGATGGGATGACTCGCTGAAGATGACTGGATATGAGAGTTGGGATGACTCACTGAAGATGACTGGATATGAGAGTTGGGATGACTCACTGAAGATGGGAGATGGGATGATTGACTGGAGATGAGAGGTGAAAGATGGGATGGCTGACTTGAGATGAGAGTTGGGATGACTGGATATGAGAGTTTGGATGACTCACTGAAGATGACTGGGGATGAGAGTTGCGATGACTCACTGGAGATAAGAGTTGGGATGACTCGCTGAACATGACTGTCTGTATACGAGAGTTGGGATGACTCGCTGAACATGACTAGATATGAGAGTTTGGATGACTCACTGAAGATGGGAGATGGGATGATCGACTGGAGATGACTTGAAAGATGGGATGACTCACTGAAGATGACTGGATATGAGAGTTTGGATGACTCACTGAAGATGGGAGATGGGATGATCGACTGGAGATGAGAGTTGGGATGACTGGATATGAGAGTTTGGATGACTCACTGAAGATGACTGGATATGAGAGTTTGGATGACTGACTGGAGATGAGAGTTGGGTGCACCATTATGATCCTGAGAGTAAGAGATAGTCAGTGGAATACCCCCACAAAGGATCACGAGCCTTGACTTGGCTATGACAGATTTTCATCTTTTCCCCAAACTTAAGGAATACCTTCGTGGAGAACATTTTTCTTCCAAGGATGATGTCAAGGCCGCTGTGAAGCGCTGGTTAAGTTAGCAGGATGCACAGTTCTATCATGACGGCATCACAAAACTACTTGAATGTTGGGAGAAATGTGTGGACCGTGCAGTGGTGATTATGTTGAGGAATAAATCTGTACCCATGCTGGAATAAAGATGATGTTGGTACAGCTGTCTTTGTTTCATTCAAATAGCTTTACCTGTTATGGAGAAAACATGAAGAGGCATTACCTTTCAACATTCCCTCATATGTATGTGTGTATGTATGTATGTCTCAGGAACTTTGACGTAGGAGGAGGCCATTTGGCCCATTGTGCCTGTGCTTTATCAACACCGCATTAAATGTATCATCTTGATTTTGAGAAGGAAATGTTGAGGCAGGCACAGTGACATCACCAGGGTGATGCACATATACTTGATGCATATTGACATGTTTAATAACAGCTCCTGTATTTAAATACATGTCTGATTCCACTTGTTTTCTTCTGTCAGAAAAAAATGATTCGTTGCAATTTCTGGAGAAAACGAAAGAAAAGGTGTGTACTTTGTCCAGCTCTATTTCAATGTTGATTGAATGGTAGTTGATATATTTCCACTTGAACACCATTTTTGGAAAAGGTACACAATCGCTACCCAATATGTGTTTGGCATGGCAGACAATGCAAATCCTTTTTTTTTTAAACCATAAATTTGTGTTTTAAACACACCTTGTGATAAAATATATTTGTCATGTTGGACTTGATGCAAAACAAATCTATTTCTTGTCTAGCACCTTTCAGGAAATACCATGATGAGGCACTGTAAGGAATTAAAAGGGAAATAAAGATGGAATTAAATGTAAAAAAACAAGATGCAGTAAAACTGGAGTTCATTGAACATGATATGCCGCAGAGTGTTTTTTTTTTTTGTTTTGTTTTTTTGTATATGTAGTTGTGGCTCGTGCAAGAGCTAGAACACTGAACGGATAAATGATATAACAGATAAAAAGAGGATGCAAAACATAAACCATCGGGTGGACAAGTTGGACACAGAGGATGCATGGGGTGGAGAAGATGGATGCAGAAGGAAACTCAAAGGAAGGAAAACTTGAAATTTGGAAGGGGCAGGGATTGGGGTGGGGTTAACGAGGGAACAAAAGATCATGGTTTTGGATTTTGGACGATCTGAGATGGTGCTGGACAGCTATCTTGAAGACCTGGATGAAGAATGAGATTGAAGAGGATGTGGAAGTTGATTCCACAGGTGGGAAAAATAGGAACAAATGAGTGGATGTGAGCAGTGATCCTGGATTTAGGTAGTTTCACCGTAAGTGGGTTGATGATGGACCATGTGTGCCCTGCAGAAACCTGGGGAGGGGTGGCGTTGGGGTGGGGGGACAAAGCATGGAAAGAGCAGAGAGGAGAAGACAGGGAGACCACCGACCTGTTGTTGATGGCAAAGTGAAAGGCCCATAGATTCAGCTTAACCGCCGGAGATTAAAATTATCTTTAAGGCCTTGGTTTTCACAGCGTCAATATGAGACAGGGGAGCCAGCCAAGATGGGAGAGGAGTATTCCATCGAGCTGCGGATGAAGGCCTTTAAGGTGGATAGCAGTTCAGGTGTGCCAATGAATTATTTGGTACAGCAGAGGATGCCCACCCAGTCAGTGGCTGGCTTTAGAGGCCAACTGTGAAATGTGGTTTCCCCAAAAAGATCATGGGTGATAGACCCAGGAATTAGAATGACTGAACTTCCTCAAGAGGATTGTTAAGGAAATAAATAGGAGAGTTTGTCAGATGGTCCTTTCGGAGAGAGATGGCGAGAGTGTGACATGGTGAGAGATTGATAGACATATCCCAAGTGTTTGACCATCATGTGATTTTTGTCCAGGCCTGAAGAGAGGGAAGAGGCTGCAGCCTGGCTGTCTGAAGGATGAGTGATGTCACAGCACAGTCATGGTGGAGTCGTCATCCATCCATCCATCCATCCATCCATCTATTGGGACCATACTCTGTGCAGAGCATTGGTGCTGCCTAAGCAGTCTCCTTGGCTATTGGGCACAATCCTGGAGGGGTCACCATTCTGACACAGTATACCAGCAAGCTGGCACTCATTTTGCCGACCTCGGAAGGATGACAGGCCAAGATAACCCCACCTGATATTAATTCAACAGCTGAGTGGGATTTGGACTCAGGACCCTCGGATCCCAAGACCGCCACCCAAACCCATATGCCAACACCAGGCATGTGGAGTCATCAGGAATCGATAAATAGGATTTTCCACTCTGAGATGAAGATCAGAAGGATCATTGATGAAGATCAGGAATAGAACTGGGCTCAGAACACTGCAGTGGGCAACTCCAGCATTGACAGGGAGAGGAGATGAAAGGATTCTGTTGAGTGCCACATGTTGGCTACGAGAGTAGAGAAAGTCAGTAAGCCATGTGTGGAGTTGGCTTTGGATGCCATGCAGGATATAATTCAGTTTAAATAAATGAATGATTTCAAAGATCTTTAAAAAAAAACATTCCCGAAGTATAGCACTATTGAAAAAGTCTTGTACATCACCTCAACACACCACCATATTTAACATGTCGAAGTACTGCTAGAGGGAAGGCTTTTGGAAGTGTTAAGAAGGTGATTTGTGTTCTACAGTGTTCAAGTATACAATCCAATGAAATTAAAATAAGGATTGTAAACGTCGTATAAATCAATTCCGGAATTTAGCGCCGTTCACGTAGTGGTGATTCCATCACCCTATCCAACGCATTACATTAGTTATTTTTGCCTGTTGTATGTATCCTTTTGATGCCCTTAAAAACAGTAAGTTTCCTGTTTGGAATGATTTTCAATTTTGTTTGACGGCCGGATAGGTAGACGGTAAAAAAAATTAATTTATCTCGCTCCTCTCTGAACATGTGCGATCAGGCCAAATTCAGAGACAAAGTACGGTAAAACGGCAAGTTTGTTTTCCCATTCATGTTCAAAATATAACATTCAATTTAAACAAGTTGTTACTCGATCATAGACTGACTTGCTTCACCCCGCTTTAGTTTTGCGTGTGCGGGGTCATGATAGAGTGTAGAACTAGTTTTGCTGGTGAAGGCTCGTGTCTATCTGCATCAGCGGTCAGGCCGAACAATGGATGGAATTGACAATGTTGATTGAGGCATGTTACCATTCTTGGTCTTTATCGCCTCGCCGCCTCCCACCTACCAATAAATATATATGTACTATCGATACCCGTGCACATGCACGGGATAGCAGTTCAACATAGCTGGTAGCAGACGACAGACCGTACACGGGGAATGACAAAAATACGCATTGTGCAAAATGCAAGTGGTTCTATGGAACGCCAAGACTTCCCAAACATTGTCGGCATGTCCGCTAAGTGCCACAGCAATTTCTTAGGGATTGTGTGACGGCGAGCCGAGTTTTTAGTGTGCAAGCTTGGTATTATAATACATATATATATATATATATATATATATATATATATATATATATATATATATATATATATATATATATATATATATATATATATATATATATATATATATATATATATATATAGTTTTTTTTTTAATGCGATTGTCTCATCAAAATGTCCTTCAGCCTCTTAGTATTGATGAGATGGATTAGGGCCGGAACATAATCTCCATATCTTGACAAATAGCTGTAGCATGGAGCTTACTACTTTTGTGCTCTTGGCCTCAGTTTATTTCCTCTCATTTTACTTTTAAATATATTTGTCAAATCGTTATAATGTGCCTCTGAGGCATAGATGAATGTTCTAACATTTGTGTGACATCTTCCATTGCAGGTAAAAGGAAGTGATGAGGCAGTGGTTCTCTGTCGAACCTCCATTGCAGGGATCAAGATGGAGCAGGGGGAGCTACTGGATACCAAGGTGAAACAATATGCACCATTATTGAAGGAAAGTTTGTATTACGACAGGTATAGGTCAGAAACAATGTTGCATTTACTCGATCTTGTAGCATTTCTCATATTTGTGCTTTCAAAAAAAATAGAGGAGTAAAGAAAGTTGTGCAGATGAGCATGTCGATCGGAGACCCAGACTCGCGATATTTGCAAGGCAGGTCCAAATCACACTTACCTTGTAAAACCACATTTGTCTGTCTGTTGTCTTCTCATCTCCAAGATGGTCAAACACTTTGGAATATGTCTTTTAATCCTGACAAACCTCACACTCTCACTCTCCGAAAGGACCGTCTGGCAACATCTCCCCCTCCCCCCTCATCTATTTTCTTAACAATCCGCTTGAGGAAGTTCAGTCATTCAATCTCCTGTGCCTCATTATAATCAGCCATGTTCTCTCTTGGGCAAACCACACTTCAGAGTTGGCCTCCAAAGCCAATTGCCGACTGGGAATCGTTTGTCGTACAAAGTCCTTCCTTGGCATACCTGAACTTTTATTTCAGTTTTTCCTTCCTGGGAGTTTGCTTCTGTATCCATCTTGTCCACCCCCTGCATCTTTCCATACCCCTCATTCTCTGTCTCTTCGGAGAATCTTTGGCTCTCGCTGGTTGGACTTTGTGTCCAACGAGCGGTTGTTGAGAGAGACTCAGATTTGTTACCTGCATAGTCCGTGAGCATCAGCTGCGGCTGTATGGACATGTGGCTCATTTTCCTGATGCTGATCCTGCTCACCAGATTCTCTCAGCGAGGGAGCCTCGTGAGTGAAGGAGGCCAATGGGCCAACCCCGTGCCTCGTGGTTTCAGCAGATTGATCAGCATCTTAAGGAGATCGGGATGGGCCAGGCATCTGCCTGGGGGATGGCCAGACGGAGGCCCCTGGAGTACCGACAGAAAGTGGACGCAGCGACGCGCTGCTCTGGCGCATGCTCCCATACCTGACCTGGCCTGACTTCTCTCTTGTCTTTTACTTTCCTGTTTGTTTCTATCTCGTTTTTCATCATCATTGTTGTTGTAGTTTCTGGAAGTCATCATTTATGAGTACCAATTGACCTGCGGTCGTGTTTGATTTTAATTTTAGTTTGTTTTGTTTGAAGTGTGCAGGTGCTTTATGAAATTCCTTTTGTGAAAACGATATTGCTTTTATTTTATGACGTCTTGTGTTTTTTATCCATTTTTTTTTTTATTGTCGACTCCTTGGTGCCCGACACATTTTCATGGAAGGCACTGCTAAGACTTGTTAATCATGTTGATTATTGCTGTTGGTGGTAGTTTTAGTTGCTGTAGTTTTATTGATTTATTTACTTTGATGTACCCTGAGTATGTATACTGGTTTGATTCATGTCCTAATTGTTTTGCTTTTCTGGCTTCTAGAGAATGATTGAGGAGGTCGGTGAACTTTTGGAGAACCTTGTGGGTGTGACCAGTGTACACAGTCGCTTTTACGACCTCTCCAGCCGCTATTACCAGCTTATCGGTGACCATGCAGCATACTACAAAGATGCACTTCGCTTCTTGGGATGTATTGACCTCCAGGAGCTCTCTGGTATTCCGTGTTTTTTTTTATTCTTGATCTTTTATGTGAGCCCTCTTTTAACCCCGCTAATCCCAGTTGCCAATTACACTGATCATCATAAAAACCATCAGAGCCATGGATTGCATCTCCAATCATTCTGTTGTTCTTAATATGAGAAATAAATATTGTGGATATTTTTAAAGATTTACCTTGTAGTCTTGCCGATATTGAAACGAGAATGAAATTTCTTCAACTATAGCTCACAAGTTCTGGCTGAAGATGTCTTGAATGCAGCAAATGATCAAATGATTGCACAGCACATCCACTCGGACAGCGGCACCGTGCCATCACATTGGCAAGCTGCTGCCATTTAAACCTTCAGGAGGATTCATTGAGCGGGTTCCACGTTTGGGGCAGCTACAGATCGTTCTTGTTTATTTTACCCCATGTCCAACTGTTCCAAATCGTGGAGGGGGGCAGGGGGAATAGTAAGGGGAGAGGGGAGTAACTGGATGCCATCACATACCAACCTTTTCACATGAGCAGTTTGGTTTGAAAGCTTTTGCAAACCAAAGGACGTGGTTTGACAACTCCACTTCGAGACTGTTAGACTTCCCTTTCACTGTTCTGGGTGAATTTGCTCGTGTGGATCAAGTTGATGTTGAATGCAATTTAAGAATCTGTAAACTTTAATGCTAATACTCAGCATTCATACCGGTGCAAATAGTACTGTGGCTGAAGCTGAAAAAGGCTCCATTTTATGGAGCTACTCCTACCGGAGGTATTACAAGCCGGGGCTGGTCTCGTTTTAACCATCTGGCACTGTTGTTCTATGCAGTGTTGGTCACATGCAGGAAAATTTGTATCATTTTGGTCGAAATTGCCAAATTTTGGGTATATTTTTGGCTCCTTGACTCCCCACCAGCTTAAAACCTCATATAATATATTGATACATGTCTTTTTCAATGAAATACACAGGTATAACCACCAGTGGTAAAAAAAAAATTAACAGGGCTGATGTCATCAAATAAGCAAATAATTGAAAAGGTCATTTTTTTCACAAGTTTCTGCAAACAAGGGGTTAATTCAGCATGTTGTACCCAGTTGCTGTAACTACAACATCACTTTTCAAAAACTAGAGATCCAGACGGTTAAAACGAGACCAGTCCCAGCTTGTTATACCTCTGGTAGGGGTGCACCTAATTTATTGGGCCTTGGCCCACTGCACTAAAATGTGAAGGGGGTTTGACCCTTCCTGATCAAGCATTCTTTGAAGTTGCATCATGCTTTTGGAAGTTTTCTTTTGTAGTCAAGTTTTTGCTTTGTTACAAAGTTATTTCTAAACTACATGATTGGAGCTTCGTACTCTCATTTGAAAAACAAGGGCTCCGGGAGCACATTCACGCAGTTATTTTGATGTAACAATCAAATTAAATAGTTTCAACTTTATTTTGAGATTTATGGTGACAGATGGAACGAGATATGCACTCGGTAGAGCGCATACCTCCCCCACGTAATGCCTGATACACGATAACATATGCCCAATACATTTTTGAGATATCAAGATTTGTATCATTTTTGGCCCAGTCTATCAAAGGTGAAGAATCACTTTAAAAATTCGAGTAGTCGGATCTTCACCAAAATTGAATCAGTTCATCTTTGCAACACACTGAACCTGCCCACAAAATTTCGGCCAGATCCGTCCACAATGTTTTGAGATATCCTGTGCACAAACAAACAAACAAGCGGTCATAGACTGGTATTTATGAAATTGTCAACTTGACCTCTGACCTTGTCTAATAAAAGCTGTCTCTAGAGAAGATAGCGACGCAAGCCAGAAGTTTCTACGATGATTCTGTACCAAACCATCAAAAATCGAATGTTTTGGATGTTTGACCTCACTGTGACCTTGACCTTTGACCGATTTTGACCAAAATCTAATCAGCGCTAGCCACCACTCTCCTGAATCGCGTGGTGTAATTTGACATTGGTAGCTTCTTCCGTTCTCGAGTTATCATTTTTGGATGTTTGACCTCACTGTGACCTTGACCTCTGACCGATTTTGACCAAAATCTAATCAGCACAAGCCATCACCCTCCTGAATCACGTGGTGTAATTTGACATTAGTAGCTCCTTCCGTTCTCGAGTTATCGTGCCTACAAAAAAACAAACAAACAGAAACGGAAGTCATCAATATACTTACGAAATCTTTAGATTTCGTAAGTAACAAGCAGTCATAGACTGGGACTTAAGAAATCGTCAACTTGACCTCTGACCTTGTCTAATAAAAGCTGTCTCTAGAGAAGGTAGCGACGCAAACCAGAAGTTTCTACGATGATTCTGTACCAAACCATCAAAAATCGTAACGTCGACCGAAGCAAAAATCTCCATTTCTCCACGCAATTATTTTATATTATTTCATCAAAGTCACAAAACCGCAATATTTGTCCATCCAGCAACAATCTTTACATAATCCGACGGCTTAGCGAGTCAAGCAATGCGACGTTAACCTTTATTGGGATAAAAAAAGACTTTTAAACACCATCTTTATCGAAAACACCGTCAGCGCGCACACGCAAAACCTTTACGTGATCAACGCCGCCTCTGCTCAAGTGCACTGCATCACGTGACGACCCGTGACGCGCGAGTGAAATATTTTTTTATACAATCTTAAAACGTCTCCAAAACATCCGATTTTTACCAGAATTTCGACAACCGAGTGTTAAGCGTCCGAAGCAAATGCAAAAACCGAAGACAAAATTAAAATTGAAGTTAAAACAAACTCGTAACGTCGACCGAAGCAAAAAAACTCCATTTCTCCACATGAATTTACGGAATTATGTTTGACCTCACTGTGACCTTGACCTTTGGCTGATTTTGACCAAAATCTAATCAGCACGAGCCATTACCCTCTTGGATCACGTGTAATTTAACATTGCAAGCTTCTTCCTTTCTCGAGTTATCGTGCGCGCGCGCGCGCGCGCACACACACACACACACACACACACCACGGAAGTCATCAATATACTTTCGAAATCTTTAGTTTTCGTAAGTAACAAGCAGTCATAGACTGGTACTTGCGAAATCGTCAACTTGACCTCTGACCTTGTCTAATAAAAGCTATCTCTCGAGAAGGTTGCGACGCAATCCAGAAATTTCTACGATGATTCTGTACCAAACCATCAAAAATCGAATGTTTGACGTCACTGTGACCTTGACCTTTGACCGATTTTGACCAAAATCTAATCGGCACTAGCCATCACCCTCCTGAATATCGTGGTGTAATTTGACATTGGTAGCTTCTTCCATTCTCGAGGTTTCGTGCCTACAAACAAACAAATAAAAATGGCCCATAGGGCCATGACTTGACGAAATTCAACAAGATCGCGTACCATCGAGAATATTGAGCGATAATAGTTATTTTTGGGGTTAAACATAGTTTTTAGGGCAAACAAACATAAAAACAAAAAAAATTAAACTAAAATACCTGTAATCTCTGTCATCCGTAACGGATGTGACCAATTTTTAATCCAGTCAAAGATACTCCCCTCCTACGTCCATGTTTCAAATTTGAAAGGAATCCGTTAAGATTTGGCGAAGACATGAATATTGAAAATCGGCCCATGCTAAAAGATACGGATTTTCGCGATTTTCAGGAATTTTTCCTGACCTTGACCTTTGACCTTGACATGCCAAAAGTTATAGGGTTCTATTCTGGTGGCCAATAAGTCTATTGGTGAAGTTCCATGACATTCGGACTCAATGCGACCTGTGGAGCGAGACGTACACACAAACAAACAAACAAACAAACAAACAAACTGAACCGACCAACATACTTGACAAAATCGTAGATTTCGGCAAGTAACAAGCAGTCATAGACTGGTGCTTACGAAATCGTCAACTTGACCTCTGACCTTGTCTAATAAAAGCTGTCTTCCGAGAAAGTGGCGACGCAAACCAGAAGTTTCTATGATGATTCTGTCCCAAACCATAAAAAATCGAATGTTTTGGATGTTTGACCTCACTGTGACCTTGACCTTTGACCGATTTTGACCAAAATCTAATGAACGCCAGCCATCACTCTCGTGAATCACGTGTTGTAATTTGACATTGGTAGCTTCTTCCGTTCTCGAGTTATCGTGCATACAAACAAACACACACACAAACAGATGACGGAAGTCATCAATATACTTTCGAAATCTTTAGATTTCGTAAGTAACAAGCAGTCATAGACTGGTACTTACGAAATCGTCAACTTGACCTCTGACCTTGTCTCATAAAAGCTGTCTCGAGAGGAGGTAGCGAAGCAAACCAGAAGTTTCTACGATGATTCTGTACCAAACCACCAAAAATCGTAACGTCGACCGAAGCAAAAATCTCCATTTCTCCACGCAATTATTTAATATTATTTTATCAAAGTCACAAAACCGTAATATTCGGCCTTCCACCAACAATCTTTGCATAATCCGACGGCTTAGCGAGTCAGGCATGCGACGATAACCTTTATTGGGATAAAAATGACTTTTAAACACCATCTTTATCGAAAACACCGTCAGCGCGCTCACGCAAAACGTTTACATGACTCAACGACGCGTCTGCTCGAGCACGCTGCACCACGTGACGAGCCGTGACGCAGCGAGTGAAATATTTTTTTATACAATCTTAAAACGTCTCCAAAACATCTGATTTTTACCAGATTTTCGACAAGCGAGTGTTAAGCGTCCTAAGCGATCGCAAAAATCGAAGCCAAAATTAAAATTGAAGTTCAAACAAACTCGTAACGTCGACCGAAGCAAAAATACTCCATTTCTCCACATGAATTTACGGAATTATGTTTGACCTCACTGTGACCTTGACCTTTGACCGATTTTGACCAAAATCTAATCAGCGCTAGCCATCACCCTCCTGAATCAGGTGGTGTAATTTGACATTCGTAGCTTCTTCCGTTCTCGAGTTATCGTGCCAACACACAAACACACACACAAACAGAGGACGGAACTCATCAATATACTTTCGAAATCTTTAGATGTCTAAGTAACAAGCAGTCATAGACTGGAACTTACGAAATCGTCAACTTGACCTCTGACCTTGTCAAATAAAAGCTGTCTCTCGAGAAGGTAGCGACGCAAACCAGAAGTTTCTACGATGATTCTGTACCAAACCATGGAAAATCGAATGTTTGACCTCATTGTGACCTTGACCTTTGACCGATTTTGACCAAAATCTAATCAGCGCTAGCCATCATGCTCCTGAATCACGTGCTGTAATTTGACATTGGTAGCTTCTTCTGTTCTCGAGTTATCGTGCCTACAAACAAACACACAAACACACACACAAACAAGCAGTCATACACTGGTACTTACGAAATCGTCAACTTGACCTCTGACCTTGTCTAATAAAAGCTGTCTCCAGAGAAGGTAGCGACGCAAACCAGAAGTTTCTCTGATTATTCTGTTCCAAACCATCAAAAATCGAATGTTTGACCTCACTGTGACCTTGACCTTTGACCGATTTTGAACAAAATATAATGAGCGCGAGCCATCACCCTCCTGAATCACGTGGTGTAATTTGACATTGGTAGCTTCTTCCGTTCTCGAGTTATCGTGCCTACAAACAAACACACAAACAGAGGACAGAAGTCATCAATATACTTACGAAATCTTTAGATTTCGTAAGTAACAGACAGACAGACAGACAGCGAGGGGTGAGAACATAACCGCCTTCACCTTCGGTGATGGAGGTAATGAGGCTGGCAGGATGGCCTTGAGGTATGCACACTCGCTTCTAAGCTGTCTCGCCTGGATTTGAATCCCGACTGAGCTATGAACTGTTATTCTAGTGTTTTGCAAGCAGGGTGATGCATCAACATGTGTGCTGTCCCTCAGATGGACATTACAAGACTGTCCCGTCTGCTGGCGTTAGTTTGTGGATGTTCAAGATCCCACGGTGTCCTTCACAAACATTGGGCGACCTATTGCCAGCACCATGAACAAATTACAAACGTTAGCCGAATGTCAGGCATGGCCAGCTGGTTCGCAAAAGTGTTTGGCCAAGTTTCCCCCTGCCAATCCCACACAACGAGGGAATAATTGTGGCTATTGAAGAAGAATAAGAAGAAGGAACTGGCAGATGGAATTTGAACCGAGCTGTCTATTTCAGAATTGGATGTGGATGCGAATATAGTTCTCGTGTTCAAAGATCAAGCAGTATAAGAACTTGTGTAATTTGAGGATTATCTGAATGATGTCAGTCCCTAACACTGCAGTTGCACCATGCTGTCTAATTTGTGAGTGGACAAATCGTAAGTGATTAATGATTAGCCACCGTTAATTTGTACGTGCAATAAATGCAATTAATTTTACAATTATTTTGACCATTATAGTCGGGGAGCCAAGCCATTAAAATTAGAAAAAAATTGCCCGGTCTGCTATAAAATTTTAGTGTTGATTTTCAGAAAGACACCCTTTGAGTATATATTATATAAAGATGGAGCTCGAGTGGTGCTTGTGTGATTATGGGTTCGCATGTGTATCTCCGGTGATGGCTTTACTCTTGAATCATTTTAATTTGCAGACGTTGAAGGTTACATTTGAGTTGACTTCTTAGTTTTATTTGGGAGGTTGCTCCGCACTGAAATGGCTTGGTTAGAAATGTTCGGCGCATATTGATGTATTGGTACATATTGAGTTTTGTCTTATGTTCAAAGATGCCAATAATTTCTGTCCTGTCCAATTGCAGTGCAAGAGCAGCAGGAAAAAGCTTTCACTTTGGGGTTGGCTGCCCTCCTTGGGGAGGGAGTTTATAACTTTGGGGAGCTGGTGAGTTTTTGTTCCTTCTATTGTTGTAGAAAGATGTTTTAAAATGTGATGTTTTTTTTCAATACTTTTCACAAGCAAATGCAGTTTTGCTTTTGTTTTTAATGGTGAATTTGTTGATTTTTATTTACTGTGAATTTAAATATCCCATGCAATTCTGGATGCAAGGGTGTGTTGTCAAAGGGATGGTTTTCCTTTTTTTTGTGATGTATATATATTTTTTGTCATTGCAATGATACTGTCGTGTACCTCCAAGCTACATTTTACAAGACACTGAGATAGAGATCTTATAAATAAGACCTCAGATGGCTGATGTGGTTGAGCAGAAAACTGTTCTTTTAATCATACTAAAATATGCAATTTGTTGTCTCTGGCTCTCTGTCTGTCTCATCGCGTTACTTATCCATTACATTGCCGTTACTTGCCAGGGCGACTGAGGGTCGTATGACGGAGGTGATAGTGACTTCACCCCCCAGGGGATTTTTCACCTTGGACAAACACCATGTTAAGGTTTTTAGATAGCCTTTCTACCAGAAGTAAAACACCTTCTGGGGAACACCTACCGGGAAGTAAAAATTGTTATTACCATCAACGATTCAGTCGATTCTGTCCAATGAATGATTACCTTTTTAAAGTCACTCGTGTTGTTTAACAAGAGACTAAAATATATTTGCACGAAATCCGATGTCCATGGGGCATTTAATGTTTATCGCTCCCTACAAAGATTAACAGACTAATAGACTTGAGCCGTCTCAACTAGGTAGGTCGCGAGCTAGGCCACAATAATGTTTAGCTAATAAATGTGTTTAAATGAGCCGTTGCGCATGAAAGATGTATCCCATTGTCTGTCTGATTTTTTTTTTCACCATCAGATTATATGTGGACTTCATGTGGATTGTTTACAAGTTACATTTTGGGGCTTCATACATGATTTCTTCCAGCCGTGGCTTCAAGTGTGATGTGCAATATAAAGTACTAGTGGAAAGTGGATGCAGCGATGCGCTGTGAAAGCACATGCTCCCAATGTATACAGGGTGTTTCAAAAAGAGTGATGCAACTTTAAATGCTGATTTACAAAGAAACAGAAACCTGAGGAATGTGAACCAAACATTTCTTGAAAGCTTATGACATGGTATTTTCTATCACTGATTGCTATTGCAGGAAGTCATTGCTGAAGTTGGTGAGAGTCCAAGGTCTGAAATTGGCATTTATACAATATCCTTGTAATTGACGTTCATCATGTGTGCCACTCCATGGTTCTCAGGCATTGATCCTGATTACAAAGTTCTGTCCAACTTTCCTGTCGGTCTCATGTGGCACTTCCTAGAGGTAGTCTGACACCTCCCGCTTCAGATCATCCAGTGCGGCAGGGCAGTTGGCATAGAGAGAGCTTTTGGCAGGCCCCCAGAAACAGTAGCCCAGAGGGTTCAAGTCTGGGCTATGGGGTGCCCAGTCATGAATGATACCCAGGGCAACGAGGTGGTTTCTGAAGAGCTGCTGCAGGAAAGTGATTGTGTCACCAGCTGTATGCGGGGATGCACCATCCTGCATAAACCAGGTCATACTGAGCTGGTTTAGGGTGACCTTTTGGGCTAGATCATTATGGAACTTCTGCAGCGCTCACCATTGATCATCACTGTCCTGCTGTTGTCATTCTCAAACCAGTAAAGCCCAAGTGTTCCCTATCTGGCATTTAAGGCGCAGAAGCATGTGAGCTTAGGCCATTTCAGGTACCTCTCGGTGATCTCCACAGGTGGTTCCTCCCCCCAGAAAATGGTGTTGTGGTTGTAGATGGCACCGTTCAAGTGGAAATGGGCTTCATCATGAACCAGGTCAGGTTGATCCAGTTTTGGTACCACTCCCTCCTGTCACTGAGCCAGTTGCACATATCAAGTCTCCTTCTCATGTCATCTTGACTCAGTTTATGCCTAATAGAGATGATGTATGAGAAAAGCTTCAGCTCCTTCGTGAGGATACGCCAGACTGATGTTTAATTGATGCCTAGCTCCTGGGAGTGCCGGTGGTGGGACTTCACGGCATCGATGTTGGCTTGCCTCTTAGTTACTGATGCTGGCCAACCACTGTTGCCCTTGCTCTGGTTGTGCACTGTACCCTTGTGCTCAAAATGCTTCACAATACGTTGAATGGCACAATTTGTGGGTCAATCACATGTTCTGAGGTCGTATTCCCGGCTGAACCTCCGGCGGGTGTCTACATATGATTGTCCGATACCACAGAGCCACCACTTTTGTCTTCTGCTTCACTGTCAATGGCATAGTTGAGCTACGGAGCGAGAAATACCAGGGAACAAATACCACGATAACAACACCAAACCCTGAAAAGGAAAACGGTATCGGTCAAAAACCAAAGAAATGTCAGGAAGTCAGAGTTTTATCAATCTTTTTGAAACATCCCGTACATGTACTCTTCGGTCATTTAACATCACTAGTGCATGCCCGTAGGTACGTGCCCGTACATGCCTGGCCGTACGTGCAAACAAAACAAAAAAAAAAACTTTCAAACCGCGTGCCAGAAACAACAACCACACAGGCCGTTCCTTCGCTCTCGCGTGCCCGTACGTGCGTGGCCGTATCTGCAAAAAAAAACTTTCAAACAACCAGACAGGCCGTTCATTCGCTGTCGTAAAGGACGACTGGATTGGGGCATTGTGTTTAAGAAAATCGAGAAAGAAAGAATACAGTCAGTCGATAAATCGAGAAAGAATACAGTAATCGTCACTGACTGGATTGGGGCATTGTGTTTAAGAAAATCGAGAAAGTACAGAAATCGAGAAAGAATACAGTAAGTCGATAAATCGAGAAAGAATACAGTACTCATCACTATCCGGAAGTTCGCATATCGCAGTTATGATTATTCGCAATTTAGTTTTAATGGCCAGTTGTTCAATTAGCGCCAACGTATTTTGCCTTTTCGCAAGGAAAAACACGGAGAGGAGAGGAGAGGAGAGAAAAAACCTGTAATGGCGAACGCGGCTGAGTTTCTCTTCACCATCGACCACGTCTACGCAGCAACGCTTCCTGTCATTGGTTGATATAAAATAGCCGCAGCAACGGTTCCTGTCATTGGTTGGTAAATAAATGGCCATAACTTGGGAAGCACTTGTCTGATTAATATCAAACCTTAAAAAGGCACATCCTCAGGTCCCCAGCAATATATCTGGCAAGTTTCAATTAGATCGGACCAGCGGTTGTCGAGAAACAGTGGTCACAGACACACACGCACACAGAGATTGCTGGAATTATAGATAGATTACTTCTTGTTTTGTGCTTCTTGTACTTATCTGCATGGTCTGTCTGCAATCAAGACATTTACACACATTACTTTTGTTGCATTTGTATTTTTTTTTTTTTAAATATTTGGCTGAACTTTCATTTCTGGTTTAAAGTTAAGCATCTTTGCCATTGCACTAGCTACAAGCATTTGTTGTTAGGTTTTTCATTGTTTTTTTAAAGTTCAGAAATGAATCTCTAAACTTGTGACTGTTCCTTTCATAGCTCATGCACCCATTGCTGGAGTCACTGAAGAAGACAGATAAGCAATGGCTGGTGGATCTGCTGTATGCCTTCAACAGTGGCAATGTGGAGCAGTTCAAGACCATGAAAGTTCACTGGGGAAAACAGGTGAATGAGGAGTATTGTCACGAGAGTTGATCATCTGAACCAGAACTGTTAAACTACCTTATCTTGTACAATTTTCATTTCACTTCACTTTGTCCTCTTGTTCTTTCTTGCAATCCCCATTAAAATATAATTTATCCAAAGAGAAAAAAAATTAATCACACTTAACATGAATTGCTCATTTCATTATCATTCACAAGCCAGTTATTTTTAGCTCGCCTGTTCGAAGAACAGAGAGCTATAGCGATACCCCCAGCGTGAGCGTCAGTGTGGGCGTCAGCGTGAGCGTGAGCATGAAAATGTTAAATTTTTTGTATTACGGAAAAACTCCTCCACGGATTTTGACGAAACTTGGTGGGGGGGTTAGGTATGGTCCAAGGATCATACCATTAGATTTTGGACTTGATCCCCCCCCCCACCCAAAAAACAAATTGTTAGAATTTTTTTTAAAATTTGCATTTCTACATGTTTTAAGTGATTTCCAACCCCCCCCAAAAAAAATTGTTAGAGAAAAAATTTTTTTGCAACTTGTTTTTCAACAAAATTTCGATTTTTTTTTTTTTTTTTTTTTTTTTTTTTTTTTTGCATTTCTACATGTTTTAAGTCATTAGGATTTCGACGAAACTTGGTGGGGGGGTTAGGTATGGTCCAAGGATCATGCCATTAGATTTTGGACTTGGTCCTCCCTCCCCCAAAAAAAATAGTTCGAGACATTTTTTTTTTTTTGCATTTCTACATGTTTTAAGTGATTTCCAACCCCCCCCCCCAAAAAAAAATTGTTAGAGAAAAATGTTTTGCAACTTTTTTTTTCAACAAAATTTCGATTTCTTTTTTTTTGCATTTCTACATGTTTAAAGTGATTTCCAACCCCCCCCGCAAAAAGAAATTGTTGGAGAATTTTTTTTTTTGCATTCCTACATGTTGTGTGATTTCCACCCCCCCAAAAAAAAATTGTTAGAGAAAAAAAATTTTTTTTGCAACTTGTTTTTCAACAAAATTTCGATTTCTTTTTTTTGCATTTCTACATGTTTTAAGTCATTAGGATTTTGACGAAACTTAGTTGGGGGGTGGGTTAGATCTGGTCCAAGGATCATGCCATTAGATTTTGGACTTGGTCCCCCCTCCAAAAAAAATTGTTAGAGAAAATTTTTTTTTTTGCATTTCTACATGTTTTAAGTGATTTCCAAACCCCCCCAAAAAAATTGTCAGAGAATTATAAAAAATATTAATTATTAGACTCGTCTTTTAAAAACTATAAATGTATAAACAGGCAAGCATTGGGTGGCTTTGACACCAACTCTGGTTTTATTTTCTCATCACAAAAAAAAAATAATAAATTTTTTTATTACTAAATTAACGGCAACAATCCTGTTATCATTTGATGATACAACACTTCGTTTGTTGTCATCCCAACACTTAAAAAACAACAACCTGAAATTGCCTGTCCTGTCATGCTATCTCCTAAACGGTTGGGCAGAAATTCACCAAACTTGGTATTCATGATCAGCACATGGCACGAAGGTGCAAAAGCACTATCATGTTGGCCCCGCTCCCGTCAAATACTGAAAAATGCAATTACGGGCACATTTTAAAACTTATTTAAATGAAAACTATCAACATTGAGGGATGCATGAAATACATAACGATTTATTGGATGTGCTTTCGCACAAAAACCTGTCACACCTTTCCACTGAGGCAATAGGATACTCCAATAGGGTGGTAATGTTTGATCCTCAAATAAGCAGTTTCAAACACTGAGATGAGACAAATGAACATCCCTTCTGACTAAGTAACACACTGCTGCCCTTTGACACACAAATCTTTATGAATGTGTGTATTTCTGCTGATGAAAAATATTCAGCATTAACCTCAGCGATTGAGTGAACGGGAAACTCGAGCAACTTCAAATTATTTAAGTAAAATATTGTTGTAGGCCGAGGGTCGGTGGCGAGAATGACCACTAGGTGGGGAAAGCTTGCGTCGTCTCCCACCAAACTCCCCGGAATTGTCGGCCGTCGCTCGGATAACTCCACGAGCCGGCAGGTCGTTTAACTGACCGTGGTCGCCAATATCCCAACCGCGTAGCATAGGGTCTATTTGTCTAAAACCAATTTACCGAATTAAGTACGCGATTTCGACGACCGGGGAAACTACGCCCTTGGCATGTCTTGCTCGAACCGGGTCACTCTACCGACTGCGGTAGAGTTCCAACCACCGACGACCAACTCCGGTTCGGGTGCAGCCGAGCGGAAACTGCCAAAGCCGTGCCGACTGGAATGAACGGATTATTATCGGGTATAAAACCCTGCCTAAACTCAGATCCGAACCATGCTGGACCAATGCAAGAATGAACGGAAACGAACTGGGAACATTTCTAACAAGTTTTATTTACAGTAAATGAAGACACAAAGCAAGACTTAACAGGAATATGCACGAAGTATTTACAATGATCCAAAAACTTATTCAGTTCGACTTAAAGACGGGCCCACACGTAGACACACACACAGAATTAAAAGAAACCTAGAGTCTTTATTGGACCCTCACCGCCGTGGAGAGAGGCAAATTGGGGGCCAGAGTTCGGTGGTGTACCTGACCGTCGGAGGAAGGGCATGCTCCGCGATGTGGCACCTAACAATGGTCGCTGGTTTGGTCCCCAGTTGCACGTGTGGGACTCGAGGTTCATGGTGGAGCTCGGGTGGTGAATGGCCGGGGTCCACGGAGGGGTGTCGGGGTCGCTCTTCCCTTCCTTGTGGAGGGCCAGCAGAGACACGTTCGCCGCCTCAACGCCCACCTAAAAATTCTTCAAAATAACTTTTAAAAGACTCTCCAAGACCTCAAAAAGACCACTCAAGATCTCAAAAAGACCACCTGCCTCAGAGAGTGCTCGGGAATTTATCGACCTCCCTCAGCAGGGAGGGGCCTTGGTGAACACACCTCGCCGTCCAGCTCTGATTGGACAGGTCATACGGCCCACTTTTCCAGGGCGGGGCCTTGGCCCCTGCCGGGAAACCCCAGCCAGTCTTCCACGCGGGTTCATACTTGACGAGTAACAGTATCAATATTGCACAGGCCGTCGTGCAAGAGTTACAACGTTTGTGGAAGGAACGTTGGTGGAAGCGGCAAGGAACGGCTGCAAAACCCTGCCTTGGCAAGTCAGTGCTTGTAGACAGCGGGTGGGTAGTGTATCGTGATGGGGAATGGAATGGTTGTTCATTGGAGGGTTCGTTGGATGTAAAGATTTCATAACCTAACTAAAAAGAAATCGCAACATACGCCTTTGATTCTCCCACTCGACAAAAGGAAAGGGATCTGACTACGCACATACTTAACGACATAAATGACTTTTGGGACATCTGTATGTTGAATGCAAATGGTTTCCAGATCCGTAACAATATACAGTCTTGCGTCACTTAACACGACGGGGTTACGTTCTGAGAAACGCGTCGTTAAGCGACGTCGTCGTTGTGCGAACATCATTTTTTTCATTTTCGTTTTCGAACATCGTTTTCGAACATCGTACTTACACAAACCTTGACACCAAAGCTATATGGTGTAGCCTATTGCTCCTCGGAACACCAAAGCTATATGGTGTAGCCTATTGCTCCTCGGATACAAACCTGTACAGCATGTTACTGTACTGAATACTGTCGGCAATTGTAACACACATCCAAGAGACAGAAGACACGTTAGATTTACCTTTGTGCAGTTCATGACGGCCATCAGTGTTGTTAGCAGCAGCTTACAACCTCCTCTCGCATCGATTATTGAAAGGTGAATAAATAGCGTTTGGATTTTATAAATCCGTAATCATTGCATTGATGTTATAATTTACAAATGAATAAACGAGCACCTGTCAATTGTGATATATTTTCGGAACAGTGCGATTGTTTTAACAACATAAAAAGCTTCACTAAAAATAAATTTGTGTTTTAATTGACGAACAACGATTTATTTGTGGTATTCTTCAATTCAAAGGTAATTTACTTGCTAGAAGGTAAACGTGCAAATATTGGTTCAGTTTGAAAGCCGATTTCCTTGAATCCCGATTTAGCACGACCCTGTTTTTTTAGCGATGACATTTTATGGACCTCAACGATCACGTAAAAACAGGGCCACACTGTCGTTGTTTATTATCATTATGAGGTATTATGTTCTGTAGAGTGTACATAATTGTATGTGCTATTTTTATACGAGGCTACATCACTCGGCGATAGGAATTTTTCAGCTACATATGTTTTTTCATTTTTTTATTTATTTTTTTTCAGAGCTGGCAGAACCGTCGTATATGCGATCCGTCGTTGCCCGGAACGTTGTTAAGCGGCGCATGACTGTAATAACTTTAAATCTTTGTGAGTCTGCATCTTTTAGTCCAATTTTCACGCGGCTATTTCATAGGTGGGGATCGTTTAGGTGTTTAATTTATGTTGTTCGGCAATAACATTTGATTTCTCCATCGAATATGGTTATAGTCCCCCATCCAAAACCATGATCTTTGACACCCATTAAGTCACCCTCCCAAAATTTTGCTTATGTATCCATAATTGTCAACGCCTTGCATTTACCCCTACCCTTCATCGTTACTTGCATCCCTTGTACATCCATCTCCGTCGACTTTCTCCATCCGCTCTGCTGTTGGCTTTTCCCCTTTCTCCTGCTGTTGACTTTGTTATGTTGTGTTCTGATCCATTCTGTGTTCTTGCTCTTCCATGAACCTTGACCATGTTTAAAAAAAACCCCAAAAACCAGAAGGGCACCCAGTAGAGTGAAGTCCTCTGGCAGGCTGAACATTTTACATTTTGTATCCCAGCGATAGGGAAATCTGGATTCAGATCGTCACCAAAAATTAAATCAATTGGTCCTTGTCACACACCCCACCTGCTCACCAAATTCCATCCAAATCCGTCCACAACCTTTTGAGATATCCTGCACACAGACAGACTGGTGAAAACATAACCTCCATCCACTTTCGGTGGGTGGAGGTAAAAAGTTTAAATACGTGGTGCAAGTTCAGCTTGATTAGCGCTCTTATTTTGAATTTTAGTAATTTCAATCTTTATGCTCTTCAAGAAGGCTAAACACTGGGTGTATGTGTAATTGATGTGAAAATGTTTCGTGTTTTGTTAAATGCTTAATATGAAAAGATATTTGGAAATGGATTGAAATTGAAGTTTTAAATTACTTTTAGAAATCGATAAACGTGGGAAGAATGCATTTTCAACTCTTTGTAATCGGCTCGTGATATGGTGGAAGATTCACCACGAGGGTGAGCCATTTCTCTGCTCATTCATCTCTATACATTGAGTAAATAGTATGTCAATAAGATATATTTTTTTTGAGCCAATCTTCAAGTGTATTACATTTAAAATGCATTATATTTGTTCTGACAGCCTGATCTTGCAACCAATGAGGCCAAGTTGATGAAGAAGATTCAGCTTCTGTGCATCATGGAGGTAAACTCTCGTGCCTGTGCTGCTTTAGTGTGTGCCAATTGTAATTTGGTGAGTTATGAACTCAATAGTATATTAGTTCTGTGATCAAGGAAAGGTCAGCTGGGTTAAATATTTTTCTTAGAGCCGATTTCAACATTCTCGACAAGCACATCATCGCAATTGCAACTTCAACAGCCTGTTGATGTATACCGGTGGGTTTTCCCCACTTTACAAGAAACCTCACCACCTTTTGTTCCTCTGAAAATCATGGCCCTTCCAATCCACCTCACACGTGACAAAGATCTCTCCAGGGAGGAGTGGGCAGGGAAAATGCACATTACAAACAAAACATGTGGTCGTGCTATAGCGATATAACATCTCCAACAGTTGAAAGACATCATCATAGTGCTGACAACCAAAAATCAGTCAACAATGTCTTTGTAACAAAGTATTTGGTACTGACCTTTTGGTATGCACCTTGTTAAGTGTTGTGAAGTTGTGATTTACAAACTTCACAATACAACAAAATTGTTTTCTCTCCGATGCCTTTTAGAATAATTACGATGGTTGAGCTTAATAATCCGAGGTTTTCATGTCCACCCTCGTCTACAAATTTAATCAGCACACCTTGGTCTCCCATGAAATTATTCTTCGATAAGGAAGATGGGAAACGACTATGTTGATGCATTCTTTTATTTCTTGGCATCTAATTACAGATGACATTTACTCGTCCAGCCAAAAACAGGCAACTGACTTTTCAAGAGATTGCTGAGAAGACAAAGTTACCTGTGAACGAGGTGGGTTTTATCAATCAAGTGAGGAAATGGATTCAGAATTTATTTTTGTAATTGCAAGGTAAGAGGGGAGGAAAGTACCAGTGCTAGGTAACAGAATCATAGCATTTTGTCAGTATTAGAAGCAATTGGTGCTCCTGTGATTGACTCGTTTGTCCTCCCTCCAGGTGGAACTCCTCGTCATGAAAGCACTCTCAGCCAAGCTAGTCAAGGGAAGCATCGATGAGGTCGACAAGAAGATCCATATGACCTGGGTTCAGCCTCGAGTTCTAGATCTGCAGCAGGTTGGTTTATTTGAACAGAGGGGAACACTGAATCGGTTATTCCTTCCATCTTCAAGACTCATTGAGTCAAATCAAAATTGCAAACACTTGTCGTCAGAAGTAGCACATTACTGTTGGAGGTGCAGAACAAGCCGCCTCAGTCACGGCCTTCAAGGGAGGAGGTAATCACCCATCTCTACTTGATGGATGCTTTAAGTTAATCACTTTGTAGTCAACTTTGGATAAGCACAGCAATGTACGACAAGTAAGATTTGGAAATATGAAAGGCATCATTCACTGCATCCTTATTAGGTCATCTCGGTACCAAATGTACGTCCGTCCGTCAATTTTTCTTTCCGATCTTGATGAAACTTAGTATGTGGGTAGAGGTCGATGAGTGTTGCACAACGATATAACTTTTGTCCGGGTTCAAGGTCAGGGTCAAGGTCACGAGGTCACGTAAGTTATAAAAATATCGCCATTTTCAAAACCTATCTAGTCTGCCATTCTACAAGATATTCGGCAACTGTTTATTGATTATGATAGTAAAAAATATTATCTTGTATCTAACCGGACAGATTTTTGAATTTCCTTCCCGTTTGATCGTCATGTGATCTGGAAGATGGCCAAAAACGCCAATGCGATTCGCAAAGAAGGAAGGAAGGAGAAATGAAATATAAATATAAAACACATTTTTAGCCTTTTTAGGTCATCTCTTCGAGCATGACCTAATAATATGGGTGTCGATGTCCTTCGATCCGTCCGTCCGTTCGTTCACAATGAAGTTGAAGCGGGAGATCTGGTCATTAGTGATCCTGATAGAGGTCGATGAGACGTACACGATGGTATGACTTTCAAGGTCACCGAAGGTCAAGGTCACGAGGCCGAAGTTGCGAAAATGACGATTTTCAAATTCTATCTCCTCCGCCATTTCTCAAGCGATCTTGAATTTGATTGTAGCATATGAATCTATGGGACAATATCTAAATTTGGTCAGGCCGGATTTTCGATATTCGCTTTCGTTTTTGTGTCACGTGACTTCAAAGTTGGCAAAAAATGCGAAAATGACGATTTTCAAAATCTGTCTCCTCCTACATTTCTCATGCGATCTTGAATTTGATTGTGGCATATGAATCTATGGGACAATATCTAAATTTGGTCAGGACGGATTTTCGCATTTCGCTTTCGTTTTCGCGTCACGTGACTTCAAAGTTTGCAAAAACTGCCCTACCTTCAGGAGGCTATATATTCTCTAATGGGCATGGTAAAAGTTAGTGAATGGTGTCATTGCATAGCAGCTGACCTTGTATATTTATACATTTTCCGCCAAAGGTGCAAAAGTTTCAAAACCCGAAATGTAAACGTCGGCATTTATTTTCAAAATATAATTTCATGCATGCGCGCTAAAATGCCGAGTTTATACAATCTTAAAACGACTCCAAAACATCCGATTTTTACCAGAATTTCGACAACCGAGTTTTAAGCGATCGCAAAAACCGAAGACAAAATTAAAATCTAAGTTAAAACGAACTCGTAACGTCGAGCGAAGCAAAAATACTCCATTTCTCCACATTAATTTACGGAATTATGTTTGACCTCACTGTGACCTTGAGTTTTGACCGATTTTGACCAAAATATAATCAGCGCGAGCCATCACCCTCCTGAATCACGTGGTGTAATTTGACATTGCTAGCTTCTTCCGTTCGAGTTATCGTGCCTACAAACAAACAAACAGAAACGGAAGTGATCAATATACTTACGAAATCTTTAGATTTCGTAAGTAACAAACAAACAGAAAGGGGTGAAAACAGTAACCTCCAATCTTCGATGGTAGAGGTTAACTGCATGTTTAGGGTTAAATGGGATGATAACCTGGACGTCTACTTTAGATGCCAAACAGCCATTTCAGAGCAAAGCGTGCTTCAAGGCCCTGTCACACCTTGACGATTGAGCCAATGTCTGCCTGACGTGTGCAAAATTGAGCTAAAATGCCGGCACACGTCAAATACGTTATGGGTAAGTTTGTATACGTTAAGAGCACGCTGGTATACGTCGTAGAACGCTGGCATACGTTGTAGTACGCTGGCAAACGTCGTAGTTCGCCGAGCTGTTAGACAAATTAGCCATGCTTGAAATTTCCCGACGTATGCCAGCGTATGACTCACACATTCCGCATAATGCTGGCCATAATGTTGTAGGCACATTATGCGATCGTTGACCCACGTCCGACACACGTTACTTGTACATTACTCAAGTCGAAACACGTCGAGGTAATGTTTAGCGTACCCAAAACTTATTTCTAACCTATGAGTAACGTGTTGTAGGCACGTTACGCGATCGTTGACACACGTTACTCGTAAGGTACTCATAAGTCGAAACACGTCAATGTAATGGTTAGTGTCAGTGTTCCAGACTCCCTGGGATTTTTACTTATATTACGAAATCTGATGACTTCCGTCCTCTGTTTGTTTGTGTGTTTGTTTGTAGGCACGATAACTCGAACTGAAGAAGCTCCCAATGTCAAATGACACCACGAGATTCAGGAGGGTGATGGCTAGCGTTGATTAGATTTTGGTCAAAATCGGTCAAAGGTCAAGGTCACAGGGAGGTCAAACATAATTCCGTAAATTCATGTGGAGAAATGGAGTATTTCTTGCTTCGGTCGATGTAACGAGTTCGTTTTAACTTCGATTTTAATTTTGTCTTCGGTTTTTGCGATCGCTTAAGATGCTTAAAACTCGGTTGTCGAAATTCTGGTAAAAATCGGATGTTTTGGAGACGTTTTAAGATTGTATATAAAATATTTCACTCGCCGCGTCACAGCTCGTCACGTGGTGCAGCGTGCTTGAGCAGAGCATCGTTGATCACGTAAAGGTTTTCCTTGTGCGCGCTGACTGTGTTTTCGATAAAGATGATGTTTAAAAGTCATTTTTTTATCCCAATAAAGGTTATCGTCGCATGCCTGACTCGCTAAGCCGTCGGATTATGTAAAGATTGTTGGTGGATGGCCGAATATTTCGGTTTTGTGACTGATAAAATAATATTAAATAATTGCGTGGAGAAATGGAGATTTTTGCTTGGGTCGACGTTACGATTTTTGATGGTTTGATACAGATTCACCGTCAATTTCTGGTTTGCGTCGCTACCTTCTCCAGACAGCTTTTATTAGACAAGGTCAGAGGTCAAGTTGACGATTTCGTAAGTACCAGTCTATGACTGCTTGTTTTTTTCTTCGGTATAACTGTCATGTTGACACTTCGATTTCTCGTGCAATTATAATATAATATAATTAAAAGGCTGCCGCTCAACGATTTAAATCATAACCGTCATACCGAAGAAAAAAACAAGCAGTCATCGACTGGTGCTTACGAAATCGTCAACTTGACCTCTGACCTTGTCTAATAAAAGCTGTCTCGAGAGAAGGTAGCGACGCAAACCAGAAGTTTCTGCAGTGATTCTGTACCAAACCATCAAAAATCGAATGTTTGACCTCACTGTGACCTTGACCGATTTTGACCAAAATCTAATCAGCGCGAGCCATCACCCTCCTGAATCACGTGGTCTAATTTGACATTGGTAGCTTCTTCCGTTCTCGAGTTATCGTGCCTACAAACACACAAAACACGCACAAACAAACACAAACAGAGGACGAAAGTCATCAATATACTTAGGAAATCTTTAGATTTCGTAAGTAAAAAACCAGGGAGTCTCGAACACTGACGGTAACCATTACCTTGACGTGTTTCGACTTATGAGTAACGTATGTCGATGTGTGTCAACAATTGCGTAGCGTGGCTCCAACTTATGCAAGCGTATGCGGAATGTGTGTCGTACGTCGATAAATTTTCAACATGCTGAAAATTTATCGGCGTACAATGACGTATGCCAGCATACTATGACGTATGCCAGCGCGCTCTTAACGTATACAAAACTTACCCATAACGTATTCGACGTGTGCCAGCTTGGTTCGGCAAATTTTTCATACGTCGGCATACGCTGGCTAAAACGTCAAGGTGTGACAGCGGCTTCACACTTCGATGTCTCGTGCGGTTATGATTTGAATCGTCGAGCCGCAGCCTATGAATAGCCTACGCCAGTGATCGTTGGCGCTACGCTGCCACGTGCTATGCATAAGTTCGACTATCGTTGGGCATAGGTTGTGAACGCCGACAACATGCTCAGCATTCGTTGGTATAAGTTATCTATATGTGCTTAAAACGTTCTGTGTACGTTACTAATACGTTATGCATACGTCCAACACGTTATTATATGGCCAAAAATAAAAAAGACATCAATAGTTCAGCGTACGCCAGCGTTTTACATACATTTTGATACGTTGCCTTACGCTGGCTAAAACGTCAAGGTGTGACAGCGGCTTTAGCGTCATTATGAAGTTTTTTTTTGGTTGATTCATCATCTCTGAGCTATCCTGAATCAGAATCAGCTGGTTGTCGGGCTCACCCTTGAGGAATTTTTTTTAGAGCCGAAAAACAAAATGGCCACCACCGACTTTCGATAAATTCTGTTTTGGCTACATCTTCACTTCAAATGCACGTACACACACAATTTTGGTGTCTACTACTATGTTTCATGCGGCAGACAAGGTAAACGTTGATTCTCTCAAGATTGGACGACAACAGATGGCAGAATTTGAATCTGGATGGCCAACAAGCTTCAACAAGACACTAACCAAGAAAGTGACCCTGATGATTTCGACTAAAAAGAGCATCAAGCTGGATGGAAGGACAGTATATGATACCGAATTGATCTACACCCGAGTCATATGTCTCCAACAACACAGGGATATTGATATCAAGGATGTCCTCTCTTACGAACTGTCCCCTGTCCCAGCCTCCTTGTTTGATGACAGTGGTGCGATGCGGGCTTAGTCGAAAGCAATCCTGAAGATGAAACTCCAAGTTGAGCAATCAAGTCGAATCCAAGGTGTTCCAGATGCTGTCATCATCGATGGATGCGCCATGTTATGGACTGTACATTGGCCCACTGATGGTACAGTTGAGGATTACGTGATCAACTTCATGGGAACCATCAAATACCACCTGGAGTGTTGTGACGTATACCTGATTTTCGACAGGTACATCAAAATCAGCACGAAACAAATGATGAGATCCAGTCGCGCCGGTCATGATTCAAGTCTAAAACATCAACTCAACTTTCACGCAACACTTCCAGCGCAAAAAGTGGTCCTAAACGTAGCCTACAACAAAGTACAACTGGTCGATTTGATCTGTCAATATCTGATGACCCACATTGTGGACAACCAGACCAAACTGGTGATCACCGGAAAAGATCCTACACCAGTACAAGTATGGAACAATTCCACTCTCCAGAGACAGGATCTAAAAAAACACCATAAAGAAGCAGATATCATCATCCATCACTTCATTAGAATTGTCAGGTGTCAGTGGTGACTCGCACGTCAGTGATCTGCGACGATACAGATGTCTTTGTCCTGTTGATTCATTTATACCTCGAGGAAAAGATGACTGTGGATGTCAGCATGGAGAGTCTGTGTGCTGGGAGGGCAAACGTAGACATTCACCAAGCAGCACTGAAACACAAAAACATTGCCAAATATCTGCCTGCTGTACATGCTCTGACCGGATGCGATACTGTGTCGTATTTGTTTGGCATTGGAAAGGCCACAGCGCTGAAGGTACTAATGGGCGGACATCATCCCACCTTACTTGGTCAGCTGAAAGCAGACGAGGAAAAGATGATATCTGAGGCAACTACCTTCATTGCTGCCTGTTATGGTTCCAAAGTCGAAGGTGATATGTCCAGACACCGGTATAAGTTGTGGAAGTCTAAGATGGCCAACTCCAAGATTACCTCTGCTCCGAAATTGAAGTCATTGCCCCCATCGCATGATGCCTTTGTTCAACATGTACATCGCGCTCATCATCAAGTTGTTAGATGGAAATCGGCCACTCAGTCAGACCCTCCGAACTTGGATCCCATCAAGAATGGATGGCAAGAAGGTGAGGACAGTGGGACGACATGTCGAACCACACTTCCACCTGATGTGTCTGCTGCACCAGTCACCATTCTGCAGCTGATCAAGTGTGGATGCTCCATCAGCCGGCCATGTTCCACCGGGAGGTGTGGTTGTGTGGCAGCACAGATTTCATGTTCGATGTTTTGCAGTTGTAATACTGGATCAGACTGTTGTAACGAACAGACAAGGGCAGTAGCTGCTAATCATGACGACGATGACGATGACGAAGATTGAACATAATGTAGAACATTGCATCCTTAACAAAGTTAATATTTGTTTGCCTAAAAATAAAAGGTAATTTTAAAATCATATACATGTACATACTTACTTTAACACATAACCCAAAGTCAGTCAACTATCCACATGTATCCAGATATATTTGTGTAAAACTCGTATTCCAATATAATCAATTCATTGATCATTGCAAGTAAGTTACTTCAGCTGTCATTGACTATTATTGTACGTAGTATTAATATTTGAGGGTTCAGCAAATTCAATTTCTTACTCAGTGATCAGTGGAACTGCAAAATAGCCATTTTTCATATTAAAATGGTGGCCATCTTGAAAATATGACACAGGTCTGATATATATATATATATATACACTTTCAATTTTATCATTATCGGATTCCTTAACCATGAAAACATAGTAGTAGACACCAATATTGTGTTTGTAAGTGCATTCGAAATGAAGATATAGCCCAAAACAGAATTTATCGAAAGTCGGAGGTGGACATTTTGTTTTTCACCTCTAAAAAAATTCCTCAAGGGTGCGAGTCTGGCACCCGGCTGATTCTGATTCAGGATAGCTCAGAGATGATGAATCATCCCCAAAAAATTCATAACACCACCACAACATGCTTTTTCACATTTCCGCTGGACTCACCTGCATTTGAGGTAAAGTTAAAAACTGATAATGTAATTATTCCCCCTCTCACACCACCACCCCCCCCCCCAATCGCCAACAGATTTCAGGAATGAAGGATCGTCTGGGAGTGTGGTGTGATGATGTAAAGAACATGGCCATACTTGTGGAGGACCAGGCTCACGATGTGCTCACTTAAAATCCCTCTCCCACACTTGTACTTCAAAAGTTAAAGTTCCACGACTGTTGCAAGGCGTGATGTCTTTCCTCAGCAAATGTTTTGTACATATAAAGCATTCAAAAACATTTTTGATTTCCACTTTTATTTCGATATCGGCAGGCCTTCAACCTTTTCAATCAAACTGCCCCCTCCCCCAAAAGACATTTAATTTATGCTCCAGCTGGAATCTTAAAAATAGAACAGATTACATCAGGCTTGGGGAGGGGTTGCTGGTTAATCTTCAAAGGTTTCCAAATTATTTTATTTTCTTCCCCCTCAATATACAACTACATCATTTAGGGTGAAGGCCCAATAATCCAAAGTTTTCCAGTGAACCTCGTAATAGCTATTCAAGGCAACTCAAAGTTTGATGTACTGTTAGAAAGTTACCCTCTTGGCCGAATAATGAACAGCCGTAAATATAGTTACAGAAACCAGATTCAAAACCTATTGTTATGTACTGTACTCAGCTGCATAAGCAGATAAATGACCAATTCATCAGGACTGGCGGTTGAGATCCTTCAGAATAAGTAGTAGTAGTAGTAGTAGTAGTAGTAGTAGTAGTATAAATGCAAAGAAGCATAAATTGCTAACCACCTGACCCCTCCCAGCAAGCCTGTGCAGAAAGCAACACTTGTACACATCTAAACTGTTCCCAACAGTACGTACACATGGGAGACCTGCATAATAAAATGGGTGAGGGTGGGGTGGAAGGGATAATTATATTTCACATTTCATGATTTCCATCTGCGACACAAGATTTCTGGATTTTTTTTGTTTGTAATACCTTTCCAAAACTGGAAGTCTCAGTCCACCATTTAAAAAATAAATCCAGCCAAAAAAATCCCACACACCAAGCCACGGACTTTGCTGTCAGCTGCTCGCATGTGGGTCGGGGACGCAACGAAGGGCCTGCTGTCCCCTCCCTTCCCCCCTTTCCCAGAGAAGAGATTCTACGTGCCCTGATAAAATATCCTTGAGAGAGCAGGGGCATGGTGTGATTAGTTCGAAAGCGGTTTGGCATTAGTCTCGAATGGGTGCTTCTCTGCTTGGCCCACCATCCACGTAAATTTTGAGAGCCTTCTCCTTGCGTGGGGAGCATGACACCTGTGTGCGCTGCAGTCGCATGTTCTCTCTCTTTTGCAGCTCATTCCGTCGTTCCTCTGGCAATTCCAATAGCTCTTCCCGTCGGTCCCTGAAAGGCAGGAAAATGTTGGTGAAAATGTAACATTCCTGTAACAAATATAATATAACAATAAATATAATATATAAGTATTGCAAAAGAGCATTTAATGCAGTCTTGCCAGGGTATGTACACGAGTGAAATTTTACACTGGCACTCAAGTGGTTCTCCGACAAGAATTCACTGAAGCTTGTCCTCTCCCTTTCCTCTTCATACCCAGAAAAAACTGGAAGCAAGACGGCCAACTTAATCATATAATTGTATCATTTTTAAACACGCTTGGAAAGGTCAATCACAATTTATCGATAGCTAGATGCTGGTGCGACTCGGCTGCTCCTGTTGGTAGCATGTCCCGACAATAGAAAGTGTTTTTTTCTTTTTGAACCTCTGCCACCGAAGGAGGTTATGTTTTCAACCCTCTCTGTCTGTTTGTGTACAGGATATCTCAAAGTTGTGGACGGATTCAGATGAAAATTTGTGGACAGGTTTGGTCAGTGTGTGACAAGGACGAGCTGATTAGATTTTGGTGAAGATCTGAATCCGGATCCGGTTACTACAATTTTTAAAGTGATTCTTCACCATTGAGAGATAGGGCCAAAAACGATATAAAGCATGATATTTCAAAAATGTTTTGGGCCAGATATGTTCTTGTGGATCAGGCATTACGGGGCGGAGGGATGCGCTCCACTGAGTGCCTTTCTAGTTTGTCTTTTTGTGTGCATAGTCAAGGCTCGTGGAAGATGCAAAACAAAAAAACAACAGGATGCAAAACATGCATGCATGGGGTGGATCCAAGATGGACACAGAAGGACAAGGAGGGAAGGATTTCCTTTTTTTGGGGGGGGGTGGTTAACGAGGGTAGAAGGTGGTGAATAGCTGTCTTGAAGACCTGGACGGAAGAATACGATATTGAGGAGAATGTGGAAGTTGGTTCCACAGGCAGGGTTAAAACAACAAATGAGTGGAGATGCGTAGTGATCCTGGATTTAGGTCGTTTCACCAGAAGGGAGTTGATGATGGACCATGTGAGCCATGCACAATCCTGGGGGGAGACAGCACAGAAAGAGCAGAGGATGCAAGACCAGAAAGGAGGCGGTAGAAGACGGAGAGACCACCGACCTATTTGTGATGGTGAAATGATCAGGCCATAGACTCAGCTTCAGCATGGGAGATTCCAATGGTCTTGAAGCTATTGGTTTCTACAGCGTTAAGCTGAGAAAGATGTGAGGCAGGGGAGCCAGCCCAGTAGGGAGAGCAGTACTCCATCAAGCTGCGGATGAAGGCCTTGTAGTTGGATAGGATTTCAGGTTCGCTAAGGATATTTAATCAGTCGATAAGAGTATGTCTTGTTCGTGTCAGCATGGGTATTTGGGGGTTCGGCAGCTCTACCATTTGCACATCATTCTATGATTGCAGCACGTTTCGGTTAGCCCTGTGTAATTTGACAGGATTCTATGAGTGGGAGTGTCTATCAGCGCAAGAGTTGAACAATGTCTGAAATTGGACGAAACTAAACAGACAAGATGGGGTCACAAAAGCAATCATAATTCAATATTGTTTAAGATGTGTATGATTTAACAGGTGAGGCCATTTAGCTTGAGCTGCCATGAGTATCATTGGATTTTAAACTGTCTTCCAGAATCCTGCTGCAGAATATGACGAGGCCATTCTGTTTCAAGTTTCAGCGTGCCATTAATTGAGAGTGTAAAGGAGGGGGCAAATTGCTGCTCATTCTAGTTTTGAGAATCCCAGCCTAACATTTATTCAGATTGGACCCCAAACTATTAAAGTGCTTTTGGGAAACCCAGCAAATACATGAGTTCTTAGCAATTAAGGATAACACCGACAGAAGATAAGGAGCAAGTAATGCTTTTGGCATGAAATGCACTTGCTGGTTTGGCATTGCTATCATGGTAGGGGGTGGGAGGTTGATATTTATTACCCTCACCAGAGGAGTGGGTATTCCATTTGGGTCCATTTGTTTGTCCACACAAAACCTGAGTATAGTTTTTCTCTGCAACCACTTGTGAGATTGACAAAATTTTCACCATAGGGGCGACTACTCATGTAGAATATTTTTTATGATAATTATGATGTCATAGGTCATGTGGTGTGGCAGCCATGTTAGAAAAAAAAGGAAAAACTTTGGACCTCTACCTCCAAAACTGCTCCATGGGGAAAAAATTGAAACTTGGCACATGGCAAGTACTCTGCATGGGGAATGTGATTTTTCTTTTTTTTTTTTGAGGGTCATCTTGGGATAAATTGGGCAACAGAAAAAAAAATTGTCATTGGTCACATGGTTCAGCAGCGATTTTTGATTTGATTTTTAATTTTTTTTTGTTTGTTTTAAACCTTCAAAAATCTATGAAACGGTTGAATAAATTGAGGCGAATCTTTGCAGGTATGGCCACCTATACATAAGGACCAAAAAGTTCCCCACCTATGACATCATAGGGTCATAGGCTTTGGCAGCTATGATTTTTTTGAAAAATAAGCCTTGGAAAGATCAGACAGAACGGCTTGACAGATCGACGGAAAACTTCCCAAGGCTTGGGGAACGTGTGTGGATACCAGGGTGTTCACAAATAATTCATAGGTCACATGGTCTGGCAGCCATACTGGATTGAAAGAAGACCTTAAACTTATTTGTCTTGAACTGCTTCATCAATCAACATGAAACTTCAAAATTATGATCTAGTACCAAGGACACATCTGTGAATTGTAAGACAGGAAATGATGCCCCCCCCCCAAAAAAACTTTGGGGATTGGTGTGAATGTCTCTCTTCATCCTCATCATAATCATCATGTACTATGCTCTATGCAGAGCGCTGGTGCTACCGAAACAGTTACTTGGCCATAATCCTGGTTTGGGTCACCACTCATACTCAGGAAGTCAGGGCAGGAATTAAGAATTTTGCCAGGATGCTGGCGATAGCTCGCCTACTTTCCATTTCTCAAAATTGATTTTGAGGAAAGTCAATGTTAAACAATGGAAATGAAATGAATGACAATAGTAACATAAATGTAATGATATGCCAATCTTGCAGGCAAAGTTTACCTGTAGAAGACAACTGCTCCATCATCACAGATGTATAAAGGCCAGACATTCAGTGTAGACACTTTAGGATTCCACTCCAGGTCGTGGTGGATGTCCAGCACCGACATGTCACATGGGAATGTCCCACGACCCTAGTGAGGCAGTGAACCAATAAAAAGGTGACAAAGGGTTTTTTTTATAAGGGTATAGCGAAATTCCACACGTTTTAAACACCATTTCTTCTCTCCCCTCCCCTCCCCCACCAAATATTTAACTCTTGACCTTTCTTCAAAAGATGCTCAGAAACTCAACACATACTGTGGAATACATTCAAGCTCACCTTCGAGAATTCTATGTCTTCAACAGATAATCCGCTAATTCCACTCAACTGCAGGAAAGAGAAAAATATATATTTTTTAAATCACATCTTGGTGCAGCACTCACCTTACAGGTTATAGTTCTTCCCATGAAAGCAAAAAGCAACGGATGTTTCCATCATTTCATCTTTTGAAATTTTTTTTTACACAGTCGAAGCTCGTGGAGGAGCTAGAACAAGTATGCAACAGAACAAAAGGAACAGTAGAAAGAGAGGGGGTGGGGATAACTCACCAACGGCAGGGTTGAGGGACAACATAGAGGGAGACTTGGACAAATAATGATTGTGGGGAGGAATGAGAGGGGAGGACATGCCACACAGGGCGTACAAGATGGATACAGAAGCAAATTCTTGGGAAACGTTCCAGAGGCATTCACCAGGACGGTAGCATAAGGGTTTATACTCGATCCCACGACAAATAGACAACACAAGCAACTTAAAATAAACAAGGGGGTTGAATGAAAAAAAATCAAATATTTACAATGGTAATAATTCAGTGTAATAATAACCAGAGAGTTGGCGTCAAAGCCACCCAATGCTTGCCTGTTTATACATTTATCGTTTTTAAAAGACTAGTCTAATAATATTTTTTTATAAAGCATTGCAGTGAAGTCTGATCCAAATAATTTTAAAGCAATATATGTATTTGTATATTGTAATCAGTAAACTAGTACACATATTAAATGAATGGCAAGCATCTAGTATAAACAGGCGAGCATTGGGTGGCTTTGACACCATCTTAGGTTGAAATTTAATTTTTTTTTAGAATCATTTGTTAATTTCAACTTCACTACACCAATAGTATACCCCAAAGGAACCTCCATGCCAAATATCAGCATCTTAGTACACATATTAAATGAATGGCAAGCTTCTAAATAACTTGCACCAAAAACTTTAACATTTTCACACGCTGACGCTCACACCGGGGGTATCGCTATAGCTCTCTGTTCTTCGAACAGGCGAGCTAAAAACGCAACGTGAGATGAAGCTAAATGCCTGTTTGAGGTGCCTCCACACAGACTTTAATACAGACAAGGGGACAATAAATAAAAGAAAAATCCTCCCTTTCTCCCTTTCTCCTGGCACTTCGCTGTGTGCCCAGAGACGAGTTTCTGGAGCTTGGGGTTCACCAAACCGCGTCGTCACTGTGCGGGAAACATACATGAGGTATTCGTGAGACGGTATTCAATGGCAGGGCTCAGAAACCGCTGTGCAGCTTCTTTTCACGAGTGAATATGCCGACCGTTCCTCTCTTGCACCAGTTCTGTTCACCACGATCGACCTCCTTCCTCCTCGATCACACGACGAGACGATTTCTGAGGACCCGTGATGAGGCCACAAGGCACGCTCTTCTTCCCTCCTCAAAAAATGAACACACTTCACGGCTCAGCCGAACAGTCAATGGCTAGCATCTTGTTCCAGCACGCGGACAAATTCACACAGCATTAACATGAGAATCGCGCAGCCACCTTCGTCGTGTCGAGAAGCAACCGTAATGCCCTTCTATTCCAACCATCTCCTCACTCGCTTCTCTCCTAACCAGCCGATGTCTACTGACCAATCATAAGCCTTGGGCCGTGGCTTATTGGCATGAAACCGAGAAGGTGGGGTTACTGCCTACTCAGAATGTGCGGCTCTGCTGTTATTGTTATAAGAACATAATTTCCTTATTGCCGGTTTTGTAAATGCAAAAACACAGGAAAAGGTCACAGGGGGCAATCACATAGGAGAGGAGATTGGGACCATACTCTGTGCAGAGCGTTGGTGCTGCTTAAGCAGTCTCCTTGGCTATTGGGCACAATCCTGGACGGGTCGCCACTCCAACATAGTATACCAGCATGCTGGCACTCATTTTGCCGACCTCGGAAGGATGACAGAACGAGTTAACCCCACCTGGTATTAATTCAACAGCTGAGTGTGATTTGAACTCACGACCCTAGGATCCCAAGCCCACCACTCTAACCTTAAGCCAACACCAGGCATCAATCACATACTGGGAGAAATTAGTCTTAAACCCTACCAAATTAACACAGCACAGCACAGCAACAGCACCACCCCAATGCGGTGACATGTAACAACTTCAGCTGAGTTTCCCTACTTAAGTTGCATCAAAATGTCTCCTACATGTCCAAGGACCATGCTACTCCATACAATCCTCCCTTTGCTATGAAATCCCTCCATCTACCCCCACAACCGCAACTATACAAGTACATTTATAGACATTGCTCGTTCAGAACAATGGGAAAAAAAATATGAAGATAAGATTGTCATTTTACATTTTGCTACTTCCTCTTGGTTAAAAAAAAAGAAAAACAAGCACGGAGAAGAAGTAGTAGTTTCCCAACTTTTAGCCGTTTTAGCTCTCCACATGAACAACTAACCAGCCAAAGATATTAAAAGTGGTACATGCTGCTTCCTTGCTCGACACTGAGCATTTAAAAGGACAGAGCACAGACAAATGATTCTGGGAAAGCAATGGCAAACCATTAAGTGTAACCCTTGCCATGAAACTACTTTGGCAGCACCAACACTTGTAAAAAAATATGTATGGTACATAAAAATCAAAATGAATGACTATTTTTGTCAACTTTCCATATACAACACGAGTTTTGCAGTGTGGAAGATAATTCGAGCAAAATTTATAGGCCTTGGCCATTGGAAAGGCCTTGGCAGAACCCCAGTGCTGCCATTTCAACAACAAACAACTCTGAAGCTTCATCCTCTTCTTCTTCTTCCTTTGCAATGCATGCAGTAAGTTTGGAATAACTCTGCTCAATTGTCACGACTGACTCAATGTAGATCGAGACAGACGAGCAAAATGTCGAAGACGGAAGGTGGTGCCATCGTCTTTTAACGTGCCTGATATGCCGATGTATACAGGATTAATTTCAACTTTTGTTTTTTCCGGCACGTAAATTAAGGTCTTAGAAAATTATATTTTGAGATTTGAGCCCCATGATTTTGGAATGCGATACAATTGGGTGAAGCGATTCAGCTTACTTGTATCTTCAGCTCTTCCACTGTATTAGTTTCCAAAACCACTTCTTGGAATTGCTCCAGGATTAGCAGAGATGGTCGCCAGCGACGCGCAAGTACCGCGAGCTGAGACATTGATGTCATACGGTCTGGACCTGCGGAAGGTGGATGTGGGCAAGGTAGAAACAAAAAAAAAAAGTGTCTGACGGTTGACTGTATAAACTCTGTGCCAATCATGTCTCACTAACGATGGCAGCTACAGCAAGAAGCCGCCATCTATTTATTACATGAACAAATTAACTTTCTTAAATGGCATTGCGATACAAAAATATGTGTAGCATGAAAAAGGCCACCATTACGAGGATAATTATGTCTAGTAAAACACATTTTGCTTTACAGAGTTCATCGATACACAGTCAGCAAGGCCGGATGAGTGTATTTGAACAATATTCAGAACAGACACACAAGCGCTCGGTCTTGTGTTTGGAACAAAACACAAGACTGGCAAAGGTTTTTAAATGTAATGTTTGATTATTTCTTTTGGGATGAAATACGGAGGTGGAACATGGCATGCTCGTATAATGAGCATATTGTTTAAATGGAATCTGCAACATTGTTGCAATGTGGATTCTTGCACCGTGGTCACGACGTGCATTTTGAAAGCAGACATCAGACTTCACTAGTGCCAGGACGCAAAAAGCACGTCCGACTTACCCTGAATGTTTGAAAAATCACCGTTATAATTTATAAACAAACTAGACAGCAAATTGAAAAAGGGTGTTAAGCAAAGACCGAGATTCCTCGGAGTGCTGCAGGAATCGGACCATGGAAAGCACAACAGAGTTTAAAAAAAAAATTGTCTGAAGGAACAGCACGGTCTGCAAAATACACCTTTTACCCAGGTATAAAAGGACGAGTTAGTAGATGCATTAATCATATCAACAGTTGTAAGCAACCAACGCAGACATACCAACAAATAATTATAAAAATAAATAATGTTACAAATCCTCGGGCGACCATGCGACACGGGGTGTTGTTTGATTTGCATTTAGCGTATAATACAAAAGAACACCAAGAAGATCATCTCCTAACCACCAAACATATACCATATACAATTGGCCATGATGTCACAGATATGGAAATGCTACAAAACAGAAGCACAAAGTTCATAAACATTTCCCTTTGTTATTCATCAATAGGAACAATGATTATTATACAAGTCACAAAAAAACCCTGAACTCAAGTCCGATTTGAGGCTCGCATGCAAATCACTTGCAGGACAGATAGGAGTTGGCATGTGTACCTTTACATGACCTACAAGGACATTCGTAGGCAATGGACCGCATAAAGGGATATAAACTTGAGTTTGGGTCTTCAAAATGATCATACCATCGAGCAACTCAAGGAAGACTTCCCAGTTGCTAAAGATGGGGATGTTATCTTCGTAGGCTTGAGAGTCCAGGAAGATCGTGCCTGGGTTCTTCCAGGTTTTCTTTCGCAGCCTCAGCCTGAAAAAATAATCAGTTTGGAAAAGCCGGCAGTGTAGTCAGTGCAAGCAGGTTGAGAATAACACAAGTTTTGAGTTGTTCAAGATTCAACTCCCAAAAGATGAGATCAAGCAGACTTGCCACAGTCTTTTGGAACTCACAAAAAAAACCAAAAACGTTCAACTTGCTTTAAAAAAAAAAAAAAAGAAAGAGAAAGAGCAATAGAAAAATAATTCCCCATTTCTCATCAAGCCAACAGAGAAATATTGGTGAAGGATGTTTTATTTATTTCAGAGGTTAATTGTTTCCCTGAAAATAACTGCCTGACAAACATAGACTGATGACCCATTTACAATTTGGGATTTCATAAGGGGGTAAGGGGTGGGGGAGAGTTTGATTGCAATAGCTTTGACGATAACGAGGTGCGCTAAGTACCATGGGAAGCAAGAACCTGACGTCTCGGGCGTTAACCCCTCCTTTGCTTCGACGAAGGGTGGAACCAAAGCCTCTTTATTTGACCAATACCATGAGCATTTTAGCATATGCATCCAAGTATCAACAATCAACATTAAGTTTTATTGTCCCCAATACTGTTGCCCAAGCATCCTTGATTTGTTGCTTTGTTTTCACCCATTCCTGACATAACCCCCTGTTGTATCTGAATCTGTGGTCTCCAGCTATGGTGTACTCTCATCGTTGGATAGATGCGCATTTTATAATCGTCCTCTGTTGAGACTCTGGTCGGATTTGTGCCTCGTCTCTGCTTTTAGTGAATTATAGAACTGTGTTGATTATGTCCCTGTTAATTTTCCTCGTCATCAAAGTGTTAATCACTCGCGCGAGGTGACCATGTTGTTCGCCAGTTGGTGGGAAAGACCCTGGTTTGGTCGAGGTGACTGTTAGGTTGTGACATTAATCGATACTTCACAGACTCTCACTATGTCTCTGAAAGGACCATTTAGAAAACACCCTCATCCACTTTCTCAACAATCCTCTGGAAGAAGGTCTTTCTTTCAAGCTTCTGGGTCTCACTATCTACCATGATCTTTCCTGGGAAAGCCACATTTCAAACCTCGCCTCCAAAGTCAGTCACCGACTGGGAATCCTCTGTCATGCAAAGTCCTTCCTCGGCCCACCTGAGCTCCTGACCTCTTACAAAGCTTTCATCCGCAGCCTGATGGAGTACTGCTCTCCCCTCTGGGCTGGTGCTCCTGCCTCCCACCTTTCTCGGCTTCACGCTGTGGAATCCAAGGCATTTAGGATCATTGGTATCTCCCGCGATGAGGCCGAGTCTTTGGGCCTCTCACTGCAGGCAGGTCGGTGGTCTGTCTTCTTCAGTCTCCTCTCTGGTCTCACCCCCCCCCACTCTGTCTGCGACATGACCCACCATATTTCCACAGAGCGCTTAAGGTCCACCAACAACCCCCTTCTGGTAAAACTACCAAAATCACGAATCACTGCTCACCTTCACTCTTCCATTCCTCTTTTTTCCTGCCTTTGGAATAAACTCCCACACTCTGTTCAATCCCATTCTTCCCTCCAGGCCTTCAAAACAGCTGTTCACCACCACCTCTTATCATCCCCCATCCAAATCCTTGATCTTTTCTACCCCCGATAATCCACCCAAGCCCACCTCCTTCAAATTCCCTGCTTTCCTTCCTGAAAGTCCCTGTAATGTCCATCTTGTATTTCCCGTGTTCCCTGCCCCATCCCTCTCCCTTCCACAGATCTCCTAATGTTTCTGTTCCCCACTGTTTTGTCCTTCCCACTCCCGCCCCTCTTGTCTCATGCCCCTCTTGCTGTGCATTGTGTGTTAACAAGCTTCGACAATGTATCAAAAAAAAAAAACCAAAAAAAAACAAACAGTTTGGCCCAATTGTGTTCAGTTATCTTGGGAACAAAGCCCAGCATGCGTGGTCATGTATGTGACAATATATTCGGCCTAAATAATATGAACACGTTTTTGAGATTGAAGAATACATTGCAGTTAGGATGGGTTATGGCTTTGACCATTTGCAAGATATCAGTCAAAGCTTTCTCAATACCTGGTGAAACAGCTGGTAAATTCTCCTGACAAAGGCCCCTATGTACGCCCAAAATATTGCACCTGATAATTTCTCGTAATAACTGTAGTTGTACTTTTGTTTACAACTTCACCATTTTAGGTGATTGGATGCTTTAAAAGCTGGAAATTTTCAAAAAATAAGGAAATCAAAACAGACTTAATTGTGCAATATAAAAAAAAGTAAAACCCTCTTAATTGGCGGCCTTTTTAACCACGAAATCGGATAATCCGTGGGCCCACCATGGACCACAAAATTTAAACATGAAATACAGTAGTAGTATTTTTTGGGTGGAATGCAAGCAGACTACCATCAGCAGTTTCTTTAAGAAGGCTTAAATTATTTCTGTTAA
>NC_140965.1:76335474-76362974 GCF_056783735.1 Eptatretus burgeri
CTGCGGAGAAAATCCTCTGCTTTCAACGTCTTAAGAGGTGAAGAGAGCAAACGCAGCTCATTGTAGTAACGCTCCAACACCACACGCATCGTTTCAACCGGTAGACCAGTCACCTACAGGAAACAATAGCAGCAAACGTTTCACGATCAGGGGGTTTGTTCAAACGATGGCATTCCCCAATACGGACTTGTCACTTGCATCTATATATGCAACAATAAAATGCTGAAATAAATGGGGGAAAACAGGCAAAGCAAAAGTGCCCTATTCTTCTCATTCTTCTCCACCAATCCCTCCCTCCACTCATTTTTCATTCTTCTCCCTGATAATAATCAAAACTTTCTGCTTACTCCTTTTTGCACAAAGACTTACAACTCAAAACTCTTGTTATGACATCATCAAAAGTTTCATCTCCCTCCCACATAGCTTCTTCTCCTTATCTATTGTTCGGTTTCCTATGTGGCTCGCTTGAAAATCCCACATCTCGTCATGTTCATACAGGGCGACATTTTTCATGATTTTAATCGATCTATCCTTGATCATCTTTGGCGATGTCAATCTTTTGTTTTGCGAAACTTTGGACTCCATAAAAGAAACTCGGTTTGCAGCAAGTGTGAGGTCATGGCCAATAACCTTACTTTGTCAGCACCACACCTCCTCCCCCACCCATCCCCCAATTACGCATCCCGCCAACACCATCCCACATTCACATGTGCTCTCAGCTCGTATTCCTTACCCATCCCCAACAGTCTGGACCACTGATATCTGAGGTCTTTGTTCTAAATGTGACCAATCTCTCCTTCGAGGTTCCACTGCAGATCCAGACATTGTGTGTTTAACAGAAACTCCACAGAGCCACTCAAAACAACCCCAAGCACCACGTCACACAAGGCTGTATGGCAACAGCGACTGAACGAGCCATTAAACACATTGAAGCTTAACTCTGCAAACTCTTAAGTGTACAAAGTCCACTCTCTTTGCGAAGTCCAACGTTTGCAATTCCTCCAAATGTTGCAGGTAAGTTCACAAGGGTACGTATGAGAAACGTTGCATCAACTGCACATGCATCTCTACTTCGCAGTTTGCACTTTTCACCCTTTCCTCCAATTTACGCATCAGTTTTGACTTGCCAGTTTTGTTAATCGACCCATCCACATGTGATAGAGTCAAGAGCATGGGCGTAAGAGGACAATTGAAAACCAATTCAAGATGCAAATTGCTGGTCTTCGCAATGCACAGTAGCCATCTGAAGAGGTCTCATGTCCCCTGCAGCTGATTTTCTTGTCCTTCACAGTGAGCTTGAATTTAATCACACCTGACGAGAAATCCTTTACCTTCCGACAGGGGATGGGTTTCTCAAATCTTGTCAGATCTGCAAAACATTCCTTTGTGACCTCTTGGACATATTTCTTTCTGGTTTTAACACAGCATAGGGGCTCAATCCTTACCTCATCTGATGTCACCTTCCCTGTGGGCAAGCAGCATACATTTTCATTTTGAGTTTTCTCATCAAAAGGATTGAGTGTCTCCTTTATGCCACTGGTGATCTTCTCAAAATCGCTGTAGTCAGGCACAATGGGGTGATGGGTTAGCTCCAGTGTTGAGTCTTCAAGCTTGCACAATCCAGCCAATTCAAATAGGTATCCAAGAATGGCACTCATAGAATGGGTGATCTTCCACTTTCTTCTCGCATTGGTGTTCTGGGCGAACACGGCTATGCCTATTATGCGAGAGGCAGCATCAGCATTGATGGTCTGCTCTAGGGTTAGACCAACTGGTGTTCTCGTGAATGTCTTACTGCTGCGTCTGACAGACAATCCTCCAAAAAGAATCACTTCACGCAACCTTGGGTGAGTATCCTCAAAGTTCACAAAATTGAGCTGATACCTCACCATGTATATCTGAATTAAAACGAGTTTTTGACATTTTTTTGGTGGAAACCAAAAGAGAAAAGCACAAAATGGAGTTTTTCACAAAAATAAATAAATAATAATAGAAAAAACAACAGCAGCTGCGGCAATCAATAAATTGGTTTTTGTAATCAGCAAAAATTCTGATTCAGAAATCATCCTCAAACCTTTTGGCCTCAAACACATGATTAAAAGTACCATAGCTCTTGGACGAGCTGAAGCAGCTCAGAGTCAGCAAGTGTGGGGGTGTTCAGTTATCAAGTTTCTTGAATCACTATCGCCAAGTGGCTTAAGCACTCAAGCAAGCACTCCATTCAAAACCGTTGATAATGAACGGCTGGCTTGGCAACTTAAACTCCTGCTTTCCTCTCCGCATGACTGGGAGATGTGCGATTCCCACATTCCACAAACAGTAATTCAAAGTCATTCCATTTTAAAATAACAAAAAAAAAAAAGAAAAAACCCACAATTGAATATATTCTTACAGATTCTCGCCCGCCGGCGTGCGAACGACCTCGTTTAGCCAATGGCGGCCGTCTCGCCCACCGGACGGACAATCCAGTCACGGCTTTCCGGATCAACGCCGGAAACCAGCCACGGGTATGTTTTTAAGCACACCACAGACTAGTCAATATTCCATCCGCGCGCGACAGGGTCAATCGCCGAATTGTCAATATACCTAATTATTCGCGCGGGAAGACTACCGAGAGACTGTACCTCAACGGGGCCGCTGGGACACGAGCCGCTTAATGCAGCTCGCTCTGTTTGGGATAACCGAGCGGGGTGTTATCACGAGCCCCGCTGGACCCGATCACTTTACCGGCTATTTAAAAACCAACTATATTCCGAGGGCAATATGGCAGTTCAATTCGGGAAAGAGGACGCAACGAACGGGTTAACATTTAAACAAGCACATTTATTTCACACACAACACATATGCAGTCATGTATCAATCAATGCAAAACACGCATGCAGTTATGCAGTTATTTAAAACAAACAAGGGTAAGGGACAAAACACGAGCAAGACAAAGAGCTACGACCGTCTATTTATTATGTACACACTTAACAGTTCTACTTGAAGACATGGCACCACAACGTTCATTCAAAAGCAAAGAAAAACCCCAGGACAGACGAGGGGCAGACTGGACCCCTTGGGGTCTTTATTGACATGGAGCCATGTAGACCGCAGAGGCTCTGTGAGACCGGGTTGGCTACCTTCACCTCGCTGGGGTGACACGCGACGTCCTGTCTCCAGGACCCACGGTAAGGCACGGCTCGGCAGGCCACGCGCCTTGGCTCCACTGCGCTCCGCTCTCTCCTCCTTTCCACACGCCTCCACAACCTCCTGCAGCCGACGACTCAGCGAGTGACCGCGAGTGAGAGAGACCCAGGTAGAGAGAGCGACCGACCGACCGACAGAGAGGGAGACCAAGGAGAGAGCGACCATGACCTGCAGACAGAGAGCGAGCGACCACGACCTGCAGACCGAGAGCGAGTGACCACGACCTGCAGACCTTGACCGCACGTTCAGCGCGCTCTTTTATAACCACGGCCACCTTTCTCGGCGTGCAAGGGAAAATTCCAGGAGAGTTCGGCTTCGCTCTTTTGGTGCGAAAACTGGCATTCTTTTTCTTCCTCCCCGCGTCTCTTCCGCACGTGTTTTTCGTTGGGGGGGGGAGGGGTGAGGCCGTCGTCCATCCTCTCACGACGAATGCCAGACTTCTCGCAACCCTGCTGAGGTGGCAATGTGGTGGTGGTTACGGTGGTCATTGTAATGGTCACGTGGCTGGCGTTTTGTGGTGGTCGTGAGGGTGGTGTGGTTGGGCGCTTGTGGTTAAGGTGGTTGTGTGAAGGCGGTGGTGGAGAAGGTGTTGGTGGTGGCGGTGGTTGTTGTGAAGCGACTGATGAGAGGGATGTTGGTGGTGGAGGTGGTGGTTGTGAAGCGGTTGGTCCAAAATAACGATAGTAAAAGAAAAACACTATCTCAAAGATCACAGCCCTGATCACACAAATAATTTCCCACTCAACGTGGGTGGGGAAATCTATCTGATCACAGACTTATCGACAAAACTGATCTAAGGACCTATATGGTGCTCTGCGAATTTCCACAGCCGTAACACTACCCCCACCCCTTTTTACAGACTGTCCCGAGTCGTCGAATTTTCGTGTGCCATCATGTGTAGGTTTCCCCTAGTACATTTTATCTTCGGATCCCTGAGTGCGACATTTAGTGTATTCGTGTCCCAAAAATAAATAACCTACGGGCTGAGTAACTAACTAAACAAACTCACTCATACAGATGACTTAAATAAATTGCCGGCATGAAGACACACATGCAGGGGGAAGCAAAACCATGTACAATTTACCTTAACCTTAACTTATTTTACACTAAACCATGGCCCAGGACTGATGGGCTCTGTGGGAAAAAGGGCACATAGCAATGTCAGTGATAGTTTTGAGGGTGAGCGCCCCCGCAGCTGAAGGTCGGATGTCTTCGGGGCCTGTTCAAAAGGCCCCGTTGTCTGTCACAAAACCTTTTTATGTCTTCAGCTGCTGAAGACAATTCACCCCAACCCGGCGGCTATGCGCCATCCCACAGGCCATTCTTCAATCAGGGAGCCAGGCTGCTCACACGCAGTCTCTGGCTCATGAAACAAATGCAGGTGACAGGGAATATGGCCGGATGCACCAATGCAGTCCCAGGCCTCCCCCTTGAAATGAGCGTAGTGAACACAAACGGTGCACGGGCTGCACCAATGCAGTCCCCATGTGCGGCTGCCTGCAAGGCAGTCCCTGCAGAACACTGGAAGGTACTGACGCAAGCAACCACAAGCAAATGAGCAGATGGATGGATGGATGGATGGATGGATGGATGGAACACACGGTGCAAGGGCTGCTCAATGCAGTCCCGTAATGCGGCTGCCTACAGGGCAGTCCCTGCAGCTTGCGCGATGATCCTGGCGCACATGGTGGCGAAGAAATGGGGCAAATTCAACAAAGGGCTAGCAGGCAAGTGGTCAAGGCGAAGGCAGGCAGACAAGGGATGGCAAGGCCGGCACAGGCCGTTGTAGCAAAAACAGGCTGGCAGGTGAAGCTGACCGGCACAGGCCTTGTAGTAAAACAGGCCGGCAGGTGAAGCTGGCTGGCACAGGCCTTGTTCTGGAGGTTCGTGGAGGGAGTGCGGTGGTGCTGGCCACTCGGAAGGCGGGCTCGGACCTACCCTACTGTCTTCCCCCCCCCAACCTTTCGCCTTTGCCTGGCTCTGTCCATACCCACCCCCTAAATTTGCAAAAAATCCACCCAATTTAGCCCCAACTTATTTTTTTTGTTTTATTTTATTTTTATTTCACCTATAAATTCGTCTCCCTAACCCCCTTTATCGTCTCTGTCCGGCTAACCAATCCTGTCCTAGCCTACTCCCAACCCATACGTTCCCTTCCTGGAGGGGAATAAGGGAGAGCTAGTGTCCTGTGTCGAGGCCCAATTAAGCCTCAGAATAGCCTTCTCATATCTCAGCGATCTCCTTACCACGGTGAGTCCAGCGGCCCACAATGAGAGCGAAGGGATGGATGGTGCGGAGGGGTACATCAAACTACCCTAACATTTATTAACCTGAAACTACCCCGGGGCTTTCCAAAAGCACCTCTCGCTTAATCCATTGGTTCTATCAACCAAGATTCCCGTCGCCTGTGTTGGTGTCCTCACAATTTTGGGCCTCGCCCTCAAATTTTCCATTCGTGCCCTTTCACGGTCTCATGGCTGGGACGCGTGGCTCCCTTGGCAGGAACTACCCTCTGCCGATTCTCCAACTATGGCACCCCCAGGCCCTGCAACTGCCTCTGAGCCTACCAGCTCCCTAAACACTGGGGAGTGCCCTCCCTGGCTACTCCATTGAAAAGCTCACGTGGCAGGCTAGCGCCCCAGGCCCCTTCCCTGGGTACCCGTGCTCAATGCACTGCCCACGCGCTCAATGGCGCCCCGGGCCCCGCATAATGCGGGCCCACCCGTTCCTACTACGCTATCCCGGCCCCCACTGGACCCTTGACCTCCCGCGGCTGACAAGCCCGGTGCCCGGGGTACCCACCGTTCGTAGCCATGCTCCCAGCCCATCAACAGGGCTTCTGCACCCCTCCAAATGGGTTTCGAGCCTACACTCCCACCAACAACAAAACGACCTCCATTCTGTAAATTTAACTAACCCCCTAACTCACATTATACTGACCCTGGGGTCCCTTGGGTGGGAATCACTCCTCCCCCCAATCATTCATCGCACCATGCATACCACATTCACTCCATATACACAGGCTCGCTGGCCTCACTCACTCACCAAGTACATTTTCCATTTCATTTCACTCCATCGCTGATCACTGCCATTCTTCTATCTAAAACCCTCAACTACCTCATGCTCCCCCGTCGTTCCTGAATCTAGTAGCACATTCCATTTAACACTACGTAGATATAATATGCTACATCCCCACTACACATCCAAAGTCAGTCACCGTCTCCAAATATCATTTCCCATCCTAAAGCTGAACTAAAATCCCTCTAACTAATCCATTCCACGGGCCCCATGAGGACTTGTCCCTGCCCCATGGAGCCGATCTAACTAAACTAACCCTTCCCGCTAACTAGTGGGATCCTGTGCCTGGGCCAAGGGGGTCTTCCACCCCTTGCCTGGGAATCCTGTTCACCCGAAGCGAGGCTTGCTTTTTTTTTGCGGCAACTCGCAACCTGCGCTTTTTCCCTGTGACGTCATGGCAGCTGTTCGCGCACCTCGTCCCTCCTCGGACGGCACCATCCGGCAGGGATTCTTCTTCTGCTGGATTCCAACCTTGCGTGCAGCCACGACGTCACCCTGCGCATTAAAAGCAAATCTCGCATTTCGAGGGGTTCCCCACGCGAACACATGTGCTCTGCTCGTTGGAGCTTCACAAACACGCTCGCGTGGAGAACCCATCCGGTCCAAATTCACATCCAGCCTACCTTCTGTACGTCCGCGGGATTGGCTAACATCCACCGCGTGTGTTTACGGACCGGGTTTCACTCGTGTAGCCGCGCACGCGGCGGCCTCGTGCGTAGCACAGCACGGACCCCACGCGAGCTGCCGTGCAAACCCAGCACGGTCCCCAAACCAGCTACGGCCGCTACTCGGCCTTTGTCCACCGTCAGGCACCGTCGTCGTCGCACTCTCGCGCACAAACTTCCCCGTGCCACGACGCTCACACACCTCACCATGACAATCGGACATGCGGTTGCGTGTTCCCGCATGCCGACCACCATCTCCCTCACATACAGCGACCTCACACACACAGTGTCTCTCACAAACAGCAGTTCACTCATGCATGCCCTTTCACTCGCACACGTGGTTGCATTCACACATACCTTTTCACTTTCGCTCACCATTTCACTCGCACACGCGGTCTCTTCCACACACGGTGTTTCATGCACACACGGTGTGCTGGGAGGCATGCACTTCGGCTCACTCGCAACCTCGCACACCCTTTTACTCACACACGCGTTCTCTTTCACACACAACCTTCCCCCACGCTATGCGTGCGTTGCAGCACACATTTCGCCACACCTGTAAACACATTTTGACACAATCACACCGGGGATTTGTGCCACAAGGGGTTCCGGGCCTTCACACCCCCCAAGGTCCACGTGCACCCGTCAACAGCACTTGCCCCCTCTACCTCGCAAAGCTCGACCGGACCCACCTGGTCGAGATCCGCTTCAAGGGGGAATATTCCCTCCCCTCGTTCCATAAGGAGGCTATCCGGTTGCTTGCACCAGGTCACAAAACATTCCCCGAGCTCCCCTTCATCGTCCTCCACTACCTTCATGTGTGTGTGCTCCTCTTTCACCCCGTCTTTATCGTGTAGTCTCTCCTCTACCGTTTCTACCTCCCGTGTGCTGTTATTTCTTTTACTTCGTTCATTATCTCCCTCATCTCGACGTGTCTCGTACACGTCTCTGTCACCCCATTTAATTTTTCCCTCTCTGTCACCGTCACTCTCTCTGCCGTTACGAGTCTCGTCCAACATGTCTCCCGTATTAATTTGTCCTCCACCGTGGGGCCGACAGTCCACACTCCCCCCCCCCATTGGTTTGGTCGTACTGCCACATGGCGCCACCATTATGCCCGCCTGCAGGCATCGCCCCACGCGCTGCATTTCACCCCTCAGCGTTTGCACATTCTCATCCATTTCTTTTCCATTTTGCACGCATTTGTATTTATTTCGTTTTTCATTTCTTTCATTTCGTTGCTCGCTTTGTGTGCATTCCCATCCATTTTGCTCATCAACGCCTCAAACATTTCCATCATTCGATCCGTGGGCGGATTCGCACGTGGGGGGCGTTCGTCCGCCACCCCAGCCACTGCGCCCACCTCGAGCTCTGCGCCCATTTGCGGGGTAAGCTCAACCTGCATCATAATGTTCTGCACGGGGATTTCGTCCTGGTACATGGATTCTATCATCTCTAAATCCATTACCCCCTGCTCCCGTTCGCCTTGAACCGCCATTTTGCTTCTCGGAATAATTTTTAAAAGCTCGTATTTTGATGGGAACAGAGGGTCGCTCCACACACCCTTGGTCCGATTCCCGTTAATTTCGTTTGGAGGGGAATGGATTTGAATCTCACTCCTCGACACCAGTGTTACGAATCTGCGCCCGCCCAGCATGCAAACAGCCGCTTTAGCCAATGGCGGCCGTCTCGCCTACCGGACGGACAATTCAGTCGCGACTTTCCGGAACAACGCTGAAAACCAGTCACGGGTGTGCTCCAATGCGCACACCACGGCCTAGTCAATGTGCTACCCGCGCGTGACAGGGTCAATCGCCGACTTATTCGATATACCTAAGTATTCGCGCGGGCAGCCTACCGAGAGACCGTAGCTCAGTGAGGCCTGCTCGGACACGAACCACTTAAGCGGTTCGTTCCGTTCTGGGATAACCGAGCGGTTTATTATCGCGAGACCTCGCTGGACCCAATTATTTTATCGGCTATTAAAAAGCCCGCTATTATTCCGAGAGCAATACGGCGGTTCAATGGGGAAAGAGGACACAACGAACGGGTTAACATTCACACAAGGACATTTATTTATAATAGCACGTATGCAGGCATGCACGTATACATTTATACAAGGCAAAGAAAAGCACGACAAGAAGAACTACAACCGTCTATTATTAATGTATACAGTCACTTAACAGTTTCTACTTGACGGGACATGGCCCCACATCATTCACACAAAGAAAAGCAAAGAAAAGACCCCCTCACAGACAAGGGAGTGAGACTGGACCCATAGGCCTTTATGTTCAAGGAGCTTGGTTGACCGAAGGAACTCCAAGAGGCCGCCGCAGGTTACCTTCACCCTCGTGGTGACTTGGTTGGGCGACCCTCGGTGGACCCTCTCAAGCTCCTCACCGACTGCGGGGACTCCAGGCTCGAACGCGGCTGCCCACAACTTCACACTTCCGAGACCTCCACCGACTCGCTGCTCCACCCAGACCGAGACCTCCACCGACCCGACCAACAACCAACCCATAGACCAAGACAGCTCGACAGCCCCCTTCACTCTTCCAGCGTGGGCTTTTATCCCCCTTGGCTTCCCGCCCCGCCCTCCTTCCAGCTCTTGCGGGAAACTTCCAGAAGGGGGGCGTTTTCCTCATGGGTCGGGGTTTTTCGTAGCAGTCATTTCTGGTCGCTCTTCTTTATTCTCCCTCCACTCGCCCCTCCCCCGGCCCGAAGCACGGGAAAGCAAGAGGAAAAACCTGTGGGTTATCGGAACGCCTTCTTCTTTCTCCATGGCAGAGACGGTTTTTGATGCGGAGAGGGTTGTAGCGTGGTTGTGGAGATGGTGATTGGTGGTGTGGTTGGTGGTTGAGGTGATCATGGTTGTTGTAATGGTGGCGTGGTTGGCGTTGTGTGGTGGTCGTGAGGGTGGTGTGGTTGGGCGCTTGTGGAAAAGGTGGTTGGTGGTGTCGTTTGTCCAAAATAACGATAGCAAAGAAAAATGGCTAACTCAAAGATCACAGCCCTGTCCACACGAATAAATCCCATTAAACAAAGGTGGGGAAATCTATCTGAACACACACTTAGCGATATAACTGATCTTGGGGATATCCTTTATGGTGCTCTGCGAATTTCCACAGCCGTAACAATATATATATATATATATATATATATATATATATATATATATATATATATATATATATATATATATATATATATAAATATAAATATATATATATATAAATATATATATATATATATATATATATATATATATATATATATATATATATATATATATATATATATATATATATATATATATATATATATATATATATATATATATATATATATATATATATATATATATATATATATATATATATATATATATATATATATATATATATAAATATATATATATAAATATATATATATATATATATATATATATATATATATATATATATATATATATATATATATATATATATATATATATATATATAACCAAATATACACCAACAACCAGTCTCTTTGCAAACAACACAAAATTAATCCACTTCCAATTTTTTTACATCTCGTCATGTGCAAATTCAATTGCCATCTTTTAACCACAGTGTAAACGTAATGGAACATGCCAGCAAAAACAGTCGCTGTGCTTGGCAGCTGCTACAGAACCAGGCTGCATATACAGTAGCTTAAAGAGAGCTTACTCGCCATAGCCATCTCATAATCTGTGATTGCTGGCAGACTATTAACTGCCATCCTGATACTTTGCAGGAAGGACATTGTAGCAGAATGCCATCCTTTAGGGGGGACATTCTGCCAGTTGTCCTGTCTGTAGGCACCCTCTTGTTGCAAGTTAAAATTACAATGTGATTTTCACAAAAAATATGCCATTGGGTGCGATACACTGGCCAAATTCCAAATTTATGCCTAAAAATCCCCGCAATAACCTACGCTTGACCTCTTCACCACGAAGGCCTCCTCACCACAACAATTTCAACTTCTTCATCACAAACGCCAAAGCGCTTCCCGACCTGACTACAATCGCTACGAAACTTCGCAATCACAGTCAGTTGCCCGGACGTTCACCACAGTCCTTTGCGATGCCGGGGAATGGAGGACATTATGAGTTGGAACATATTTGTGTATAGCTCGAAGCGCAAGCATGTGCTGGGGTCCGTTCAATGCCATCTGCATAGCCCTGACGCTCTGCTAAATAACGACCCTCTATTGGAGCCCAGGGCGCGTTCCTGGCTGGAGAGCACTCCCAAAAACCCACGCCCATGTAAATCCCAGAACTCTGTTGTGTGGCTGAGTTTGGGAGTAAATGAGTCCATTTTTGGCTCCGGAATCTGGCAGGGCGGAGCTACTTGTCAGGATGGAGTCTGTGCACCAATAGAAGCACTCGGATACACCTGTAGGGCATTTTGATCCACTTTTTGGCTCCTCCTTCACAAAGGCTCTATAAAATAGCTGCATCGGTTGCCGAGAGAGCTGGTCACCGAGTGAGCAGTCACCAAACGAGAGCCGAGCAAGCAGTCACCGAGCGAGAGCCGAGCAAGCAGTCACCGAGTCATTACCGAGGAATTTCTGGGTCATCGCCAAATCATCGGCGCTCGGCTTCCACTGCATTCCGCAGCCAATCTTCATTAGCATCGGCATTTACAGACCTTCTCTCACGCCATGTTAATTTATCTCCTCACACGCTCTGTCTCTCCCATCTCGTCTCGCCTGCTGTGGAAGCACAAGCTAAAAGAGCAATTATAGATATGCACCTCCTTCACTTTTCCTCTTCTGCATCACACTTAAACCTCATTTACACCTCATTTGCACCGTCCACTCATGCACCATAGACCCCACAAGTTTTCTTCCCTCCTCCCCCCTCCTAATCGACTGGGAAGCGTGGGTCCGTCGGCCACGCCAGGTACTGAAAGTGGTTGTGAACAACTTAACTGTCCCTCATCTTTTTTGCTCTCTTATTTCCTCAGGTGTGTGTCTGATGGTGCCTGTATTGTTTGCATAATTTTTTAAATATCGGTTTAGCTCTGCCCACGTCTTCTTTGAATGCAACTGCATTTCTTTTGCCCCATTCACAAATCCTTGCTTTCCCCTGCTGTACATATTGCCTGTAATAACATCTTCATTATTGTTCACACCCTCGCTTTCCTCACCCTCACTTTATAAATAAATTGTTTGCGTTAAAAATGTATCCACCTCGTTCTGTCTTTTCCTTCATTGGTCCAGCGTGGTACACACATTAGTTTAAGCAGGAAGTTCTGTTACACTAATTTGCTCGTTAGCCAGCGCACACTCACTGTAGTGGTTGGCAGTAATCTGGGTGTGCACTGAGGGCACGAGACACCCCCGCCCCCTTGGTTCAGCCGTCCACAGGTAAGGTATCACGCGAGGTAGTGTCACCCTGCCATAAATGGCAGTGCCAATCAGTGTTCGTGGTTGCTTAGCAACCCGTTGGTGCACGGAATTATCTGTGCTCGGCGGCCTCAGGATCGGGCATTCGGGAGGGATCAGAGTGCTTCCCCCGTGGCGAGCCTCGAACCCCGAGTCCGTAACAATACATTCCCAGATTAATGAACAATCCCTTTAGAAGAGCAATATCAGTAACAACAACTGCTACTATACATGAGCCATAAAATGCTACAGTGTTGAACCTGTGAAAGAATAATTCAGAGATCATTACTCAGTGACTGATTATGACAATGTGACCAAACCATTAACATTGTTTACAGTTTTCTTGAGAGGCAAAGACAAAGACCTGATAGATGAGCTGCTTGAATTCTCCAATGGTTTGATTCAGGTAAGCTCGTACACTGATTCCACGAGAGACTGTCTCATTCTTCAGGTCAACCACATGTACTTTCACAGTTACACCTAGCAGGATGTGCAAGTCAATTACATATCCCTGCTGCAACAAAAGGTTATGCTTTAAAAAGTGCAACAAATCATTGTTGTAAGTTAGGAGTAACACACCTCCAGGCTTGTAGGGTCGAAAATGTTGGTCTGCATGACGCGTCTCAAGAAGCAGATCAAAGATGTAGGAGGACTTCACTCCACCGAGAAGATAGCCCATGGGCGTGTCCTCTTCACCCTCATATGACTGCTCCAACGAGTCATGGAAGTCGTCATACTTGACAAGTCGACAGTGCTCACGTGGAACCACTTCTTCCAAGTCCAACACCTGAAAGTATATTTAAAGTAGGAGAGGAAATAAATGAATAAATAAACAAACTAACCAATAAACAGGGTGCCTTGGATGGTAATTTTGCCTGAAAAATGCACTTATTGACCTTTGACCCCTGATATACTCAAGATAGGTCATTATGCAAATGACCAAAGTTGTAGTACTCATTACGGTCTATAAGCATGTAAAGATTCATTCGATTCAGTTCAACCGTCTTGGAGCTAGTGTACTTTGAATTTTCAGTGGGAATGCTCAATGGCCCTCAGACACCCAAGTTGAGAGGGTTACCATTTGGAAACTATAAGATATAGAAAAAAATGGATGTCATATAGCGGATAGAGCATCACCTTAAGCTTATGCATACCAAATCTCATCAAGTTCCATCGACTGATAACTACTCGGTATCAATTTGAATGAAAAGTACCAAAAATGCGGTTTGATATCGGAAATCCCCAAAGTTCGAGGTGGTGCTGTGGGTGAACAAAAATATAAATCGACAAGCCGGTAGGCGGACATGGGTAGTCGACTACCCAATAGAACTTGATGCGATGGGCCCGTTCGATGGGGAATGACCTGAGGATTAAGCACAAGAAAATTCATGATTCCAGCTTCAAGGGTTAATGCTGCAGATTGTTTTTTTCGTTAAAATACCCCCACATTTAGAGGTTTTTCGGCCGTTGCTAGGCAACGGAGGGGTCCAAAGCAATGGTTCTTTCTCACACATAACTCGGACATACCATGAACCTACCATACCAGTTTCATGCATATCTGACTCATAGTCTCTGAGATATAACGAACTTCGTTTTTTTATTGTTTTCGACCAGGGTTCATTCAAAGTCTATCTTCTCCGACAGTTTTCATAGGAACCGGCTGGAATTTTTTGACAATATGGCTGAATGTACTTGAGATCGGAATGTGTCTCGTACACGTCTCTGTCAGAAGAGAAGAGCCCACAGTCGCTCGTGGCCTGGTTTTTGATTTTCGAAAAAATTAATTTTTTATGATTTTTCAAAAATTTCAGTCTCGTTGCTCGGCAACGGTGGTGTCCATAGCAACGGTTCTCATTTACACACAACTAGGTCATGGCATGAACCTACCAACCAAGTTTCATCGAAATCGCCATTGTATTAACTGAAATCGCCATTTTAAATACTGCTAATAAGGGTAGAACAAATCTCAAAAAAACAATTTTTTGAAAAAAAAAATGTTTTTTTTCGACTAGATCGACTACCCAAAAGATCCGGCTCGATCGTTTGTGCACAATGCATTCCAGATGATTGGTGTGAATTTTAATGAACATCTGACTATAACTCGAGGAGTAGCATTTGGCACGAAGGCACCTCCAGCTCTCGCATATTATCGATTTTTGCACTAATTGACCTTTGACCCCTGACCTAAGCAAAATCGGTCAATATGTCCTGAGGCAAAGTTGGAGTACTTATTGAGTACCATGAACCTGCAAAGTTTCATTCGTATCGATGCACTCACCTGGTCGCTAGGGGGCCTTCAATTTTCGCCAATTTTCGGGCATACCTCATTTGTAGGGGGCGCTGCGAGTAAACTATCCCATATATCACAAAAACCAGAATATATTTGGTAGAGCATCACCTGTAGATGATGCATGCCAAATTTCATAACCCTACGTGGGATAATGGCTTTCGGAATTGATTTTGCATGAACGGTACCGATTTTGAAGGTTTTTCAGCTGTTGCTAGGGAACCAAAGCGTTCCTAGCAACCATCACAATTTCCAAAGCACCAGGTCATAAGATGTACCTACCACCCGAGTTTGGTCAAAATCGGCCCACGTTTACTACCAATTATGCTGATGACAAACGAACAAACAGACAGAATTACTGACAATAAGGGTCACCTATTTCGGCGACCCAATAAAGAAATGTTTCCTCCAATTATATTTAATGTATTAAATTGCAAGTAAAACAAAATTAAAATAAACTAGAATGGCACTCGGTTGGGCACATCCTGCTGCCAGGCTAAACAGTTTATATTTTGTTTCACACTGATATGCCGGATCTGGATCTGGACCCCCAAAATATAATCAGTTTCTTCTCATCACCAACCCAACTCATTCACCAAGTTTCATCTGACTCCATCCACAACTTTTTGAGATATTATGCTCTATATTATTTTTGGCTCCATCACTCAATGGTGAAGAATCACATATAAAAAATTCTCGGATCAGGATCTGTATCCAGATCTTCACCAAAATCTAATAATTTGGTCCTTGTTGCACACCTAACCTGTGCACCAAATTTTGTCTGAATCCGTCCACAACTTTTTGAGATATCTGGTTCATAGACAGACAGACAGACCGAGGTGAAAACATAACCTCCGCCCAACTTTGGTGGTGGAGGTAACTTGATGGTATTCATAGAATACTTACCCTGCACAGTCTTGAGAAGGAATTGGAGGTTTTTTTTAAAGGTTATTTTTTCTTTGATCCAATATTGGCTCCAACACCTCCTCCTCGCCTTGCAGCATTATGGCAATTTAATTCCAACAAGTAACCTTTTAGACCTGACATATTTGATAACAAAACTTGCCATACTTCTGAGACACCAATGATGTGAAAGTGTGTTTCTATTCAATGTTCATACAATAATCAAAGACCCTCAATATTTTTGTTTAATGATCTTTAAATGCCTACTTACATACATCGTTTAAAAAAACTGAATCAAAACTACGAGGGCATATTTTGAAAAACCTGACTTTCAAACTATCATCATTTCGAATCATTTTCTATAAATTTAACCATAATGCACAAACTTTTATAAAACCATCACACTAGATGAAGTCTGAAATCCTCATATTTCACGTCCTCAATACCAACATCAAGACTTGATATTCAAATAGGATTTGCATATCAGTTGGGAACGTGACAAGAACAAATCGATTAGATTTTGGAGGACCGGATCCAGATTTGGCATATCAGTGGGATACAAAACGTAAAGTGTTCAGGCTGGCGTAGGTATGTGCTCCACAGAGTGCCATTCTAGTTTATCTATGGTTTCATACTGTTACGGCTGTGGAAATTCGCAAACCACCATTCAGGGCCCGTAGGTGAGATATCTCTAAGTACATGTGTAGTTAGCCCCAAACCCGTTGTATAGAGGGAACTTATGTGATTCATCCGGGCTGCGACGCTTTGAGATAGCCCTTTTTCTGTTCTATCTTTATTTTGAACCAACCACGTCTCAACCGCCATCACACAACAACCACCACGCCAGCCATCGTCACCAACTGCAACCACGCTCCAACCCTCGGACAACAACAACAACGCCAACAGCCATGACCTTTACCTTCACAACTCAATCCCACATCATCGCATTACCGCCATTCCCAAACGGCACCATAACCATCAAACCACCACCGAAAACCCTCCACCACCTTCACCTCTCTCCTTCTACGGCCATTCCCGCACCACCTGTGAACACTGAGCGTCGGGCTGTCTTGGGCCCGTTCAGCGATACGCACCGAGCCACGAGCGCAAATAGCGGCCTTTCCGAGGGAGAATTCAGATCAAGAACGCTACATGCCCACTTCCCCTCCGTCCAATTAGCAAGTGCGGAGCGGCTTGGCCCCGCCTCCAGGCGCGTCTGTGTGAAATCGATATATGCAAATTCTAGGATCAGGGGAGGTTCACGCCCACTTTTCCTCCGTCCAATTGGCGAGCGTGGCTCCGCCCCCGAGGTCATCCTGATCCGGATATTTGCATATTGTTTTCTCCTGCCGGCCTATAAAACGGCGAGCGCAAGGCGAATCGTGGCGGAGTAGTTTTTGGTTGGAGAGCAGAGTCGAGTCGGGTGCAGAGTGAGTCGAGTCATCGGTGTGGCAGAGAGTCGAGTCGGGTGGAGAGTCAGTCGAGTCGGGTGGCAACGTGATCGGTGTGGCAGGAAGAGTCAAGTCGGTGGCGAAGTGATCGGTGTGGCAGGAAGAGTCGAGTCGGGTGGCGAAGTGATCGGTGTGGCAGGAAGAGTCGAGTCGGGTGGTGAAGTCAGTCGACACGGGTGGAGAGTGAGTCGCGTCGGGTGGCGAAGTGATCGGTGTGGCAGGAAGAGTCGAGTCAGGTGGTGAAGTCAGTCGACATGGGTGGAGAGTGAGTCGCGTCGGGTGGCGAAGTGATCGGTGTGGCAGGAAGAGTCGAGTCGGGTGGTGAGGTCAGTCGAGTCAGGTGGAGAGTCAGTCGAGTCGGGTGGCGAAGTCATCGGAGTGTCATCGAGTTGGGTTCTGGAGTCGGCTGAGAAGAGTTGTGGGAAGAGGCCAAGGAGCTCGGGTCCGAGGCGAGAAGGGCAGCGGTTGGCGACGAGGTCGCGGTGTGGGATCGCTCGTCGCGGGACCCAAGCCAGCCAGCCATTCTCCCTCCCCCAGGGCATCAACAATTCCCCCTTTCCCCCGCGCTGAGATAGTGCAACAAGGGGGCCCCGTTCCCACCCCACTCCAAACGTCGTGCCAACGAAACCCGCCAAGGAGCACAGAGTCGGGGCACAGCCACGCGGCCACATCTGCGGCTCGTCCGCCAACGCGTCACGAGGACGCAGGTAGAACCCCCCCCGGTCTCGCGGGCCTGGCCGCTCCTTCAGGTCACGCGCACATATTGGCCTACAGGCCCGTCTGCCCCCTTGTCTATGAGGGTGGCTTCTTTCCTTTGCTTTTGAGTAAATGTGTGTTGGCGCCGTCTGTAAAGTAGAACTGTATAAGTGTTGCCGTGTGTGCGCGTAGTCAGTAGTAACTTTGCGTCGTTGTTGCTTTTGTTTTAGTTGTTATATGTGCGTTTTGACTGTTTGGCTGTATATGTGTGCTTTCCGTGTGCCGGGAAATAAATGTGCATTGTGTGAACTGTTTTCAAGTTTCGCTTCGTCTTTTCTCCATTGACTCTCCATCCTGCTTCACGTAAAGGGTTCGTAGTGGGTGTAAGATCCCAGTAATTAATCTGAACCGTCGAGGTCGACGATAACACCGCTCGGTTATCCCGATAGTACGGAACGAGCCGCCCAAGCGGCTCGTGTCCGGAGTCGACCTGCGGCGAGGTACGATCGCACGGTTTACCATCCGCGTGGGTACTTAGGTAGGTCGAGTTTGGCGAACAACCCTATCCTACGAGGGTGGCCGATTGGCACGATTGTGGTGAAGTCGAAAGGCCCACCCGTGACTGGCTCCGGGCAATAGTTCCCAGAGGGTCACAACTGAATTGTCCATCCGGTGGGCGACGCGGTCGCGATTCGAGTGACGTGGCCGTCCGCCAGCGGGCGCGAATTCGCAACAATACTATACAAGAGTCATTGCAAAAGTTTTCAACCCGCTTGTAACTTTTTAAAGTTAACCTTCTTGGTAATTGCAAAATAAATGGGTAGTTGCTCATTTACTGACATGTCTCGTTAATATAGAGTTCATCACATGATTCATTTGGTTTCAGGAAACAAAAATATTTGCATCTGGTACCAAGGACATGGCCATGACAAAAACAAAAAAAAAGGTTCAGTGAAGAAGGGATCAGAACTCTTGTTAAGTTAATGGTTATGAAGAAGAAACATGCACGAGAACTCAATTAAAAATTTCCAATCCTTCGTAGCATTTATAACTCTTTTGTTAGTGAACTGGAGGATATAATTTCTTCTGGGAGGAAATAAAACTCACCCATTTACTGGGTCAGGGCAGGCCTACCATTCACAATGATGCAAGGAACAATTGCAACATTACCGACGACTTGAAGAAAAGCAAGGTGATAGGAAAGGGACTGCCATCCATCCTCACGGAGAAGCAGAAACCGAAGCGACTCGCTCCACGTCAACAGAATCGTCAGCATTTTCAGAGGGAATGTGACACTTTCTTTGAACATATCTTTGCTCGAGGAAAAAACCTGTTGCCACAACAATGAGCCCAAACTAAGGTCTCATTCGGCAGAGGGGAAAGGGTGGAAAATGCTCTCTGCCCACGAAAAAGCCAAAGGCCAACAAAAGTGAGCTTGAAGATATTTCATGTTATTACCCCATGCGCACCAAGTGAAATGAAGAGTGGGGATGAGCAATCAGTTCACTTTGTCTGTCTACAAAGGTCAGTTTATGATCAGGAAACAACTTAATTTCGATTGAATTATATATTTTTGAATATGTGGAACATGAATCGGAACACAAACTTGCAAATTAGCAGTATATGGCTATCAATTTGGCAAAATGTAAAAAATCTCATCCCGATGGCGTATACGCAGAGAGATGAGGTAATTTTTTAAGTGGTGTAGCCGTTTCGATATTTGGTACGTCCACCGGTTCATCAATTTGTTATTTTTTAAGTGGTGCAGACGCCGGATTGACACAAGGGGGAGCTCAAGCTGCCGAGCATCACGAGAAGGAAATGCCAAACTTCCACTGCTTCCTTCAGGCACGGGTGTGACTATTTTTTACTCCTTCTGCCTGCCAGGCATTAAAGCAAAATTGAAAAACATTCCGAACAGGAAACTTACCGTTTTTAGGGACATCATAAAGGATACAAACAGCAGACATGAATAACTAATTTAACATGTAAAATAAGGTGGTGTGAAAGAGTTTCTGCAGCCTTTAAAATATATATTAAATTTCATTTCATTTGAATAATATAGTTGAACATGAGAACACAAATAGTCTTCTTGGCACTTTTCCGTTTAGCAGTACAGTACTTGGAAAAATATTTATGCCATCTCATGCCTTGACGGCAGAACAACTGTGACATTCAGCGTTCAGACAAATATGGCAACACCTGGTGCATCGTGCATGTTATTCAAAGTAACATACAAAACTAATATAGATCGTGCTTGGAAACGCAAAGTAAGAGTTGAAAAGACCGTTTCCATGTCAGTTTTCTCAAGACTGAGATAAGGTGTTCTTTGAACTCGAGTTTTAAACGAGAAGGGCACTCGGTTGAGCGCATACCTCCACCACTTAATGACTGATCCACAAGAACATATCGGGCCCAATACATTTTTGAAATATTATGCTATATAGTACTGTATCGTTTTTGGCCCCATCTCGCAATGGTGAAGAATCACTTATAAAATTAAATAATACTCGTATCCAGATCTGGATTCGGATCTTCACCAAAATTGAATCAATTCATCCATGCGACACATCAAACCTATCCAGCAAGTTTCGTCTGAATCCGTACACAACATTTTGAGATATCGTGATATATATCGGTTTAACCCGATCTTTCAATGGTGAAGAATCACTTAAAGAATTATCAGATCCGGATCTTCACCAAAATTGAATCAATTCGTCCTTGTGACACACCCGTGTCCACCAGGTTTCGTCTGAATTCGTCCACAACTTTTTGAGACATCGTGCCATATATTGTTTTTGGCCCGATCTCTCAATGGTGAAGAATCACTTAAAAATTCTAGTAGTCAGATCCGGATCTTCACCAAAATCGAAACAGTTCGTCCTTGTAACACGCCAAACATGTCCACAAAATCTCATCCGGATCTGTCGACAACTTTTAGAGATATCCTGTACACAAACAGATAGAAAGGGGTGAAAACATAACCTCCTTCACCTTCGGTGGCGGAGATAACAAGCACTGAATTTTTGCTAAACCAGGCAGTTGCATAGGATGTAATGGTGAATGTAGAAAGTACCCTATGCTTTGCCCTGATCATCTGAGACCTGCGATGCACATTAAAAAAAACACGAAAGAAAATAAAAAAGCATCCCGATTTTCTGAACAATGCCATCCTCTTTCAAGACAATACTGTACTGCGCCACATGCAAACCCCAATGCACGTGGCGTGTTACAGGGAAGTTTTGCTTCAACCACCAAATTGCCCAGATGAGACAGACCATATCAATAAGCGATTTTGGCAGCATGAAGTGGGAAGGAAAATGCACCACCAGTGCATTATTGAGACACAAATAGACCAAATGCATCAATGATATATAATTGGTGTGTCGTAATACAGTGTAAAAAAGAATTTTTTTTTTAAAACAGAATCCACACAAAACAAATACAATGCAAGTGAAAAATGGTGATGCTGGAAAGCAGTAACCTTGTGTGCCATGGTGGTAGCTTCTTGCAAATTCTTGTCTTTATGAACCACGAGCCTGTTCTCGATCATCACGTTCTTCACGGGGTGCATACAGAACAACTTTATCTGCAAATGCATCAGGCGCGATTTACTCATCAGTCTCGACATGATATTCGCGGAAAGCAAAATAGACATGTGCATACACTGTACCAACAAGAAACAATGTCACAAGTACAATTTTATCCTCTAAATAGGTGCTAGATTTTTGTTTTTGCATGTGCTGGTGATAAAAAAGGGTCCTCTTGGAATTTTGTTGTGCAGGGTAGAGGAAAGTGAGGGGGCTCTTAAATTGCAATTAATTGTTTTCTCATCTACATTTGGGAAAGAAGCAAATGTATCTGATACATAGAGTTTCTGCCATGAAATCAGAACAATAACATTCAATTTGTTTAATTAGATACTAATCAGAAGACAGCTGTTAAAGGCCCTGTCACACCTTGACGATTTAGCCAGCGTATGCCTGACGTATGCAAAATTTAGCTAAAACGCTGGCACATGTCGAATACGTTATGGGTAAGTTTGTATACGTTAAGAGCACGCTGGCATACGTCGTAGTATGCTGGCTTTTTTTTTTCGTAGTACGCTGACATATGTCTGTTTGCCGAGGTGTTAGACAAATTTTCCATGCTTGAAATTTTTTGACGTATGCCAGCGTATGACTCACACGTTCCGCATACGCTTGGCCATAAGTTGTAGGCACGTTGCACGATCGTTGACACACGTCACTTGTAAGTTACTCATAAGTCGAAACATGTCGAGGTAATGTTTAGCGTACCCGAAACTTATTTCTAACCTATGAGCAATGTGTTGTAGGCAAGTTACGCGATTGTTGACACACGTCGACATACGTTACTTGTACGTTACTCATACGTCGAAACACGTCAAGGTAATGGTTAGCATCAGTGTTCCAGACTCCCTGTTTTGTTTTTTTTTCTTCGGTATGACAGTGATGTTGATACTTCGATTTCTAGTGCGGTAATAATATAATATAATTAATAGGCTGCCGCTCAACAATTTAAATCATAACCGCACTAGAAATCAAAGTGTCAACATCACCGTCATACAGAAGAAAAAAAAACAAAAGAGGGAGTCTGGAACACTGATGCTAACCATTACCTTGACATGTTTCGACTTATGAGTAACGTACAAGTAACGTGTGTCGACGTGTGTCAACGATCGCGTAGCGTGCCTACAACTTATGCCAGCGTATGCGGAGCGTGTGTCATATGTCGAGTATGTCAAGAAATTTTCAACATGCTGAAAATTTATCGACGTACTCGCGTATACAAAACTTACCCATAACGTATTCGATGTGTGCCAGCTTGGTTCGTCAAACGCTGGCTAAAACGTCAAGGTGTGACAGCGGCTTCACATTTCGATGTCTCATGCGGTTATGATTTGAATCGTCGAGCCGCAGCCTATTAATAGCCTCCGCCACGTGATCGTCGGCGATACGCTGCCGCGCGCTATGCATAAGTTAGACTATCGTAGGGCAAAGGTTGTTAACGCTGACAACACGCTCAGCATTCGTTGGTATAAGTTATCTATATGTGATTAAAACATTCTGAGTACATTACAAATACGTTATGCATACGTCCAACACGTTATTATACGCCCAAAACTGAAAAAAAACTTCAATAGTTCAGCGTACGCCAACGTTTTACATACATTTTGAGACCTTGCCATATGCTAAAAACGTCAAGGTGTAACAGCCCCTTAAAATATGGTAGTTAGCAATAAAAAAAGCAAACAAATAAACACAAGAAACATGCACAAGACACACATATACACACACACACACACACACACACACACACACACACACACACACACACACACACACACACACACACACACACACACACACACACACACACACACACACACACACACACACACACACACACACACACACACACACACACACGACAAAATTATGTGGATACCCCTTCTAATTAGTGGATTCGGCTATTTCAGCCACACCCATTGCTGAGAGGTGTATAAAATCAAGCACATCGTCATGAAATCTCCATAGACAAACATTGGCAGTGGAATGGGCCATACTGAAGAGCTCAGTGACTTTCAACGTGGCACAGTCATAGGATGCCACCTTTCCAACAAGTCATTTCGTCAAATTTCTGCCCTGCTCTAGCTGCCCCGGTCAACTGTAAGTGCTGTTATTGTGAAGTGGAAACATCTAGGAGCAACAACAGCTCAGCCGTGAAGTGGTAGGCCACACAAGCACTCAGAACGGGAGCGCCAAGTGCTGAAGTACGTAGCGTGGAAAAAAATCATGTCAGTCCTCGGATGCAACACTCACTGCCGAGTTCCAAACTGACTCTGGAAGCAACATCAGCACAAGTACTGTTTGTTGAGACCTTCATGAAATGGGTTTCCATGGGCCAAGCAACCGCACACAAGCCTAAGATCACGATGCGCAATGCCAAGCGTCGGCTGGAGTGGTGTAAAGCTCACTGCCATTGGACTCTGGAGCAGTGGAAACTCATTCTCTGGAGGAATGAATCACGCTTCACCATCCAACAGTCTGACGGAAGAATCTGGGTTTGGCGGATGCCAGGAGAACGCCACCTGCCCGAATGCAGAGTGACAACTGTAAAGTTTGGTTGAGGAGTAATGGTCTGGAGCTGCTTTTCATGGTTCGGGCTAGGCCCCTGAATTCCAGTGAAGGGAAATCTTAACGCGACAGCATACAATGACATTCCAGACGATTCTGTACTTCCAACTTTGTGGCAACAGTTTGGGGAAGACCCTTTCCTGTTTCAGCATGACAATGCCCCCGTGCACAAAGCGAGGTCCATACAGAAATGGTTTGGCAAGATCGGTGTGGAAGAACTTGACTGGCCTGCACAGAGCCCTGACCTCAACTCCATAAAACACCTTTTGGATGAATTGGAATGCAGACTATGAGCCAGATATAATTGCCCAACATCAATGCCCGATCTCACCAATGCTCTTGTGGCTGAACGGAAGCAAATCCCCACAGCAATGTTCCAACATCTAGTGGAAAGCCTTCCCAGAAGAGTGAAGGTTGTTAGCAAAGAGGGAACCAACTCCATATCAATTCCCATGATTTTGGAATGAGATGTTGGACGAGCAGGTGTCCACATACTTTTGGTCATGTGGTGTTTATATGTGTGTGTGTATGTGTATATATATATATATATATATATATATATATATATATATTGTTATGAATTCTGGTCCGCCCAGCGTGCGATGGGCCGCGTAACTGTAATCGCAACCGCGTCGCCCACCGGACGGACAATTCAGTCGTGACCCTCTCGGAACAACGCCGGGAGCGAGTCACGGGTGGGTCTTTCGAACTCACCACAATCGTGCCAATCGGCCAACCGCGCAGGATAGGGTTGTTCGCCAAACTTGACCTACCTAAGTACCTGCGCGGGTAGTTAACCGGGCGATCGTACCTCGCCGCAGGTCAGCCAAGGACACGAACCGCTTAAGCGGTCCGTTCCATGCTTCAGTGATAGCCGAGCGGTGTTATTGCTTACCTCGACGGACGTGATTATTCACCGGGTATTCAAACCCCTCCACTAATTATTCCACGAGGTAAGGTCGTACTTTCAACAAAGGAAAGGACGCAACGACGGGATACAGTTCAACACGCACATTTATTACACTACACACATATTTACAACAATCATGCACGTATGTACAGGCAAATAGAAGCAAAAGTAATACGACCGACTAAAGCAATGTACAAGCACTTAATCAGTTTTACTTGTCGGACTGGCGCAACAAACACACATACAAAAGCCCAAAGAAAAGAAGAACCTCCCTTGTTGCGGCCGGTGAACCGTCTCCGGCATTCTCCGTGTCCACTCTCGCAGGTCCACCTCAGGCCGCCTGCGACGCCCTCTGTCCGCGTCTCCCACCAATAGGCTTCGCCGGGCCACGAGCGCGGGAACGAACGAGGAGGAAGGGAACGCGAGTTGGTTTGCGGATCAACCGTCACGAGGAGAGAGCATACGGGAGGACCAAAGAGATATCCACGAGGAAGGAACGCATTCACCAAGGGGGCGAAGAAGAGAAGAGAATAGAAGAGAGCACGCCCCGCCCGTGTCCGTCCTTTATGGAGCGGGGCTCCACCCTTCGCTCTGCCCTGTTTCGGGCCCCACCCCCCTTCTGGGAGCCTCCCAAAAAGGGGCGTTCCTTGCTCCTGTCCGCGTCAAACCGCGCGTCCACCAATCGGGAGCGAGCTGGCCCACCCCTCCTCTTCACGCCAAGCGTGGGGAAAAATGGTGGGAAAAAAAACCCCACAGGCTTCACAAGTGGTTTTGTTCTGCCAATCCTTTTCGGACGGTTTCCGTGGTGCGGAAACCGTCTTAGCGTGGTCCGCGGAGGATGGCGTTCATAAGCGGGCGTAGTGGCGAAGATGGTGGTGATTGTTGTGGGGGTGGTGTGAGCATGGTGGGCGTTGTGGCATAGTTGGTGGCGGTTGTTGTTTGCGTGGAGGTTTGTCGCAATGGTGGCTCAAAATAACGATAGATAAAGAAAAACGGCGAACTAAAGCGTCGCAGCCTGAATGAATCACACATACTCCCTCTAAACAAAGGGTGTGTGCTAACTACACATGAACTTATCGATATATCTCACGTGAGGACCCTGAATGGTGTATTGCGAATTTCCACAGCCGTAACAATATATATGTATGTGTGTATAGATGTATATGTGTATATATATATATATATATATATATATATATATATATATATATATATATATATATATATATGTGTATATGTACATGTACATGTATATGAATATGAAAATACATGTGTACATATGTATATGTGTATAAGTATATATTTATGTATATTTATGTATATGTGTACAAATGTGTTTATATATATATATATATATATATATATATATATATATATATATATATATATATATATATATATATATATATATATATATATATATATATATATATATACACACATTTGTACACATATACAGGAAAGGGTATTCGGAACTGAATATCATAATCGTAAGCACCCAGAAACAGACACCACCGCTGTATTCGCGCGGCTGCTACCACCGGCACTCCGCGTTCGGGTCTCAGGATGAATTGAAGTGGTTTGTGATCCGTCTGTAAAATGAAATGCCGTCCCAGCAGATATTGATGAAACCTCCGCACACCCCAGACGATGCTGAGAGCCTCCCGTTCGATCTGGGCATATCCGCGCTCTGCTGTGGACAGGGTCCGGGATGCAAAACAAACAGGCCGCTCGGAACCATCGTCCATCCTGTGGGAGAGCACTGCCCCGATGCCATATGCAGAGCTGTCGCATGCTAATAGGAGCGGACGTGCAGGCTCGTAGTGCACGAGGACCGTATCCTCTGTGAGCAGCCGCTTGACGCGGTCGAACGACGCCTGGTGTGCAGGCCCCCAAACCCAGCGCTCGTCCTTCTTGAGCAACCGCGTCAACGGCGCAAGTTGTGAGCTGAGCCCGCGCACGAACCTTTGGTAATACTGGGCCATGCCAATGAACGCGCGTAGCTGCGTCTTGTCGCGAGGTGGTGGCATGCGCTGAATCGCCTCCACCTTCCGAGGACCTTTCAACAGCCCCTCCGGCGTGATGACGTGCCCGAGGTATTCTAAGCGCTGCTTGAAGAACGCGCACTTGTCCCTGTTTAAGCGCAGGCCGCACGCTTCTAGCTTTGTTAGCACTCGGGCAATGTTTGCCAGATGCTCGTCCGCCGTTTTCCCCGCAATGAGCACATCGTCCAGGTAGGTCTGAGCGGGCAGGTCAATGCAAACCTGATCCATGGCTTTCTGCCACAAAGCTGGAGCCGAAGCAATCCCAAAACAGAGTCGGGTATATCGATAGAGTCCTTGACACGTGTTGATTGTTAAAAGCTCGCTACTCCCGGGATCCATCGGCAGGTGAAAATATGCATCACGCAGGTCTAGCTTCGTGAAGTATCGACTCCCCGCCAATCGCGCATATATTTCATCGATTGACGGCAGTGGATATTGCTCCACGCTGAGCCCCGGGTTAACTGTGGATTTGAAGTCCCCGCACAATCGGACGTCTCCATTCCGCTTTAGCACCGTGACAACCGGGGTGGCCCAGTCCGAGCACGACACCCGTTCGATCACTCCACAGGCCTCCAGCCTATCCAGTTCACCCTTGACCTTGTCCCGCAGGGCATACGGCACCGGACGCGGTTTACAAAACCGAGGAACTACCCCCTCCTTCAAGAAGAGTTTCGCCTCCATGCCCTTGAGTTTCCCAAGGTCGCCT
>NC_140965.1:76375474-76377974 GCF_056783735.1 Eptatretus burgeri
TTATCACATTGTCTCATCCTTGACTTCTGAAACAATTCACATCGTCAAATACCGCTCGTGAACCATCGCAGTCTTCAGACTTGTTCTTTTCTATCTTTTATTTCAACAAACATCCCGAACAACAGAAACACCATCACATCCTCCTCAACGACAGCCGCAAAATGCCGTTGGTTGCGGACACGCTGCGCAACAGTAAAAGCTACATTGCACCGACCGTGTGCAAACAGCCGCAGAGCGGCTAATTTGCATAAGCGGATCAAAAGGAGGTCTTCCCCAAAAGAAACCCATGGGTGACGTCAGACTTGGGGTTTCCCACGAGGCTCACCAGGGGTGAGAGATCGAAGGTGAAAAGTGGGCGGAGTCTGGCCTCGGGTTGAGAGATCAAAGAGCGGCTCGCCTGGGGCCAATATAAGGGAGGAGCTCATTCGGAGATGGAGAGCTGATTTGGCTGATTTCGGAGATTCATCGCTTATTTGGCTGACTTCGGAGATTCATCGCTTATTTGGCTGACTTCGGATACACGTCGTGGTTGTTCACCGGTGGAGGCTGACTTCGGAGATTCATCGCTTATTCCGAGGCTGATTCAGGAGACGGTCGAAGCTTGGAGAGTCGAGTGTCGGGTGAGGTGTGTGTGCATGTCGATCGAGGAGATATTCATCGCTCCCAAGGATATTCGTCGCTCTCTGGTGTCTGCAGTCATCGCGTCGAACAGTCGGAGTCGAGCAAGCTGTGTCGCGGTATGGGCAAACGGCTTTGAGTTGGTCGAGTGGTGCTGAGGCAGTGGACGGGTCATAAAAGGGCATCAACTCTAAAAAGAGCAAAGACCCGTTCACTCCTCCGAGCGCAGACGGCCAGGCCCGACCGCCCAGGCCGCAGTGAACGCCGGACGGCCAGGGAGAACCGAGCAAGCCACTCGCCAAGCTGCTCAAGCGACCGGCGCGTGCGACACGAGGGCCAAGCCAGGGACAGCAGGGGGTCACTAACCCGAAGACCTTCGAGCTGCCACAAGGGGCGGCAAGGTAACTTGCCCGGCCTCTTGTGAGCCTCCGGTCATCCAGGCTCCGAGTAGAAATAAAGGCTCACGAGCCCTGTTCTTTTCTGGGGGTTTTGCATAAAAGTGTTCTGTGGCGCCTTGTCTTGTTATGTAGAACTGAATTAAGTATGTGCCTGTATATAACCAGAGTTGGTGTCAAAGCCACCCAATGCTCGCCTGTTTATACATTTATCGTTTTTAAAAGACGTCTAATAATATTTTTTTATAAAGCATTGCAGTGAAATCTGATCCAAATAATTTTAAAGCAAAATATGTATTTGTATATTGTAATCAGTAAAAAATAGTGTGGTAGAAAAAAAACATGAGAAAGGAAAGAAAGTAAGTAACTTGCACCAAAAACGTGAACATTTTCACGCTCACGCCGGGGGTATCGCTATCGCTCTCTGTTCTTCGAACAGGCGAACTAAAAACGGAAAGTGACATCCAGAGCAGATCATGTTACAGTGGCAGCATTATTAATGAATAAGTCAAACTACCATGTCGTATCATTTTTAGCCGTGTCGCGTTGGCAACGCTGGCTCTCAGAGAGCTCCGCGTTCTTCTTCTTCTGGTGAAGACAAAACCTTTATGACGTGGCTCTTGGACACATTTGTCCTTGTTATTTGTAATTATGATGGCATCACAATTTTAACAGTGAATGTGCAATGGTATTTATCAACATTATGCAATAATACATTACCTACCGTAAAATTCGGACGATTAGCCGCAACTTTTTCCTTCAACTTCGACCTCTGCGGCTAAAATAACAATGCGGCTTGTTTATGGATTTTTTCCGATGTTGCGGGTTTTCCCGACGACGAGTTCAGGCCAAATCAAGTTGTCGTCAGTCTCCAGTCTATGTTTAGATTCACATTAGGTTTCAAAACTGGTTTTGACTCTTCGTGAATTGAAAACTCACTGTAAAAGTCCTCTTCCTGCAGAAAGTCAATTAATTTTCCTGACTCATCACAGAGAAGTTATTCTTCTTACTTGGATCGACGTCGTTATTTATCTATATGGTGTTTATATTTACGTTTATTGCCTTGCATTGTAAAGCGAAACTTGAAAAACGTAGAATGAAGTAGGTAAACCACAGCCGAGCTCGAAAAAGTTCAATCCACACCCCAAGTGACTTCCCTGATCGCTGCAGCTGTTTGTGTGTTTCCCTGCTTTCTTCAGTGATGAGTTTGCGACCTCAGAAGATATTTAGAGAGATATTGATTTGGTAAGAGTATGGTATGAAGAAACAAGAGGTCCACACGAGGAATTCAAAACTCACAGAGGGGCGAACTTTCTCGCTGCAAAAAGTCAACAAAGGCTTTCAAGAGGTAGGAAATGCCGATGGCATGGATGGTCGGGGTGTTTCTACTGTTCAGATTAGACTCAAAGCAAGATCGATCACTTTTTGTGGCTAATTTTCGGACGTTTTTGTGCAACATTTGCGGCTTATAAACCAGTGCGGCTTGT
>NC_140965.1:76390474-76497974 GCF_056783735.1 Eptatretus burgeri
AACTCGAGTGCTTCCCCTTGTGGCAAACCTCAAACCGTAACAATATACATCAAATATATATAAAGCTCATTCTAACCACTCACTGACTGATATTAATGAGTACCTTCCGGGTGATGTAGAAAGCTGAAATTTTGCGTGCTGACGGACATTAAAGCCGATTCACTGGGAATTTTTTTTTTTTTTAAAGACAGAACCATCGGAAAATGTCTGAAATGAAAATATCCAAAAATAATCACAGCCTTGTGCTCACTGCAGGTGAGCGACCCAAGACAATGGGGAAGAACGGTTCATTATTACGTACAATTTATATATGTAGGGCTTACACGTGTAAGCATACGAACCTTGCTTTCCCATTGTCTTGGGTCGCTCACATTCATTTGATTTTTCATTTATTTATATCTTCATTTACGGATGCTGTCCGACGGTTCTGTGATTTTTTCCTGGTGTATCGGCTTCGATGTCCATCGACCCACAAAACTACCGTGCTTCCCCATTGTTTCGGGTCACTCACTTGCATGTTTTTTTTTTCATTTTTTATATATATTCTCATTTATGGATGTTGGTTGACGATTCTGTGATGTATTTCCGGTGTACCGCCTTCGATGTCCATTGGCATGCAAAATTTCAGCTTTTTACGTCACCCCGGAAGATACCAATCTTTCATAGTCAGTCAGTGGTTAGAAAAAGATTATATATATATATAGTATTTGAAACATCAAAGTGATGAAAGACTCTCCAATTTTATGTTTCAGGAAATCCCTGGTTCCAATCCAAGCTGCTGGCTCATGTTCAGAAGCCCCAATCTGAAATCCAAACTCCCATATGTATTTGTCTATTGTCAACGAATATCCTTGCAATTCATATTAAAGTACACTGATGTTTATGCTAATGTCCTATATGTTTTACTTATTTATTCGTATGCAGCCAACGGCTGCTTGGCAACATCATTTTCTGGGAGCACAGCGGTGCCACTGATGCAATGCCCCGTTACCAGGAAGTTGGTACTCATTTTTTCGACCTCGCAAGGATGAGAGACAGTCAACCCACCTGGAGTTAATTTACGGGCAGAACAGAGGCTGGAACTCAAGACCCGAAGATCTTAAATCAAACACCTTCACAGCTAAGCCAACACCAGGCTGTCCTGCATGTGATGGAAGTTTTTTTTATTTATTTTTGTTCAATTTGAATGAAACTACATTCCCACAAGGCCCTATGATTTCCGGCCAATTCTCCTTAATAAAGCATTTGTACGAGAGGGGTCGCAATGTACAAACAGTGAAATACTGTACAGAATAAACATTCATCGAGTGCAAACAAAAACACAAGTGCAAGTGAAGGTGAAAAGGTCATTTGTGTGCATGTCACAGGCCAACAGACTTGGAGATTTCCGATAGATCTGTAAAATAACACAAGCTTAAAACAAAACGTGTACAAACCCGGCAGTGACGCCTGCGGGAAACGTTCCTTTTTGCTATTGCGATTACGTATTTGCAATGCCATTCAGCACAATTTTCTTAGCCGTGCTTTAATGACTGGAAAATGGGCACGAGCTTTTGTTATATGCAGCTCTTACAGTTGATAGAAGGACAAGCAGAAAGGAACCAGGCCTAAAAGACAGGCCACAAATTTTGTAATTTTTGACTCCAACCTCATCTCCATATAATGAGATTTTCATCATTAAAATGAGAGAATAATATCTTATTCTATTTAACTATAAAAGGAATTAAACTGGTCTTCATTGTATTCTGGGGAAAAAAAATATTGGTCAGCGTGTGACAGATGGCCATCATCTCAAAATATGTTGTCACACGCTGATCAAAATTCTAGAAAAACTCAGAGGTGGAAATAATAGCATAACTCAGTGCACAAGGTAGTAACAAAAGTCGTCATGCCTTGCTCATGACACAAAAAGGAAAACCCATGCATAGTTGAAGGCTCAGTGAAGAGCATCCAATACGTGATACCTAACATCAATTCAGAATTGATGAGAATTGTTATAAATCATCAGTGGCAGTCATCCTGACAATGGTACACCTGCACTGCCTGGTGGTAAGCACCTTGCAAGTATTCTTCTCGATCTCACGCTGACGTCTCTCATCTTCTTCACGCTCCTTCTCACGCAGTACAAGCCGCTGGATGTGGGAGGTAAATTCGAGGATGTCCATAAACTCTGCAGTGAGGGAGAGGGGAATTAATGGTTACGTTCGAATTTTTTTTTGAATTAGTACAAACAACATCCATTTAAAAATAGTTGCAGACTCTGGGTCGCAGGGGAACCACGAGGGAGGGACTGTCCCTGGCTCCTCTCCAGACTCACCGGGAATCGCAGGCTGTCACACTCAAATAACTTAATGTCACTGGAGGTCACCAATCGACCGCAAACACCAATAACTTGACCACGTGACCCAGTGTCCTCCGTCTGACAACCATTTAACTAAGACCACGTGATCGCCTTCTAAGAGAATCACGCCCTCGATGCGTACTTGCTTAACTTGCTTGACAAGTGCAGCCGAGCGGAGCTGCCAAGTACGCACCGGCTATGAAGCACATTTTGGGGAATAACGTCCCAGCTCGGCTAAAGTGTGAACCACGCTGGACCAATGGAGGAAAAGACAAAAACGAGTTGGGTGCATTTCTAACAGGCACATTTATTTAACAAAAGCGAGGAAAGTTATGTGCACAGTATGGGATTTATTGCAAATGTACAACAGGGGAAATCAAGGAATTTGCGGGGTGTGGCAAAAGACATGTACAATATTCACAAGAGAAGACAGTGCAGGATTAGCCCAAAGATGCTTATGCGACATCAGGCGCCATCTCGCCATCTCTCTCACCCTATCTCACGCACGCACGGAAAATTAAAGATAACCCAGGAGAGACGAGAAGCAGTTGAGGATTAGCGACTTCTCAATACTTGGCGCAGTCGGCGGACTTGCGCAAACCAAAGCGCTTCAGAAAGGGGAAGGAGGGAGAAATACTGAGGGTGTCTATGGTGTGGGAGTGTGAGGTGCGGGTGTAATCCAGCATGGGGTGCAGCGTGGTGCAAGAGGAAGATGTGAGGTGCGAGTCAGTGGTTCACTCTGCAGAGAACGTTGGGTTCGCTCTGAAAAGAACGGTTGGTCAGGGCTTGCCTGTGCCGCTTGCTCTTGTGCGTCCACAGTAGAAGAGAGATAGATGGTAGAGGAAGATGCTTAAGAGAAAACACACGATCAGAGCAGTGTGAGAATCTGTACGTGTCAATGCTGTTTGCTCGATGCAGCCGAACTGAGCGTCAATAAACTGAAAGGAGCCCCAGTGCATCACTCGTTCCGATTCAGCGCTTGACCGCGCTGACTCGAGGCACCACTCACTCAGTGCTAAAGCTTACAGTCTTTGCGCCGCCTGCTTCCCCGGCAAGGTCTGAAGTCAGCCACAGTCTTCTAGCGAGTCTGTCCCCTGGCGAGTTCTCTTGAAGTCTCCCAGCGAGTCTGTCCCCTGGCGAGTTCTCTTGAAGTCTCCAGGCGAGTCTGTCCCCTGGCGAGTTCTCTTGAAGTCTCCAGGCGAGTCTGTCCCCTGGCGAGTTCTCTTGAAGTCTCCAGGCGAGTCTGTCCCCTGGCGAGTTCTCTTGAAGTCTCCCGGCAAGTCTGGCGAGTTCTCTTGAAGTCTGCCGGCGAGTCTGGCGAGTTCTGACAAAACTGAGCTGACTTCACTCCTTTTATGAGCCCCGGAAGAGGGAGGAGCTCAGAATTGGATCAAATGGGGCGGTTGGTCATTTCCAGCTTCCATATTGGTCCATCGTGGTTGTCCCGCACTGTGGCCACGTCCCACCAGGCCCCAAAACCGAAAAAATGGCTTCAGTCGCTCCTCGTCCAGGCTGTGCATCGGAACTCCAAGATCAACATGGGGCCATGGTTTTTGGAAGTGCTCTCTGGCCCCAAACGTGCGTTGGTCTCCATTCAAACATGGTATTTTAGGGAAATCACAGCACTACCTGTACGTCATTGAACTAACTCTAGCACATGGTCACGCTTTGAGTTGTGCCCCAAAACAATCCGACTCTCGTTCCTTTAGCGTGCTTTGAGGTTGTGGTGAGTGTTCGATGAATAAGTGGCAGTTTCGGCAGATGTAGAGAGGTGTGAGTGGGTTGTGACATTTTGTAGTTAAGAGATTGTAATGTGGCATTGTGGCGAAGTGATAGAAGTTGCTTGTAATGGTGGCGTTCCGGCGGAGAGGGAGAGGTTTGTCACCAACAGTGGCGTTTGAAATGAAGATGTGAACGCAAGTTGTTGTGGGTATTTTTGGGGAGACGTGTGGAGTGCTTGTGATGAGTGTGGTAGCGTCGTGGTGAGCAGAATGAAGGTCTGAGGTGAGACGGCAGTTGTAAATTGGCGTGCAGATGCATATGCGGCATTCGCTGTGCTGCTCGCTTGGTTCCGATTGGTTTGCGTGCATGTTTCGTGTGAGAGAGACAAAGTGGGGCAAAGGAGTGGAAGAAGTGCAAAGATTGAAGACTGAACTAAATAGCCCTACGCAATGCACCTTTCCCATTTATCCACTAGACATATGGAAAGGGAAAACTAAACACGTACTATTGAAATAACTACCTTGGGATCGCTCTATGTTGAAAACCATTACCTCGGAGGAATGCAGTTTTACAGAACAATGTATATACACTATACAGTGTGTGTATATATATAAATATATATATATATATATATATATATATATATATATAGACAAACAAAAAAAAAAACTTGCGGTGTACTCACTGGAATTCCTGTGCGGGTCAATTTGTCTGTATATTAACATGTAGGCATTAGTCGAACTGCAAAAGAAAAACAAACAAATGCACACGCGTCTGAAACTTGTTTGTGACTCGATTATAATGCATTGCAAGTGAAGACAAAAGTTTTCGTGCAAGCAAGAGGAAGAGAAATCAAAGCACTGGAGGCAATGACAAGGATCAATCATAATAATAATACTATTCCTTTCGTGCCAAAAAGGCACATAGGGCTGCTGAGGCAGTTTCATTGGCAAGGAGTGCAGTCCTGGATGGGTCACCACTCCGACGCTGGTTACCCTGAATGGTTATTACCCGCAGTACACTGGTATTCATTTTGCCGACCTCAAAAGGATGACAGGCTGAGTCAACCCCACCTGGTGTTAATTCAACGGTTGACAGGGGCTCGAACTTGGGACCCTAAGGTCCGAAGCCACCTTAACCGCTCAGCCAACATCGGGCTTGACAAGGATCAATGGAGGTGCAAACAAAATAAACAAATAAACAAGCAGTCATAGACTGGTACTTACGAAATCGTCAACTTGACCTCTGACCTTATCTAAGAAAAGCTGTCTCCAGAGAAGGTAGCGATGCAAACCAGAAGTTTCTACAATGATTCTGTACCAAACCATCAAAAATCGTAACGTCAACCGAAGCAAAAATCTCCATTTCTCCACGCAATTATTTTATCAGTCACAAAACCATAATATTCGGCCATCCACCAACAATCTTAACATAATCCGATGGCTTAGCGAGTCAGGCATGCGACGATAACCTTTATTGGGATAAAAAATGACTTTTAAACACCCTCTTTATCGAAAACACCGTCAGCGCGCACACGCAAAACCATACGTGACTCAACGACGCGTCTGCTCGAGCGCACGGCATCATGGGATGACCCGTGACGCGTTGAGTGAAATATTTTTTATACAATCTTAAAACTTCTCCAAAACATCCGATTTTTTTTACCAGAATTTCGACAACCGAGTTTTAAGCGTCCTAAGTGATCGCAAAAACTGAAGACAAAATTAAAATCGAAGGTAAAACGAACTCGTAACGTCGAGCGAAGCAAAAATACTCCATTTCTCCACATTAATTTACGGAATTATGTTTGACCTAACTGTGACCTTGATCTTTGACCGATTTTGACCAAAATCTAATCAGTGCTAGCCATCACCCCCCCCCCCCCCTGAATCACGTGGTGGAATTTGACATTGGTAGCTTCTTCCGTTCTCGAGTTGTTGTGCCTACAAACAAACAAACGAGCAGTCATAGACTGGTACTTACGAAATCGTCAACTTGACCTCTGACCTTGTCTAATAAAAGCTGTCTCCAGAGAAGGTAGCGACGCAAACCAGAAGTTTCTGCAGTGATTCTGTACCAAACCATCAAAAATCGAATATTTTGGATGTTTGACCTCACTGTGACCTTGACCTTTGATCGATTTTGACTAAAATCTTATCAGCACGAGCCATCACCCTCCTGAATCACGTGGTGTAATTTGACATTGGTAGCTCCTTCCGTTCTCGAGTTATCGTGCCTACAAACAAACAAACAAACAAACAAGCAGTCATAGACAGTAACTTACAAAATCGTCAACTTGACCTCTGACCTTGTCTAATAAAAGCTGTCTCTCGAGAAGGTAGCGACGCAAACCAGAAGTTTCTGCAGTGATTCTGTACCAAACCATCAAAAATCGAATATTTTGGATGTTTGACCTCACTGTGACCTTGACCTTTGATCTATTTTGACCAAAATCTAATCAGCACGAGCCATCACCCTCCTGAATCACGTGGTGTAATTTGACATTGGTAGCTCCTTCCGTTCTCAAGTTATCGTGCCTACAAACAAACAAACAAACAAACAAACAAACAAACAAGCAGTCATAGACAGTAACTTACAAAATCGTCAACTTGACCTCTGACCTTGTCTAATAAAAGCTGTCTCTCGAGAAGGTAGCGATGCAAACCAGAAGTTTCTACGATCATTCTGCACCAAACCATCAAAAATCGAAAGTTTTGGATGTTTGACCTCACTGTGACCTTGACCTTTGACAGATTTTGACCAAAATCTAATCAGCGCGAGCCACCACCCTCCTGAATCACCTGGTGTAATTTGACATTGGTAGCTTCTTCCGTTCTCTAGTTATCATTTTTTGGATGTTTGACCTCACTGTGACCTTGTCCTTTGGCCGATTATGACCAAAATCTAATCAGCACTAGCCATCACCCTCCTGAATCACGTGGTGTAATTTGACATTGGTAGCTTCTTTGTTCTCGAGTTATCGTGCCTACAAACAAACAAACAGTCATAGACTGGTACTTACGAAATCGTCAACTTGACCTCTGACCTTGTCAAATAAAAGCTGTCTCTTGAGAAAGTAGCGACGCAAACCAGAAGTTTCTACGATGACTCTGTATTAAATCATCAAAAATCGTAAAGTCGACGGAAGCAAAAATCTCCATTTCTCCACGCAATTATATTATACCTTAACGTGACTCAACGACGCGTCTGCTCAAGCGCACTGCATCATGTGACGACCCGTGACGCGTCGAGTGAAATATTTTTTTATACAATCTTAAAACGTCTCCAAAACATCAGATTTTTACCAGAATTTCGACAACCGAGTTTTAAGCGTCCTAAGCGATCGCAAAAACCGAAGACAAAATTAAAATCGAAGTTAAAACGAACTCGTAATGTCAAGCGAAGCAAAAATCTTCATTTCTCCACATGAATTTATGGAATTATGTTTGACCTCACTGTGACCTTGATCTTTGACCGATTTTGACCAAAATCTAATCAGCACTAGCCATCACCCTCCTGAATCACGTGGTGTAATTTGACATTGGTAGCTTCTTCCGTTCTCGAGCCTACAAACAAACAAACAAACAAGCAGTCATAGACTGGTACTTACGAAATCGTCAACTTGACCTCTGACTTTGTCTAATAAAAGCTGTCTCTAGAGAAGGGAACTCGTAACGTCAAGCGAAGCAAAAATCTCCATTTCTCCACATGAATTTACGGAATTATGTTTGACCTCACTGTGACCTTGACCTTTGACCGATTTTGACCAAAATCTAATCAGCACTAGCCATCACCCTCCTGAATCACGTGGTTCAATTTGACATTGGTAGCTTCTTCCGTTCTCGAGTTATCGTGCCGACAAACAAACAAACAAAAAACCAATGTCACCCTTAGGGTGACCCGTATCTTGCCAAAAGGTGACCACGTGTGACTTCTTTAAGGTCACACTGAAGTGAACAGAGCTGCTATCCACCAGGAGTGACTCCTTGAGGAATATCTGCCGACGAGAGATTCCGATGAGAATCGGTCCACAGAGTAACCATGAAAAATATGCTTTTGCCTCATAACGTCACCAAATGACGTCATAATGTCTCAAGCTTGACATATCTCGAAAGCACTCATCGAGGTGTTCAATTTGAGGTACTACACGATATGGTTCCTAAAACTTGAAAATTTGACCTTGGGGTCAAATATGTTTGACCTTTGGCGCTAACCATGAAGGTCAAGACCAATCGCCACCAAAAATTAATCAGCTGAGCGCCAGACCATGAACTATATTCCCATGAAGTTTGAAGACGTTCCGATCAAAATTACTCAAAAAATAAGGGTTTCGTCGAGTCCACTGATTTGCGACAAAGTGACCTTGACCCTTGACCTTCAAAATTTTATGCGCTGAAAGGAACCTCTATAGGCTTCTGATATGCGAAGCTACAAAAATTTCCAATGATAACTGTGCTCTGCAGAATTTTTTATACGTGATTACAGACAAACAACAAAAAAAACATACAAGCTGACTCACATATCGTGCAAAAACTTCATTTTGGCAAGATAACAAGCAGTCATAGACTGGTACTTACGAAATCGTCAACTTGACCTCTGAGCTTGTCTAATAAAAGCTGTCTCTCGAGAATGTCGCGACGCAAACCAGAAGTTTCTACGATGATTCTGCACCAAACCATCAAAAATCGAATGTTTTGGATGTTTGACCTCACTGTGGCCTTGACCTGTGACCGATTTTGACCAAAATCTAATCAGCGCAAGCCAGCACCCTCCTGAATCACGTGGTATAATTTGACATTGGTAGCTTTTTCCGTTCGAGTTATCTGTACCAAACCATCAAAAATCGAATATTTGACCTCACTGTGACCTTGACCTTTGACCGATTTTGACCAAAATCTAATAAGCACTAGCCATCACCCTCCTGAATCACGTGGTGTAATTTGACATTGGTAGCTCCTTCCGTTTGAGTTATCGTGCCTACAAACAAACAAACAAGCAGTCATTGACTGGTACTTACGAAATCGTCAACTTGACCTCTGACCTTGTGTAATAAAAGCTGTCTCTCGAGAAGGTAGCGACGCAAACCAGAAGTTTCTACGATGATTCTGTACCAAACCATCAAAAATCGAATGTTTTGGATATTTGACCTCACTGTGACCTTGACCTTTGACCGATTTTGACCAAAATCAAATCAGCACCAGCCATCACCCTCCTGAATCACGTGGTGTAATTTGACAATGGTAGCTTCTTCCGTTCTCGAGTTATCGTGCCTACAAACAAACAAACAAGCAGTCATAGACTGGTACTTACGAAATCGTCAACTTGACCTCTGACCTTGTCTAATAAAAGCTGTCTCTCGAGAAGTTAGCGACGCAAACCAGAAGTTTCTACGATGATTCTGCACCAAACCATCAAAAATCGAATGTTTTGGATGTTTGACCTCACTGTGACCTTGACCTTTGACCGATTTTGACCAAAATCTAATCAGCGCTAGCCACCACCCTGCTGAATCACGTGGTGTAATTTGACATTGGGAGCTTCTTCCGTTCGAGTTATCTGTACCAAACTATCAAAAATCGAATATTTGACCTCACTGTGACCTTGACCTTTGACCGATTTCGACCAAAATCTAATCAGCACTTGCCATCACCCTACTGAATCACGTGGTGTAATTTGACATTGGTAGCTTCTTCCGTTCTCGAGTTATCGTGCCTCCAAACAAACAAACAAACAAACTGAAACGGAAGTCATCAATATACTTACGAAATCTTTTGATTTCCTTAGTAATAAGTGAATGAATGAATGACTCCAATACAACAATCAAAATGTTTTCATCAGACAGCTTAATTTCAGTGATCATAATTTTTCTCGGTATTCTATTGCACGCACATGGGGGAGGGTGGGAAGAGATAACAACATCGAAGGAAAAACGGCACAACTTTTAACATTATCATCAGTTGTTGAAATTCTGACATCGGCAATTCGGGCCCTTCCCCCCAGCCCAATCATTTTTAAGACATCAAAAACTGAAAGCCAATAATGGCCTTGGCCTGGAATTCATTCAGCCATCAGTGCCATTAACAGTGGCAGAGCACAAGTCCCATAAACAAGAACATGAAGCAAACCCAACAAGTTAAAGGCACAAATAAAGCGAGATGCCGCCTCGTGACAAAATGAGGAAAAATGAGCCGCAGATCAACAGACAATCCAAATTCTGTTCACATGTCCGGAAGCTTGTCTAAATTCTACAAGTGTGATAAGTAAAATCCGTGCTCTCAATCTTGTTCATCTCAGCACCTCCAGCCAACTTGTCTGCAGGCATATCGTGTAAAGTCTTGTCTGTCGTCCTACTGGCAAGATTCCCCATTGTTTTTTTGAGCATGATCTGAGGCTTGCAGTGGAACGACCACACAGACACAGACGACAAACACAGCCCCAGTACCGTCATTTCCTGGGGTGCTTTGGGCACGTGACATCACAACAATGGTGCCATGGCAGTGCCTTTCTCACCACACTCAGCAGGGCATTTCTGAAGGAGGAATTTCCTCCTCCCTATCGTTGCCAACTTATGGGGATTGTTCATGTTATTAACTATTTAAATGTGGCATGTCAAAGCAAGGAAGCAGCAAGTACCATTTTTAAAGTCTTTGGGACGACTTAGCTGGGGTTTTAACCACAAACCTCCCAAACTTGGAGCAGACGCTCCAACGCTAACACCACCGAGTCTGGTCACCATATTCATATGGTTTCTAAAAGTTAAACTGTCATAATTTGTCCAAATAAATAGTCATATGCATTTGCCTGCTTAACAACACTGGATAACATGTAACATGAGGCATCTTGAAGTTACCTTTAAATTACAGTTATTTTCTTACTCAGGAATCTTTCATGATTTCCCCACTATTATCATGATACAACGACATTATTTCTACTCAGAACAGAATGTAGAACAAGATAGGAGATTAGCTTTGCTGACTAACTATGGCATGTAGAGTTCCACATGAAAGTTGCATACAGTGAGCAACACCATAAAATAATTACAAAAACACTCAGAACTTGTCAAATACAGGCAGGTATACGTGTACCCCCCTTTCGCTAATGATCTCAAGGAAAGTAGGCACTCCATGAAACAGATACAATGACTGATTAATTATTGCAGTGTTTTAGCCCTGCTTTAATCACTGGAAGATATCCGCAAGCTTTTGTTATATGCCCCTCTTACAGTTAACACGAGGACAAGCATAAAAGGAACCATGCCTAAAAGATGGGCACAAAATTATTAATTTTCGACTTCAACCTGATGTCCATGACAATGAGATTGTTATTATTATTATAATGAGAGAATAACAGCTTATTCTATTTGACTAAAACTGCACAATAAATCCTGGATTTTAAGAGTTTAAGAATGAATGCCTTACTGGATGGGGTAGAGTGACTTTCAGGCCACGCTGTAGTTGAGGCCTTACAAGATTCCTGCACAGTATTAACACCTCTTTCAATTTATCATTTATCCCCCTATGAATACAATCCAAAACTCCATTAGCTTTAACACATTACCCGAATGAGTTTTTAATTACACATCAACCTCTCCACCCCAAATAATCTGTTTGGTCTCAACTTCATACCTTTCAACACCTGCAAGCTCCAAATGCACTTAACACATCCACGCTTCAACTTCGTCTTCTCTCAATCTAGTTCCACCTTCTACCCACTTCTCTCCAATGCATTGCTTTAATCTCGATTTACTTCAGACAAATCCAAAAATAAAAAAACAGCAGAAGAAAATATACCACCTCGAAACAAAACACGAGTCCATCAATCCAAATATTATTGCATCAAGCTCACTCCACTTTGTTTCTCTTGAGGCCACAAATCCCTCAAGTGCCAACACAACAGCACATGCAATGAGGTCTTGGGGGAGGGGGGGATGTAGTTTCTCCCCTCGCTATTTCTAAACAAGATCTGAGCAACCTCACCAATACCCGACTCCACTCACACCATTTACCAACTCGTCTTTTTGCCCTAATTAACATGATTACCTCTCCATGAAGAAACCCGTCTGTTGTAGGAGCAAACGTGGTGCTTGGAACAAATACAAAAACTCTTAGTCGTCCTTTTCAGTCTTGTCGGTAGCTAAATGTAGCCAATTGGATTACTTGGCAATTTCTCACAGGGAGTAACGTCATGTGAACTCACCTGCTGAAAGTGCTGGAGTAGTAGCCACGACTGCCCAACGTCCCACCATATGTCTTGCGGATATCATCTTGGGTAACCTGCAATAGATAAAGATATGCTTCAATATAATATGCATGGAATAGCAATCAGTTAAGGCTTGGACATATGTATCATGGGCTTACCTGCAACACATTACTATTTTTTTTTTCCTTGATTAAATTTACGTGACGGGTACAGACCGGTCTGAAACAAACCTGCAGCCCTTCTGAAACACAAAACTATGTTGGAGGTGGGGAGCCAAGAAGAGGTGTGTTTATGTGGCATTTTTAAATGCACAATTATGGTTTCCCCAGACTGTCAGACCCAGCGACCTTATAATGCTTACAACACTTCAATGTCTGTTGAGCGGCCATTGGCGATGTAGAGACATGGCCCAACAGGCTGCAGAATGTGCTGAAAACTGCTGTCACAATAGTCCGAAGCGGTTTTGAACATTCCACAATTGTTATCCAGATTTCTCCAAATGAAGGACTCCCCAAGCTACTTTCTCTTCAACAATGTGGTTTACACCCACAATATTAAGTTTATTTGCCGTCTTTGTCATCGTAAACACAGACACAGATGACTATATTCGGATGTAAAAATTAAACGCAGCTGAGATCGCATGATGGTGTGAATCCAATATTGTCTCACTTGACCATACAAAGTAGGTTATGTGGGTAAAGAGGTGACCTTGTCTCTGCTGTCTTTTGCTACATTTGTAAAAGCAATTTTGTATCAAGCTCAAAGCACTGCATCATGGTGCATGCTCACCCTTGACATGCTCCGAGTTACTTTTTCCCATATTCTCTTTACAGTGAGAAGAGGAAATGCGAGTCTGAGAGCATGACGTGCTGGAAGCATGTAGCCCAGACACAATTACAATGTTTGCACAGAAAACACTCATATCAGAAGTTAACTTGCATACTAGTCCGGCAGATATATGAAATATTCTGGTAGTTTTGTGTCTTTGATGATACAAGCATGAAATTTGGTACACAGTTATAGCATACCCTTAGGAAACATTTTGGATATAGGGACATTCCAGATTACCCCAAGGGTCAAAATGGTGGCCATTTTACAAAATGGCTGCCACGAATAACAAATTCTGCCTACAAGGTCAGCAAAGTCATATGTGCTTGGTACAAAACACAATGTAGTGAGTATAATATGATTATTATCAACTAGTATGCACATGCTTCATTAGCTACTTCATATTTGACTAAAAAATGCATCTACGGTGGTCTATGAGGGACACAGATAACAGTTTACCATCGCAATAATGCATGGCTGGAACAAGAGCTCTGCAATATGATCATGCATGTGAATGTTACCTGAATATTGTTTCTGGAAATATAAATAGATCAAAAATCAATTTGGTGAAAGGAACTTAGACTCCATGAATATTTCCATTATTAATTACATACTGGTAGCTGGCAATGTCGCGATTAAATGCATAAATTTGTGAAATCGATATTGATGTACTCACTGTATTAATTTTCATGATTGCATAATAGAAATGTTCAAACTACAATGGTGTGTTCATATTGATTTGGGTTTAACATGGTCCTGTCCAGCGCAAAGAAATAATGTATGATGGCCTATTGGGGACATCGAGTGACAATCACCCAAGATCGCCATTGTGTATATATGCATCTCCTCTGGGCTGGGGTTCGTAGTTAAAAACACTTTAACTCTGCTATTCTGTTTTCAGGTGATAACTCCACTGTAGTGTACCCAAAGACTAATTCCCTGCTTGGTGGTGGTTCTTCCCAATTTTACAGTGACTGATTGGTGGTGGTTCAAGACAATGGCCAAGCATTTCAAACTGTTAGACCCCCAGCAGCGAGGGCCAAGTACATCTGTTACATCAATTAACCAGACAGACTGGAACCTATGTGTGCTGTGTCAGATGGACACCACTGAGCCTCTTCATTGTCCAGCTGACTCCAAGCGAAGCACAGGAGGGTCTGGATACCAGACTCTGGCAGACAACCTCCTCAGGTTCAGTGAGATCGACTGCTTGCCAAAATCTCTCGACATGTCCCGCTTGGACGATGGTGAGGGTTTTGAGTCCACCTTCGAGCACCACAGGACTAAGTGGCATGATTCGTGCAGACTACAATAAAACAAAACTCAATTGATTCGGGCAGAGAAGAGGAAAACAACCAGTGGGGATACCGAAGGCGTGACACGAAAGTATACCCGTCAGAGTGTGGACCGTGGACACAGACAAACAAGTCATCAGCACCCACCACAAAGATGTGGTTTGTACGCAGGCCCGAGATGCTGCTGGTCTTGCCCCTTGTAGCCATGAAGAGGCTGACACAAGAATGCTACTCCATGCTGAAGACGCTGTGAGGCAGGGATACAGCAAAGTGTCGATCCGTACAGTAGACACTGATGTCGTGGTCCTTGCGGTGACAGCAGCTGGACGTCTGGACATTGATGAGCTCTGGGTTGCTTTTGGCACAGGAAAGAACTTCAGGTTCTTGGCAGCTCAGGAGATGTCTGTGGCACTGGGACCTAACAAGTGTCGAGGTTTGCCATTCTTCCATGCCCTCACTGGATGCGACACCGTTTCAAGCTTCGGAGGCAGGCGGAAGAAAAAAGCATAGGAAACCTGGAAAGCCTGTGATGAGGTCACTGATGTCACTGCAGCATTCTGTGCCTTGGCTGCCACGCCAACTCCTTCAGCCGTAGATGACCACATGGATGCACTGGAGCATTTTGTTGTTGTGCTCTATGATCGCAACAGTAGCCAGGAACATGTCAATGAGTGTCGCAAGCATCGGTTCACCCAGAATGGCAGATCAATAGATGCTCTCCCACCAACTCCTGAAGCCCTGAAACAGCACATCAAGAGAGCTACCTACCAATCCGGCTACTGTTGGGGCCAGATGATGGTGTCCACACCAGAGCTCCTATCGCCCAGTGACTGGGGGTGGGTTCACACCGATAATGGCTGGGACATATACTGGACAACCCTCCCAGAGGTAACTGAGGCATGTCGGCAACTACTAAGGTGTAGCCAATTGGATTACAGAGGGATGCAGATGCTACAAAAAGGGATGCAGAGGACAGTGCAAGTGTGTCAAGGCTGCACTCCAGTGCACAGCTCTATGTCACTGTGGTGGGGAGTGTACAAGAGAGTAGAACTGGGACAAGAGAGATCACAGATGATAATTATGTAACATGTACACATGTATCCATGCATTATAGTAGACTCTGTTACCTGGATCTAGAGGTTCCACTGTATAATTTTGACTCTGTAAGTTGATGTTAGGATCAAACAGAAGCACTTCCTCTGAGTTCAAGAGTGTTAAATGAACAAGTCATTCCATGGTGCTTGATAACAGTTTTTTTAAGAGTTTGTTGTAGAAAACCGTCCAAAAGTGCAAAAATGCACCAAAAAAATGACCAAATAAATGGTTTATTCACACTTTGTCACCTTTATTTGCTATTTCTTATTTGCTAGAATCTATATTTAGTTAAATAAAACCACTGGTATGCTTCTTAAATATAGTTGTATCCACATGTATCCTCCTTGTACAACACAAAATTGGCAATTTTGTAAAATGGCCACCATTTTGGCTCTGGGAAGAATCTAGAATGTCCCTATATCCAAAAATCTTTGTAAGATACTGCCCTAGCAGTGTGCCAAATTTCATGCTTGTATCACTAAAGGCACATTTTTTTCACATATCTGCCGGACTATACGCTGTGTGAATGAGTAACATGAACAGCTGAAACAAATTATTAAGCGAGAAACCTTGAACGACTCCAAAGGAACACAAAACTTGCAGCACATACAACAGCATTGAATTATTTGTTCTTTCTACTTGTGCTCCAGCCTTCTGCAGTCAAAACACAAAGAACAAAGAGGGGAAATAAACACCTTGCTAACATGCTGGTCATTGAAACTAAACCACTGTCCATCACTAAATGACTTGATGTAGGCGTAGTAGTGACCACCAGCTGCACTTCCAGAATGAACCATGATGGAGAACAGTTCATACACCCAGGGACCCTGCAAAGGCACAAACAATACAGCGATATCGAATATGGCAGAAGACAAAGGAAATTGCACTCACATTGCATTGCATTGCATGGTGAAGATCAAGTCAAACAGCAAGTGGAGTTTTAAAATGCCACATAACAAATGAGGTTAAGGTGTTAGACAGTTCAAGACTCTTTTACATGTTACCTTGTTGCTCAATTTGCAGGTCCTTTCGCCTGGGACAAGGGTTGCATTCTCCAAATCGATCCCCTCATCAACTGCATCATAACCAGAGAAATCTGTGTTCATCTGGTCACTGTGGCAGCTCCCTTCGTTCTCTGCACCACTGTCCGCACAGCTGTCTGCTTGACAGCATTTCTGCTGGCATACAAAGTGAAAACGCAAGAGATAGGAATAGCAAAGGCTTTGACATTTACATTGAAGTCACCTTTTTGCAAAAAACTGTACCAAATGCTGGGATTACAATGATTGGAGAAATGAAAACCATAAGCCTGATGAAATATTAAATCAATCAAAAAAAGAAAAGAAAAGTACATCAGAATTTTTTTTTTAATGCACACATGCACACGCACACATCTGAAGATCTGCAGTGTAATTTATAGTGTTGTTATATAGTTAAGTAGCCTTCATCGTGATAATGACTAAGGAAGAATTTGGGCCCACATCACACTCTGGACAACAACAGCAAGTGGCACGATGGTTGAAGGTCCGCTTTGAGTCTGGGAGGTCGGTGGTTCAAACCACAAAGTCACACCAGTCTTAAAAAAAAAATGGTACATGCTGCTTCCTTACTTGATGCGAAGCATTTAAAATAGGTAAGAGCATGGACAAACTACCAAAGGTTGGCAACCACGGCACAGGCAATGATGGGCTGAATGGCTGTCTCCTGCGTTGAAGTTCCTTGTTAAGGAACATGTATATTTAAGCCTCACCCGATAGATGGGGGGGGGGGCTTATACCTGTTGCCGGGTTTGCTTATAAAATTCGGGCCCCTAATTTTTAACGGTACTTCAGAGTTTCTTAGACTCCGAGGAGTACGACACTACAAATTTAGGTGTTTCTTTTTTTTCCCTGCCTTTTTCTGCCAATGTCCGTCCGAGATGTATCTCTGAACTGGCTAGGACTTTTGGAATGAAATTTTGCAGCAATAATGGGAATAGAAAGTAAGTATGCAGGGTTGACTATTTTTTGACCTTGACATAATTATGGTCATGACCGAATTGTAGACATTTCCACATTTTTCACCATAACTCGACTAAAATTTGTCGATCAGAACAAAATTGCCCTCTAGAGATACCCGAGAGCAAGTCACATTTAGGCTTAATTTATATCATAACCCGAAGCATGAAAGGTGAAGGTCAGATCAAGGTCAAAACATATTGTTGGTTTTTTTGTCATCGCTCAATTTAGCCACTGTGGAATCTCAAAAACCGCTTGGCCTTCCAAGATGTTCTTGCAAAACAATAGTGTACCTGCACTGAAGTTGAGCAACTGATATTTGATTTGTGTCCTTGACCTACTTTTTCTCGGATTTTGCTCGAATTATAAGAAACACCATTTGATCACAACTCAAATAATTTTCCTCTGATTTTCATGATGTTGCGTTTTATGGCTGATCGTCGATGGGGACACATTTTCTTAATTTAAAACTATATCCATAAATGTTGAAGGTCAAGGTCATAAGGTAGTCCGAGAAGAATATGGCCGCCATTGGATTGCAGGAATCCCTTGGCGACCGCTTTGTGATCGCAGAAATTCAGGTTGTTTTTTTTAAATGTAGTTTAACAAAGCTACGGATTGCTTCAGCATGACACTTCAATTTTGAGATCATTGGTACGTGTGTTGGCATTTGCAGAGCTGCTTTCACTTCCTTCAATGTACAATTCCTTCTCATCTTGTAAAAGATTTATTTCACCCAAAACATTGCAAGGAAAAAAAAAATTGACTTTTTTCATCAGTGGTGAATATGCAGTCCATGGACATGTTTAAAAAACAAAAAACACAACAATTCCTCACGATGTAAACAGTCCAACATTGACAGCAACCTTCATCTTGGTGTCCAACTCTCAATTTATGGTATCTTGTTCAGTTGTATTAAAAATAGTATATATTACACTATAATACATGTTGAACTTTGTTGGATCGCATGTCGAGTCACAATTCTTATGCTTCAACGCCATTTTAGAAAACGATTTGCAATCACTAACGATTATTCCGTCGGACGAGAAGTAAAGCTAAAGAGATTTGTATGCTTGGTCCGACCTCTTCTTCAGGTGCGTCGATGAAAGAGTTCAGATCCAGCATCTCTGGGAAAGTCATGCGGTCATTCAGCTTAATGCGATGCATCGTGGAGTAGTCAAAGTCAAAGCGTTTCAACTGCAGTGATAGCAGGTAAGGGAAATGCAGAAACTCCAGTCCCTGAGAGCAGCAAGCAAATCAAGTTACTCAAGTTGAACAAAAAAGGGCAATGTACAAATCCAGAAAATTAATGTGGACCATGCTCACAGAAAGTTCATTTATTTCTGTATCCATAGAAAAGATTTAGAGCAAAATGGCAGAAAAATCAAGGGCTTTATGAGTGTGAAAAAAAAAATAACACAAAAAACAACAACTTTCAATCAACTAAGCACTTTCCCTCAAAAAATTAGCAGATCTTGCAGCACTTTAAAGTAACTAAGACACTATAACATGCTGAGAAAAATGTGGCTGAAAAGGATTCCAGGAGAGGTACCTTTGGCAACACACTCACCTTGTGTGCATCACATTTTTTGCCGCAATGCTCACAGTAGTACTGGTTGATTCCATCCAGTGTTTCAGGTTGCACAAATGCTTGTAGGGCTTCTTCCTGATAACACAATGGACAATCGAATCATAGCAAACTGCTTCACAGTTATACAGTAAACCCTCAAATACCATGGGTTCTAATATTGCAGGTTTATACCAATCGCGGGCAACCTGTGTTCCAATTTCGTTGTCGCGGGATTTCATTTTGGTCAATCACGGTTTTTGAACTGAGATGTGTCATTGGTTGCGTCCGCATGTACGATTACCTCCCATTATGAGCCTTGTGCACCATTAAGTGTAGTAATCAGACCAGCATATGGGAATGAAGCTAAATGTAACAATGAAGAGTCATCAAACAGGAAATGACATACAGAGATCCTGCAATACTGGATCTCCAGGAACCTACAAGATCTAGTAGATGCAGAAAAGTTAATAATGGTACCCAGATGTAAAACGATGGACAAAATTAATCGTGCCAAAAGGCTGAGAAAGGTTATGACATTGTGAAAAAAGATTAGAAGACGTAGATCCAGTGATTTTCTGCGATTACGGAAAATGTCCGGAATTCATGGAGTTGGTGATTTGAAATGGAAAAAAACAACAACAAAAAAAAGTCAACTTTAGATACAATTGCAAATAACTTATTCACTATATTAGTCTGTCTGCCAAACTGGAAATTTTACCCAAACCTCAAAGTCTCTGATAAAGTTTTTTTTTCTCTGTGGATTATTGTAGTATAGGGTCTAAGTTAACATCCTAGGGTGGGTGGGAAACTCTCACCCTTGGGCAATTTGAAAAATCCAAGATGGCGGCCAAAATGGCTTCGCTTATAAAAATGCAACTATAGTGCCCTCAAATTATGCAAGAGAAGCATGTCATACATCAAAATAGGGGTTTCAATAGGTGAGAAACCCAAATTTCTGTACTAGAAACTGGTATGTTTAATAATTTTTCCATAAATGTACATAATAATGACCTGAGTACCAGTTTAGTAATGTCGGAGAACAGCATCTTAGTTCGTTTACGACATGAAATGTGGTTTTATGATACAACATGTTAACAAAACATAAAAGTAATTACTCCTGCAATTGTTATTCAAAACTACTTTCAGAAAAGATTTCAAAATTTACAAATACCACTTTTTGAAAGTTACATACACAAATGTACAAATAAGAGGCAAGCCGATAATGACAAAGTTGAACCAGCATGTCACACTATGACAATCATTACAATCATTAAAATCACATACCTTTGCAAACCATACTAATTATTAAAGTAACATAATCACAATATCTGTGTTAAAACAATAATTTCAATCATGTCCTGATTATAATCTTTCAACCTGTTGCAATATATGCTCATAAAATATGGTTACTATATGCAGTCATTTGAAATACGGTAACAATTCAATGATTTGAACAATCAGACAGTCAAAGAAAATACTGAACACGCTCGAACAAATAAACATATGCTTCTCAATATTCATCATCAGTCATTTTCCACCATTGCATCATTTATCCTGGTGCGACGATTCCAGCATTCATAGTCTCCTTCGCAATGGCAAAACACTGTGCAAGTCATGCCTGAACTGCAGCAGCTGCATGTGCATGGTTTTTCCCCCTTGCAGGAGCATTGGATGACCTTGAGCAGAGCATCAGGAGCCTGTGCAGTGTTGGGAGGAAGCATGACTGCACTCAGAGATCCATCCTCCATGTACCACCCATGGGCTGCTGGGTCAAGTGCTGGTGGGTTTGGCTCCAAGGAGTTCCTCCAGACTGCAACCTGGATGTGAGCCCGGGCCACATTCTGACAGAGGGCTTCATCGGTTGGGGGTAGAGACTGTCCTTGTTCTCCAGCATGAAGCTGAAGACAGCCTGTAGTCCTGGATCAAGCACATCAGTTTCTGATTTTCTTCCTGTTGGTTGGATGTTTCGGAGGGCCATGAACTTGCACATACAGTCCCTGTGATATCTGGCATCTACAGCATGCAGATCCAGGGCCCCCTCCAGCCGAAGCCTGACCTGAATGGCCCATTCATCATTACGTACTCTGCATCTTTCAAGCAAAAAGTCTTTGTAGGGCTTTTTATCATGCTCAGAGTATGTGAAGTGGCAGAGGAAGGCAGTTCTCCATCTCCCAGGGTGCTTTGGGTCCTTTTCAAGGTCACAAATCTCTCCACAATACAAACAATGTTCTCTGAAATTGAATTGAACAAAAGACTTTCATAGTTTTCTTGGGGGTTGTTCTGGAACATTCTGTAATTCATATTTTGCCAGATTTGACTTGGAAGTATACCTGGAGACAGTTTTTGTGATAGAAAATTGTCAAGTTTGGATTTGCTGATAGCTCTCCATGCAATTTGATGTGCAAGTCATCTCCATATTTCTGACTTGCATATATTAGTCCGTGAGCCAGACAAGATATCGGTACCATCTGGGGGCACCAAACGAAACTTATTTTTTATTGATGGTGTACCCATATACTTCACAAAAATGCATGATGGACATTTCAAACTCACAGCTTAACTTTTCCAAAGCATAATTAATGTTTTTGCGCAAAATACACAAAATGTACAATTTTGTCATCCATGTTTTAATGCTTAAATGGCTGGACAGGCCAAATAAAAATAAATTTTCATAATGAAGATGTGTTGTGTGTGTCTGAAAGTGATTATACTTAAGGAATATATCAAATATATTGCAATAACATAAAAATGTGATTGTAATTTCTATTTGCATCCTAATTTCTGCGACATCGATAATTGCGCAATATTGATCAATAGCATAAATATTTACTGCTAATGGACATGATAACATTTATTGAGAATTTCTTCATATTTGATGAAGTTATTAAGGTGAAATAACCTCTAGTTTATTATACTAACATCCATAGTCAAGTTTGTTTTGCAGTCGACAGCTTGTCTTCATTTCACCGATCTTCAATATCAAGTAAGACCATTTTATTCCTAAGTTATTTTATACCTTGTTGATCTTAAATTTGATAACCTTATTTAAGTCATAGTTAATATGTATTTCAGCTGTAGCAAAATTGGAAATTATTCAAGGATCCAGAGAATAAAATGATAATAGAGTGGATACATTTATATGACAATAGTGTACTTAACCAGTTTTTATATCTTTTCAGGTGACTCTGTGACTGTATGGAGGTAACACTCTACAATGATACATGATGGACTCACCAAAGTAAAAACAGAAAATGCAATCATTGAAAGAAAGGGCTTGCATTATTTGTTCCAAGCAGACTTCAGAATCTGAACTGACCAAACCCAGAGACGATGAATCTGTTGGTCTGTTACTCCATGCAGCCAACTTATGGAATTTTGTGCCCATCCTGGAACTTGAAGAAGATGAATACGTCGAAAAGTTGTTCTACCACAGAGACTGTAGATCTGATTTTACACACAAGAAAATGCTTCAGAAGTTCCAAGAACCTGACTCCGAGCCAGAATCTTTTTCTTCTTCCTTCGGCTGCTCCCGTTAGGGGTTGCCACAGCGGATCATCCGTATGATCCGCATCGTGATTTGGCACATGTTTTACGCCGGATGCCCTTCCTGACGCAACCCTGGTCGTCTCTTACGATACAGGGATATGGTACACCTATTTTAACCAGGGTATACACCAGCCCAGTATACTGGTACTCATTTCGCCGACATCGGAAGGATGACAGGCTGAGTCAACCCCCTGGTGTATTAATTCAGTGGCCCAACGGGGCTTGAACTCAGGACCTTTTGGATTCCAAGCCGCTACCCTAACCACTGCGCCAACACCAGGCTATTGACTCCGAGCCAGAATGTTCCACCAAAAGGAGAAAATCTTCTCGTGCTCCTTCAACGACATCTCGTGTCTTCGACCCTGTATGTATCTTCTGTAAGAAGGAAAGCAAATATGTGGCTGGTTCTCACACCAGGGAAACACTCCTACAGTCCAGAGAACTCAGGTCAGATGAAACAGTGAGAAGTGTTGCTCAGGCCAAATTGGATCAGAGAATACTTGCCATCACATCCAGAGTTGGTTGCTGCCGAGGCTCATTACCATAAATCATGTTACTGCAAATACACCCGTGGAGCAATGGAGAAAACATCAAAAGTCACTGAAGATGATGACGCTTATCTGGCAGCAGAGCCGGAGGCCTACTTTCTTCTGTTCAAGCATGTGCGCAAGACATTATTTGTTCAACCTGAAGTTGTCAGAATGATGGAATTGACTGAAAAGTTGTTGAATTTCCTGCACGAACTTGGCATCAATGATGTGAAACCCTCTACGAAGAAACATATTCGCCGGAAGCTAAAATGTGAATTCAAGAAGTCACTTCATTTCGTCTCTGATGATAAAGGAAAACTTCTTGTATATCCAGATGGCCTTTCCTTGGAGCAGGTAGTGGTCAAAATTATGAAGGCCGAAGAACAACTACAGGATGCAAAGTACTCAGATGATATTGAGAACATTGTCAAACTTTCTGCGAACCACTTGAGAGGACAAATTAAAAGCATGAAAGAAAAGCCTTGGCCTCCACACCCTGCTGAACTGAAATCTCGCTAAACTGAATTGCCAGAATCTTTAAAGATGTTTCTGAAACTGCTACTTCATGGAACAGAACAAGATGGAACGCAGAAGGTGGAACGAGTTGTCCAATCGGTAGGTCAGGATTGTATCTATGCTGTCAGTAGAGGAAAAGTCGTCCCTGCTAAACACATATTGCTACCATGGGGTGTTAAGTCACTGACAGGAAATGTTGAGCTCATCAAAATGCTCAATCGCCTTGGCCATGGTGTTTCCTACTCTAAGCTGGAAGAAATAGACACTGCATTGTGCCTTCAAAAGCAGACGAGAGAAGCAGACCGAGGTATAGTTCTACCATCATCTTCCCATCCATGCATTCCCTCCCCACTTGCCTATGACAACATAGATAGGCTTAAAGAAACTTTAAGTGGTGCTTTTAGTGGTTGCGGTATGCTCGCTGCACTTAAATTGTTGATGCCACATGATCACTTCAGAGATGTATTCGCAAAACTGGGAAAAGAATGGCAGCTCACTGATGAAATTCTTAAGGTCTTGGAAGAATTCACATGTCGTCTCTACGTAAGCCAGTCAGAAATCTGTGATGTGAATGAGATGCGATATGAACTGTTCCGTGTAAAAGATGGAAACGTAGAATCTGGACAGTTGCGCACCTGCCAAAACTGTCTGCATCTACATGCAACGAGGGCCAACTATCAGGCTGCCATCTGGCACAGAGCATTGCAGGCAGACCCAGAAGTCCCAAGTCCGCCGGAGAACAAAGGCTGGTGCTTGGGTGATGATGGAGAACTTGTTATCAACTGGATGACAGCTGCACCAGCACCAGACACAGTCTTGGAGTTCCTGTCTTGCAAATGCAAGAAGTCATGCAAGTTGCCCACCTGCCAGTGTATGGTGAATGGACTGCACTGTACTCAGGCCTGCTTACTGCAGGAATGTGAGAACATGAAAGACGAGGAGGTCCATGCTGAGCAGGAAGAGGGATCTGATGGTTCGGACAGTGACAGCGATAGTGACACATTATAAACAATATTCAATATCATTTGGTGTGATTCAATTCATGTAATTCTCTCCAGTGGTACATCCCATGGAAATGGACTTGTGGTTTTCATGTTGTTGGTGTCAATAAATACTTGCGAGTACACAATGTGTTTCTTCTTTTGTCAGAAAATACGAGGTGTGTTCAAAAAGTATCCAACCTTAATTTTTCGTGCGTAAACAAATGAAGCTAGGGAGGCATGGTTTGGTGCACGTATGTCGGCGATCCTAATCCGTATGCGTGAATATTTTCCCGCCTGCAGAAGCTGTCAGTCACCGACAGACCGCCGATGAGTGAGGAAGTGTAAGTGAGCGCCATCGGATTTTCGTTTTTGACAAAATGACGGAAAAACTTGAACAACGCTACTGCATCAAATTTTGCGTAAAGCTTGGCGATTCCCAAGTGGAAACGATCCGCAAGATTCAACAGGCCTTCGGGAACGAAGCAATGGGTACCACACAGATAAAAGAGTGGTACAACCACTTCAAAGATGGTCACACATCAGTGGAAAGTGAAGCACGTTCTGGTAGGCCCTCAACATCCCGAAATGAGATCGTCATTGAACAAGTGAGGACCCTGCTGATGCAGGATCGTCGAATCACGATCAGAGAATTTGCAGATGAGGCAGGCGTCAGCAATGGATCCGTTCATTCCATTGTGACTGAGGATTTGGGCTTCAGGAGAATCTCAGCGAAGTTCGCGCCAAAGCTGCTAACGAATGAGCAGAAGCAACTCCGTTTGGAGATCGCACAGGACATGCTGGAGACTGTGAACAGCGATCCCAACTTCTTCAACACAGTGATCACTGGCGATGAGACCACAGTGATCCGTCATTTTGTCAAAAACGGAAATCCGACGGAGCTCACTTACACTTCCTCACTCATCCGCGGTCTGTCGGCAACTGACAGCTTCTGCAGGCGGGAAAATATTCACGCATACGGATTAGGATCACCTACATACGTGCACCAAACCATGCCTCCCTAGCTTCATTTGTTTACGCATGAAAAACTAAGGTTGGATTCTTTTTGAACACACCTCGTATGACGTTTTTTCTGAGTAGACCCCACCTTTGTTTAAAAGGCTCTACTGAGCTTAAGCTGTGAGTCGCAGATGTCCATCATGGTGCATTGAGTTACAGATACATATAGCTATCAGAAAATCACAATAAAGTTTGGTGGCCCCAGGTGGTACTAATTGGTCAAAATCAGGCGACTGGCTCACGGACTATATAATTGACAAGATTCTCTCAGGTCCACTGTTTTTCTGCAGAGCCTTTGATTCCTGTTCACAATCTTTTCCATACTTGAATTTGAACACACATTCTCCACACATTGTTCATTCAGGATACACGTACGACAAATTATCTACATCGACTAAGCACCACCACCACCACCACCACCACCACCAGAAGTACCTGTAAATAAACATGATGAATTAAGTTTTGGAAAGCAGATCTGTCACATATTACCACAAAATTTGGCATATACAGGGGGCTGCAAAAGTAGGTATACAGTAAGGATTATACCAGTATTACCAGTATTATAATAGTGGTGCGAGGATTCATTGAATACTAGAATTCATTTAATTCATTAAAATCATTATTACCATTTTAAATATTTTTATTTTTGTAATTTGTTTCTAAAATACATCTTATATTTGCAGGTAAAGTGGAAATTTAACGTTTTGTTTTTCATTACTGTATACCTACTTTTGCAGCCCCTGTGTGTATATATATATATATATATATATATATATATATATATATATATATATATATATATATATATATATATATATATATATATATATATATATATATTCAAAATTCTGAAGCACTTATGTCTCTGCTCACACGTTGAAACTTGAAGCCTTTGTTCTTATTTACACACATGCACATGCATCTACTTCTAAAAAGCACAATCACCACCACCATCATGCAGAAAGACCTGAAAAAATTGTTCTCTGTTACAAAATCAGTTTTGAAAATCATGAAGCAGTTGGATTTCCACAATTCAGATAATTTTCAGCAAAACAGAGTCAAAGTGCCCAGACTGATGCAGTGCTTGCTTGACACATATTATGCCTGTAAATAGCAGGAAATCTCTCTTTCTGCAACAAATTACAAAGAAGAAACTGGGCTTATGTAGGCCTACTATAATATATATAGTTGCTGTCATGTTAGTGAAGTCATATGACATTTTGTGTTTGACACCATGGGCCTCTCCACACAAGTATTCTCTTGCTAAAATTGCCAATAACTCAAAAAATAACAAATACCCAGTTTTCTAGGCTAAATTTCTGAATTGAGCATCGTCTAAAACCCCTATTTTGATGTATTACATGTCTCTAGTATAATTTGGGGGTACCATAGTAGTATTTCTAAAAGCGGAAACCATTTTGGCCACCATCTTAGATTTCTCAAAATGCCCAAGGGTGAGAGTTTCACACCCACTCTAGGATGTTAACTCAGACCCTATACTACAATAATCCACAGAGAAAAGAACTTTATCAGAGACTTTATTATGACAACTTTATTATTGTAATAATTATTATTATTACATAAAACTTTATTTATTATTACAAATTATTACAAAACATATTAAAACTTTATTATTACAAAAAGTATAAAAAGAAATTAAAATACACCACAATTTGATGCACAAGGAATACCCTCTATACCAGGGCCACGAGCACAGCCAATGCCCCTGCTCGTCTCACTCACAGCTACTTCGGATGAGTGTCACTGAGAATCTCAATCTCGATTGCTGGTGCTAAATACCGAAATAATTCCATCTAACAATCTCTAAGGAGCCCAGTCAGAGTAAAATTCGATTTGAAGCTCAGGCCACTTTGTTGAAAATTTCCCCTGAAAATACGATCGCTGGCAAAAACAAGATGTCAGTCATCACAAATGATCGCTGGTGAAAACAAATATAAAGTGCAACTTTGAAGAAACATTTTTTTTTTTTTAAACGGTGAAAAATCGTCGAAATACATAGGAGGTCGTCAACAATATCCGAAAACATAAAAACCCCTGGTGTGGATACGGCAATGTACATAACGGCACGTCTGCATACTTCTTTTGTAGCTGAGCAGAGATACATGGGATTCGTAAGCAAGATCAATTCAGTTTAAAGTGCCATGTCCCATGGAATCGAGTTCCACATTTTTCCCATTTATAATTCGATCTTCATTCAAGGAAAAATACACTGCAGGATTGCAGGAGTGGAGATTCGAGGGAAATTGTATTTTTACCAAAGCAAGTACACAAATAAATACGTAATTATTTTTCCATTGATAACATGGAACATAATTTATTTTGAGACTGAGGAATTTAGGATTTTTCGAAATGGAAAAGTACCTTTGTTTGAAATGAAAAATCACTGCTTCTAAATATGTATGATATGCTGCAGTTATGGTAACTATATGCAAATTTTATAAATGAGAACAACAACAACAATTCACATTCAAACGTAAATACAAGTTTGATCAAACAATTTTGGTAATGCACTTTAAACATTTCATCCGACCTCAATCGCCAAGACATTCGGCATAATAGCTATGCCTCCCTGCACTTGTGGAAGACTATTTTTCATTCAATAGGCACCGACTCTCACAAGAGTGGGGGCGGGGGGGAGAAGAAAACTTGAATTGTTTTCCAGCACAGTATCCTCAATTTTCACCTTTCTTTTGAACTGGGATTCAACAGAAAACACAACAGTGTACAATGCGGAGCATGGAAATACGTTTGGACAAATGTCATTTGGCGTCAAAGGCATGGTTCGACCATGACTGGCAAAACAATTAGCAGTCTTGAGAAATGCGTCATGACGGTGAATTAAAGACTTGTGAACCATGATTTATTACCACCAAGGGTGGTTTACTTCAAGCTGGGAACATCACTACACCAACTTTGACCATGGAAATGGAGACCTTGTAACAAAAAACAAAAAAAACAAAAAAAACCCCCAAAAAAACACCTGAAACATCAACAAACAGTTTGTAATTTGAGAACCCAAAGTCAAAAATCGTAAAACCACAGAGCAAACCAACGCAGGTTACTGTATGACAAAACAACACCTAAAAAGACAAGTACACAGACTATTGTGCAGTAAGACTATAAAATAGTTCAATAGACAAGTTCATAGATAAATTTTATCAATGAAGTAGTAATGGTGTGCACATAGTGTGAGAGCGACATCTACCACACTGCAGTAGGCTTGATTGGAGCCGAATGGCCGAATTGCCAGTGGGATGTCCAAGTAAGTGTCGAGGCGTGAACTTTCGTAACCACAGTCGAGACACCGGACATAGTCCTTCAGCTTGCCTTGGTACAACTGATTGATGAGGTCAGCCTGGAATAAAGCAACATGCCACATCAATAACGGTTTCAGCATTCATAATGGCAGTCGACGAGGCGGTTCAATGCCACGTCCGCTCGACGCTAGTTCTTCCACACTGTAATAAGTGGCCCATTTACAAAAGTAAAATGCAATATTGTGACGAAGTTGTGGTACAGGTTTTAAAGATCAAATGGCCTTGTAGAAATCGAAAGAAATGCCCGTTCAAACCTGCTCAGTATTCTTCCATTTCTGCTCTAATGCATCGAACATAACTCGACAGAGCTCTTGTACATCATGCTGTTGCCAGGCTGTGCAGACAAAGTGAAACAAAGCAATTACTGGCCCAATCAACACAAAAGATTCCATGCTAAAACCCAACTGCATGCACAACTTGTCACTCGGGTTTCAACAACGCAAAAAGTGATGGAGGTGAAATCCCCCAAAATAAATATAATGCAAATCAATGTGCAATCTACCCTGGAAAAAGGGTTTACTCAAGATAATAATTATAATAAAAACACATACTTATGATGATAAAAAGATGCAAACACGAAGTACTAAAAGTCAGGGGACACTTAAATCCTTGGTATGCGATGCAATTGTACATCTTGCAATTCCCCTTGTCAAAATCAAAACCTTGACCTCAGTACAATAGTTGCTACTAGTTTTTGAAAAAAAAAATTAAATGATGGGATAATTTTGCATTCTATACAATGTGCATTCTTCAATTAGTTCAAATTTTGTGGTCAAGCTCATAAAATGTTGTTCTGATACATCCCACAGATGCTGCTATCAAACTTGAAGAATGAAATGGATGTGTCACTCCACAGTTTAAAGCATCAGGACTCCTGTTTGTTGCACGTTGTACACTGACCACGCCAAAAAAAGGCTTTTGTGCTTTATGTGGTATTCCATGGTTGCACAGCTTGATAAACGAGCTGAAATGGGCCGAGTAGTATATCTCAACATCGAGTTCCATTTAATTTTTCAACAAATGGCTTCTCCACCCAGCAGAGATCTTCCCTTGAGGTGAATTTTGATATACCAGATAAACAATCAAGGCACACACAGACAGATACACTGGTGAGAATGAACCACTCACTGGACCACATTGGTATTTGCTGAAAGGATCCTGACCAATACAGGATACCAGCCACACATCCACCCTGTTTATTACCCATTATATGGTCAAGATCGCCAAGTTGTAGCCAGGGAAAAAAAAAAAATATATATATATATATATATATATATATATACCAAAATCTGAATACAAATTCTGATGCAGTTGAAATCTTTGGAAAAGACAGAACCACTCACTGATAAAAGCAGCGTCAACTGCTATGCTACAAACCATAGCATTAGTCAACCTAAATAGTCTTGAGAGCCCATATGCTTTAAGGAAAAGCCAACCTCTTCTTCCTTTTTCCCAAAAGGAAGGAAATCAATGCACAGACGAGTTTTTGGACGATTAGCCATCATAAGCATGAAATGGATTCCCTCCCTCCTTCAAGAGTTGGAAATCTTCCAAATACAGTCAATTATGGTCGATTTTCATTCAAAATTGTGACAACTATGGTAACTTCTCCCGATGGGACATGATGCACGAGATCCAGGCAAAGAGAAAATAATATTTGTCGAAACTATGCTCTATTACACATATTACAATGGAATGGCATGATCAATTCTCACAGCAAGAAAGATATCCCAAGACTTTTGGTGCAGATACACAAAAACACCTGCACGCATCACAAAATCGACTGGTATACAGTCTCATGAAAGGTCATACCCAATTCCTGACAAAACAGGGCTGGCAGATTTTGTGCAATTGTTATGGTCAATTGTGTGACTCAGACAAAAGTGGCAATGGTTCTTCCAAAGACTTTGCAGCCAATCAGCTCGTAGCCCAAAACGATGTGGTGGTTATCATTCACATTTTGGATGATCTGCATACCTTTGGGTTTTCATTATCTGCCAATACACGTGTTGTAAATCCGCATGAGAGTACTTTATAAATGTATGCCACCAAATTGTCCCTCCAAACTGCAGACCAAACTGTGCAAAAAAGGAACACCATCTTCTTTTAAAGAATAAGGGTCTTCTTCAATCTTTATGCCATAACAGCACAATGTCCCACCTGTGGCAATTTACAATGAAACCACTCAATATGAAACAGCCCTTGGTTTTGTCCTTTATCTCCAACCTATTTCATTCACGGAGGTGATGCACCCCAAGTGATCCAGTCCACATATAAACAATGAAGACGCAAAACGATTTTGATGATTTTTGTCTCATCTTGTCGTTTTTGAGCGAGCGATGTGTCGAGCAGTGGGCAAGAAATGAAGCAGCCAATTCCACCTTCGCTGCTGTCCCAGCCAAAGCTTCGTGTCAAGTCGGTCGTCTCCACTGCACGCTTCCAGCTGGTCTGTAGTTGCACAAATAGCCGCTGAAGCTGGTAAGGAATAGACTTGCAGCCACCTTCTTCTTCCGTCCCATCAAACTCCCATCTGGTAAGAGGTAAAATTGCACAGAAAGATTGGGGAGAGGTCATAAAAGCACATTTATTGTTGTAAAAATCATAATGAACACACCGACAAAACCTTTGTTGTACCTGCGACATGCAGTGGAGTTCACATTCTGGTGACTATATGCAGTAACAGCAGTATTCATGCAAGCCTATCATTTATGGACTTAACACTTGGCATTCACAATTACCATATTATCCATACAATTCGTAATTCAAAGCTCAGAGCAATTGCGGATCCGTCAAAGTCAGGCTCTGTTTCATTCACAAAAATGCAAATAACAACCAGATCTAAACAAAAAAAAAAAAACACGTGACAACACAAGTGGGCAAAAACACAAGTGAGGGCTGTAAAAGTGAAAGGACAAAGAGGATATTAAACATACTTGTACAGTGCATTGCGAAATTCTGGAGTCATATACAGAGTCTGCAGTAAGCTGTTAAGATAGCAGGTCATGGCTTGGTTCACAAGACCTACGTAACCTGCAAGGATTGGGGGGAAGTAGAAAAAATAAAAATAAAAGGCGAAATAAAAAAAAAAAAAATCGCGAAAAGATAACCGATTGTAGTACATCTTAATTCACTTGTAGTATATTATTTATTTCGGAGAAAACGTATTGTAGTCAAAATAGCTTCTTCTTCTTCTTCCTCCATCGTTTGCAGCACATGGCTGCAGACCCAGCATCATTTTGTTTGGGTGTAGCTCTACCACTGAAGCAATGCCCCCTGTATGTTAGAGCAGAAGTTTGGCCAGGGTGCAGGCAGTAGGTCACCGGCACTACGCAAAGGACAGCGTGGAATCTTTGACATCCACCAACTAATGCTGCCAGATGGGATGCCCAGTTAACACACATCCGAGAGTTGAAACACATATTGATGCATCGCTCTGTCTGTGAAGCACCAGGATGACACTTTAATAATAATAATTAGAGATGGGTCGAGAATCGAACCCAGGCGAGACAGCTCAAAGGCAAGTGTGAATACCACTCAGCTATCTTTCCACCCCAACAAAATTGTAAACCGATTGGTACATGGAAATCACCATTCAAATCAATATCCCTAAAGTGTTCTTCAGGTATGTATGGACTGACGAGCTCTTCACCCATCCAACTTAAACGTGTGTGTGTGTGTGTGTGTGAATATGAGAGCGATTTCACCTCAATTCACAATACAGCTCTACATTGCCGTAGCCTTCAGTCAGCGATACATATTGCTGTGCACACAAACACCACTCCAAACACCATACCAGGAAATAATGGTTCATTTGTTCGTCTTGGAAGAGTTCAAACCATTCAAACTTGCAATTTACCAAGATGGATCACATTTGATGAGATATGGTCTGATGGTCCACGTTGGTATAATTTTCATATCTCTAATTTTGATGTTATATATCCCTCATTGAGGATGAAGGATCTCACCTGTATCTGATTTCCCCAGGATGGAGTAGCCGACAGCAGAGGATTCATATCCAGCAGCACTGGCCCCCTCTGGTGCATGTGAACTACCGGACTTCACCATGTTACCCTCCTCTTGTCTGGTGACTACAGCCAATCTGGGTGTGTCCTGCACACATACAATCGTTGATGCAAGTTCATGAAATGGTTGGAGCAATGCATTGCATTATCCATGTACTCAAGCTCACAGAACAAAGGAATGGTTAAAGCAATGGAAAAAAGAACATTTAATCACATTCCTTTGATCACAACTGGGTCAAAGTCGGAAAAAATGGAATTTGGGATCACTTGGAGTTCCAAATATCAGTGATTGCTTAATTGGTAAAAAAAAAATTTGTGTTACCTTCGATAATAATTATTGGAATGAAGCAAGCAAGATGCGATTGAATTCAAGGTGGCAAACAAATCTCGTTCTGGTCCTTAACATTTAACAGCGGACTTCTCAAGACACGTAGTTGGAGACATTGCAACTATGCCCGCACCAGCGGTTACCATAGCTTAAAGGAGCATGTAGGGTCAATTTTTCAAACATCAATTTGCATGAATTTCACAATCATGAAAATCCAAAATGTGGTTATAAAAGCTTTCATTTGGGTTTTTCCTCATAAATTCCATGCTCCAAAAGGCCAACGTGATGTTGCCTTTCTCAATGAAAAAATAATAATACAGCAATTGTGTTACAGGATCAAAAGCTTGTGGAGGAAGGAGCTGCGGCTCAAATCACGAACACACACAGACAGATGCATGAGACAACACTAGACTTGATTTTCATGCAAACGCAGCAGCTGGGATTGGTGGAAGTGACATCACTTCCCAGAGCACTCTGGGTGCAAGCGATATCATCTTTATGACATCGCTTTTCTTTCCGCACTCAGCGGAGCAATCGAGGAGGAATTTCCTCCCCCTGGATTCAAGAGATATATCCCCATAAATTAACCTTTCCACTCCACTGGAGCCACTTGATTACCTGTGCAAGCAGCACATTTGAAGTCAGGAACCACTTGCAGTCTACCCTTGATGCCACAACACCTCTTGTGCACCCAGCAGTTGCAGTACACCTTATTAAGCACACTATTGAATTGCTACACCTTTTTTAGAGACAGTAAAGGGCCACATCCCCCTTTTTCCCCCCCACACCACTAATCAGTACTTTTGTTATCTCTGCCACCAAAGGTGGAAGGAGGTTATGTTTTCACCCTTTTCTGTCTGTCTGTGTACAGGATATCTCAAAAAGTTGTGGATGGATCCGTATGAAATTTTGTGGACAGGTTGGGTGTGTGACAAGGAAGAATCTATTCAATTTCGAATCTGGATACGAGAATTGTTTAATTTCTAAATAAAAGTGATTCTTCACCATTGATAGATAGGGCTCAAACACGATATAGTGCTGTACAGCATGATATTTCAAAATTGTATTGGGCCCAATATGTTCTCGTGGATCAGGCATTACGTGACGGTGGTATGCGCTCTACCGACTGCCCTTCTAGTTTTCACTTTCAGTCCTCTGGCCTCCACACCGTATATTTACTTATTACCTCTTCCAAACTGTCAGCTTTCAGCACAAGGTCATCAGCATACAGGATGTAGTCTCAATAACCATGATGAACAGGATTGGGCTCAAGACTGACCCCCTGATGAACACCCACTTTCACTTCAAAATCCTCACTCTGCACTCTATTTACCCTCAAAATAAGTTTTTGAGCCATCATGCATCGCCATACCTACCAAAACTAACCAATCCTCTCCGCATCACTTTCTCATGGACCATTGCACCACTTCCCAAGGCACACTAATCGAACGCCTTCTCCAAGTCCACAAATATAAAGTACAGTTGTCGCTTCTTCCCCAGATATTTTTTCCTGTAATTGCCCAACTATAAAAATTGCCTCTATTGTGACCCTTCCTGGGGATTGCATTTCATGTATATCAACATATCCATGTCTGTCTCTGTCTCTGTCTCTCTCTACCCCTTTCATTCCATGGTCCAGCAGCTTCAGACCCCTACAGTTGCCCCAAACTAAGACATCACTGTTCCTTTTATAAATATTCACTAGTACACTCTTCTGGGACAGGTCTCCCTTAAAATTGCATTAACCAACTTGGTAATTAAATTTACTCCAATAAATCACCAGATTCCTTCAGCATCTGTGTGACAATACCAGTACTGCTCGCCGCTTTACCATTCTTCATTTCATAGATGGCTTTCTTCACCGATTCATTCTTTATCTAAAGTGGTGGGCCCTGCATGAGCTCAACTGCCTCCAAAATATCCCTGTTCCAAACAAACTCCTCATTTAGCAGGTGCTCATAGTAACTCCTCCAAGCATTTCTTATCTCCCCATGGTCAACTAGTACATTTCCCATGCCTACGGGAATAATTTTCTGTGCACCATCCTTAAAGTGCCGAGTGTCAACTGTCAGTGACCAAACCAACACCCCTCACTGGCTATTCTAGTAGGGAGGGTGACTGTGACATCCTGCCAGGACTAAAAACAACACCTGACGAAGGGCAGATGAGCTCCCTTCAGGAGCCAATGACCAGCCAGTACGGAAATGGTCTCTTAAAAACCACCCAATGGGGGAAATAAAATGGATTTTTTTTTTCTACCTAGCCGAGTTACCCCCTCCTGCACAGTGGTCTTGTGAAGAAGTTTCCTCATTTCAAAACGAGGTGAACGTTTTGCCAGTTTTCCTCTTCTTCATATTCTCTGTGGCTCTTTACATTTAGTGGCTCTCAGCCTTGTAGGTGTGATTGAGAAACTCAGATATATATATATATATACATATATATATACATATATATATACATATATATATATATATACATATACATATATATATATATATATATATATATATACATATATATATATATATATATATATATATATATACATATATATATATATATACATATATATATATATACATATATATATATATACATATATATATATATATATATATACATATATATATATATATACATATATATATATATATACATACATATATATATATATATATATATATATATATATATACATATATATATATATATATATATACACATATATATATATATATATATACATACACACACAAGGATGAAAGGACATCGTTGCATTGTAATGCGAGCAGTGCTGTGGCTAGCTGTACCTGTCAACACAGCTTAGATTGAGGCCAAGCATTTCCCATGCAAACAATTTACATCCACTTCATTTATAACTCTCCCACAAGCCTCAATCATGAAAAATAATAATAATAATTTGCCTACATATCAGAGTATGCGATTTCAATCCGGGACAGGTAAATTTTTGCCAAAATTACCGAGCCGGATCCAGACCGAGTTTATGCTTCCGAGTCCCAGTACTTGTTTCACCATGAGCCTTAATCACTTGTTCATAGTTAAAGAAAACGAGCAAAAGAGACAAAGAAACGCTCCTCAATTTAAATCGAAAAGCTTGTCCAGTAAAGAAAAGAAACGTTTTGAATTTTAAGAATGATTATGGATCCAAAAGAAAAGAACCGTGTGGAATGACATTTCAAAGACTTTGCACGGAGTTAAATATTGTTTATTTGAAACCAAACAATACCCCACAGGTGGAACTTAAAAAAAATCTTCACACCTGTCTGTAACAAACTCGAGTGAGCATAGGTCAAGATAGTGATTGAAGTATTGTGAGTGAAAGCAAATTTTAAGGGTACAGGAGGTTTGTGAAACTGAAGTGGAACAGCAAAGATTTGGGTGAGTGTTTCATCAAGGTTGTACGAATTCAGCATCCTATGATTGATGCTGCAATAGAGAGAATCGACAAGTTTTTGGTGAAAAGAAGAGATGGCCAGACGCTTGGTAATCAGCTGTGGGAATCATTATAGCTCGACACAGATTTATTGTACGATAGTTTAAGTCTGTGAAGGAATGGCTTTCAAGAAGCAACAATATCTGAATCGCTGCTTTTTGTTGCAGTGTTCAAGTTACAAGTTGAAATCGGGTCAACAGTGTGGCCACCATCAACAGTATGGATCAGAGAATACATATCAATGATGAAGATGATTAAAAGGCAGAAGCAATACCTTCGCCATTCATTCAAAATGCAACCAATTCATCTTTATCCAGATGTATTATCAGTACTGATGAAAGACGTCAGGTAAAGAAAGAGCAGGTTTCTGTTAAGCATCATACACCACAATTTATGTCATCAATGATCTCACAAATGGCACAAGATTCACAGGCTGACATACAAGTATTGAAACAAAACAGACATAATGGAGATGCAGCAAAGTCAGTTTCTAACACAAGGTTGGTGTGGTAATGCGAAGGAACAAGTCTTTTGAGGCGTATTGGCGACCACAATTTCAGCAATAGTGGTGATAAAATAAGATTGCATTTGTGGTGGCCCGCTGGTGTTGGCTTAATGGTTAGGGTGGCGGGCTTTGGATCCAAGGGTCCCGAGTTCAAATCCCGCTCAGCTGTTGAATTAATACCAGGTGGGGTTAACTCGGTCTGTCATCCTTCCGAGGTCGGCAAAGTGAGTGCCAGCATGCTGGTATAGTGTCGGAGTGGTGATCTGTCCAGGATTGTGCCCCATAGCCAAGGAGACTGCTTTAGCAGCACCAATGCTCTGCACAGAGTATGGTCCCTATCTCCTCTCCCTGTAGTGCAAGTGTGTAATAAAGGAACACTGGAGTTGTATCTATGCTGTCGGCTGGACTTGGCGAGGTGATTTATTGTGCCTGATACATATAGGCACTTGCAAATCAATAATGACGCAGGTTAATCCCACAAACCTGTCGACTTGGATTCCACTCTTCTCATTATGATTACTAGTGCATGCCTGTACGTGCAAACAAACAAACAAACAAAAAAAAAACTTTCAAACCGCGAGCCAGAAACAACAACCACACAGAATGTTCCTTCGCTCTCGCATGGCCATACGTGCATGGCCGTACGTGGGGAAAAAAAGAAAAGAACAAATACTTTAAAACCGCTTGCCAGAAATAACAACACAGGCCGTTCCTTTGCTCTCGCATGCCCGTACGTGCGTGGCCGTACGTGCAAAAAAAAAAAAAAACTTTCAAACCGCGAGCCAGAAACAACCACACAGGATGTTCCTTCGCTCTCGCATGGCCGTATGTGCAAATCAAAAAATAAAAATAAAAAAACTTTCAAACCGCGAGCCAGAACCAACCACACAGGCCATTCCTTCGCTCTTGCGTGCCCGTACATGCAACCCCCCCACCCCCCACTAAAAAAAAAACTTTCAAACCGCGAGCCAGAAACAACCACACAGGATGTTCCTTCGCTCTCGCATGGCCGTACGTGCAAACCAAAAAATAAAAAATAAAAAAAACTTTCAAACCGCGAGCCAGAAACAACTACACAGGCCGTTCCTTCACTCTTGCGTGCCCGTACGTGCAACCCCCCCCCCCACTAAAAAAAAAACTTTCAAACCGCGAGCCAGAAAAACAGGCCGTTCCTTCGCTCTTGTAAACGATGACTGGATTGGGGCATTGTGTTTATCGATAAATGCGCATAAGAAATCGAGAAATTATTAGAATATATTGTGATCACCATCCAGAAGTAGTGCGTGCCCGTACGGAATGTTCACATGCATTTCACGAATTATCGCTTGCATTGAAGTAACAACTGCTGTGATACTTATACACACATAGTTCATTAAAATCCACATTAAAATCAAGTTTACCTCCCTGTCTTTGCTTGACATGACATTAGCACTCCTACACCACGGTAACAAAGGCACCGATCGATCCCCAACGTAACCGGCACGGCACGTGACGTAATCTTCGGCCGGCCGCGCACCGGCCTACGCAGCCACACCTACGTGTCCTGTGATTGGTAACTAAATGGCGCATCGGCCACGCCTACACATCACATGTCCTGTCATTGGTTGGTAAATAAATGGCCATAACTTGGGAATCACTCGTCCGATTAATATCAAATATTGAAAAGGCACATACTCAGGTACCCAGCAATATAGCTGGCAAGTTTCAATTAGATCGGACCAGTGGTTGTCGGGAAACAGCGGTCACAGACACACAGACAGACACACACAGACAGACACACAGATTGCTGGAATTATAGATAGATGAAATGAGGTCAATGAGATGACAAATGAAGGGGTTGAATGCAGACTGCAGAGCAATGAGTAAGGAAACCCGTCGTTGTGAATCGTTTTTAACCACCAAATTGAGATGTATTTCGTTGGCAAGCATGTTGAGTGGAGCTGAATTCCTTAACACTTCCAAAGGCCACACCGTTTTGACAATTAGAAACAAAAAAAAAGTTGTGCACTTTTTTTGATAAATTATTTTCGGAACAATTTTTCTTCAATAAATAAATAATAATAAAAATTATCTCCATGTACACACCTTTATCTCGTTAGCACCTCTTCATAAACAACATTGCTGAGGAAACGGCGCTTCTTCTTTGTTTCCTCGTCCAGGGCAAGAACGCGGAGGCTGCTGGATCTGCCAACGTTTTTATAAATTATGTTTTAATGGCCAATTATTCAATTAGCACCAACGTATTTTGCCTTTTCGCAAGGAAAAACACAAAGAGAAGAGAAGAGAAAAAAACCCGTAATGGCGAACGCGGCTGAGTTTCTCTTCCCCATCGACCATGCCTACGCAGCAACGCTTCCTGTCATTGGTTGATAAAAAATGGCCGCGGCAACGGTTCCTGTCATTGGTTGGTAAATAAATGGCCATAACTTGGGAAGCACTCGTCCGATTAATATCAAACCTTGAAAAGGCTCAGGTCCTCCTCAGGAAAACATCCTCAGGTCCCCAGCAATATACCTGGCAAGTTTCAATTAGATCGGACCAGTGGTTGTCGAGAAACAGTGGTCACAGACACACACAGAGATTGCTGGAATTATAGATAGATAACGCCGTTTCCTCCAATACCCACTCACTGCCCCTCCCCCCTTCCAGAATTGCTTTGGCCAGGTTTGACCAGCACGGAGCTGGTGGAATGACTTTCACACCACAAGTGGATTTCAGAAGCATTCAAAGAATAAATGATGGCGACGACAAAGGATAAACCAGGAAATTCAGGCTAATTTGGGCACATTTTCATAACCAAAGTCCTGTACTTTTTATTTTATTTTTTAAGGCAAAAAGAACAGAAGCCAAGCTTCCAAAAAAGTTGCAAAAATTCTACACAATAACTTATTTTTTTCTATAACAGATTGACAGAAAATGGCACAAAAGAAAAACAGTGGAACAACAATAAATGTATACATAGAATAAGGAGAGGAATTGTAAGCACAGGGTCCCAGCGGGTTTAGTAAAGCTCAGTAATGGAAATGGGAGAGACTGCGAGGTGGCCGTGGGGTTCAAACAAAATCCTGTGCAGGGCTTAGCTCAAGACAACAGATTCAGAAAGACAGTGCCACAGGTGATAAGAGAGAAGAATGAGAGAATTGGCATGAGGACAGAGTTTAGACTTGAGGAGAGTCAGAAGGAAAGTTTTTTTTTTTTTTTTTGGCAGAATGTATGTGACCTGAAAGAACAGGGGCAGAGGTCAAAGGGCAGAAGTAGCGACACCAGAATAGAGCCAATATAAACTAGAAGGGCACTCGGTAGAGCGAACACCTCCGCTCTGCAATGCCTGATCCATGCGAACATATCTGGCCAAATACATTTTTGAAATATCATGCAATATATCGTTTTCAGCCCCATCTCAATGGTGAAGGATCACTTAAAAAATTAAATAATCATTGTATCCAGATCCAGATTCAGATCTTCACCAAAATCGAATCAATTTGTCGTTGCCACACACCCAACCAGTCCACCAAATTTAATCTGAATCTGTCCACAACTTTTTGAGATAACGTGCTGAATATCATTTTGGCCCCATCTCGAAATGGTGAAGAATCACTGAAACAAATTCTCATAACTGGATCCGGATCTTCCCCAAAATCTAATCAGTTCGTCCTTGTCACACACCGAACCTGTGCACAAAATTTCATCCAGATCCATCTACAACTTTTTGAGATATCCTGCACACAAAGAAACAGACAGACAAACAGACAGAAAGGGGTGAAAACATAACCTCCTTCACCTTCGGCGGCAGAGGTAAAAATGCAAGGGCAGTGATTTCTATTTCCATAGTGTACGTGTATTCCTAATTGAATCTGTTTGACTCCAGCTGAGAGCTTCTCTTTTTTTTGTTGGATAAAACCAAGTTTGTTGTGTTTGTGCATCTTCAAGATGAAGTTTCATTTATTTATTTTACTCATGCAACTCAAAAGTTTCTCAAATACCTTTTCAAAAAAAATCCTATTTCACATTGGGAAAAGACATACTTACTGGTGCTGACTGTGGTTGCTCGCCATCCTTGTCTGCAATGACAAGAAAATATTTCTGTCCAGGTTGAAAACCAGCCTCCATCAGTGGCTGGTTTGATTTCCAGTCAAGTGGCTCCTGCAAATATAATGTGGAAGTTCACAGAGCACTCTCAATCAAAAAAACAAAATGATTTCACAAAGTCACTATATATATATATATATATATATATATATATATATATATATATATATATATATATATATATATATATATATATATATATATATATATATATATATATATATATATATATATATATACATATTCCCCCTTTTAAGCACGAGCGGCGGCACCACAATCAACAGCAAACATCAGTGGCAGTCGATCGGCCATTTACAATCAGAGCCATTTACAATCGGCAGTCGCACCAAAATCTGCAGCCAACATTAGCGGTGGTACCACCATTAGCAGTGACACCACTACAATATATTGCCAACGTTAGTGCTAGCAATACAACAATAGACTGCAGACATTTGTGGCGGAACCATAATTGACAACCAACATTAACGGCGGCACATCAATCACGGCAAAATTTTGTACTGCACGAGCATTCACTATTGTCTATTTATAATGTAGTTACCATGGTCATTACTTCCTTGCTGAAAGATTTGCAAACGTTCCTTACACCGATTTCACGTTTTTGAAAATTTGTGAGCACAAGCGACGATACACAATCTTGAAATGTTAAATGTATTGTCCCGTCTGGACTTAAAATGATTGTTCAGTGAAAAGAAATTTAAAATACAGTAGTTCGCTTTTGGTTTGAAGGGAAACCCAAATGTAATTTTTCTTCTGATATCCATTGAGAATCATTAATCACTGTTTAATATGAAGGGGGGGGGGGAAATTTTGATTTTTTTTTGCCAATCACAAAGTGTCGAAAAAAGCCCGAGGGTATCGATTTTCGATTTTTCCAGTGACATCACATGATGAACTCACCTTGATCGAAACGGCAACTGACATGAAGAAACAGTGAATGTCAATTTAGGACTCCAATACCGATTCCACCGTTATTAGCAACACGGAAGGTTCTCACAATGTTGAAAGTGATCAGTGAGATTTCGAAGAAACTATTGGAGACAAAATTAGTTATGGAAATGGTTTCGGGGGGATTATGGCGCCGTATCGTTTTTAGCCTTGTACGAGTGATTCAGAGAAAGAAGGCGGAAGTGTTATTGAAGATGAAAATACAGTACTGGTCACATGTTCACTTTAGCTCGTTAGGGTTTGATTTTCCGTTTGACTGACTGTTTGTAAGGGAGACATTTTGTCTCGATTGATAAATAGGTTTATATATTACTCGAACAGAAATACCCGTCATTGCTCGACAGCACTGACACTGCCTGGTCACACTCGGACACCGCAGACAAAATGGGTGATGAATGCATTTTCCCTTCGTTGCAGACTGACCAGGTGTCTTGTACGTTATGGGATCATCCCGTTTCATACTCTCCCGGGACGCAATTTGTGTGTGTTGTGCCCCACTGTCATGTCCATGAGGTGTCTATGTCCATCCACAGTGGATGGGAGATTGTGGAGGGGGTGTGGGATGGTGGAGGATTGTGGGGTTTGAGGTGGTGGTGGATCGTGATGGATGATGGGGGATTGTGGAGGGAAGAGGGGTGCTGGGTATGGGGAGTGAAGAGGGGAGGGGGAGGTGAACCTTGAAAAAGTCCTCAGTAAAATCCTCTTGGAGGAGTAGATGATACATACTTTCTCTCTACTATAAATAGATGGTGGTTCATTTAACTGGCAGAGATTTGTGTTGATATAGATAATTATTTTTCTTGTGGTAACTGCTAGGTAATGGCAACAGGTGTTTGATGCACCGCTGAAATCGCCCATGTCCATGTACTGGTAGGTCAGTAGAGATGGTGTTACAGTTTTGAGCGACAGCCGTTTCTTCCACTTAATCATGGGGATGGTATCATCATCACAGGAGATCTTATGGTTATCTGTCATGATTGAGAGACGATACGTCTCTCAATCATGACAGATAACCACAACATCGAGCCATCTCTGTTGTTTCATAACAATGCTCTGAAAAATGTTCCGAGCACAAAAGCGAACATTTTCTCGGCCCGATCTACACTTGGGTATATTGGACAAACCTCGTCCAATTTTTGGCAAACAGGGTCTTTAGGCCACTGGTGTAGCACTAAACCATCTCAGTTTGTATTACTATACAAGCATCAAGGATGCAGCAACTTGGCATATTTGTAGAAAATCAAAAATTTTCGATTTTCAACACGTATGCCAAGTCGCTGAGTCCTTGGTGCTTGTAGAAGAATAATATTTCGACTTTAATCGCAAATTTACCTGCTTTACAATTAGGAATTCAGAAAGAGACACATCATATCTATTCTGTAGTGTATCAAGGGATAGATTAGGGTGGTTTGAGCATTTGGGTTCGCATTTAAAGGATGAAGCAGTATGCACGAAAACATAACACATGAAAAGTACACAAAACATAATGCAAGGTTCAGTCAATAATCTATCTGCAAAAGTATAACATTTAGATATAGGCTGCACAAATTAAAAGTAATGGCAATACCCCTGGGAGCTCACCTGGTAGCGGCTGGATAAGATAACGAGAGAATCACTAGCAGGCGTGGATGACCCACAAAATATGTAACGGAGAAGAAAGTAAATACCCATTTAGGTGGGGAAACGGCTGATTTTTTATTTTATTTTTAATGCAATGAACAGACTTTGGTGCATCACAGGAGATGAAGGTTGTGGTCAAGTTTCATAAAAATCGTGTGTGTAGTTACAGAGAAGAAATTGCAAGTGCTTATTGTGACGGATGGACGACGCGCAATCCCATAAGCTTCCAAGAACTACATTACAGGTGAGCTAAAAAATAAATCTCACATCACCTAAAATTCGGTTATGCCAAAAATTTTTTTCAGGTAATCCATTTTCTCAAAAAGACAAAGAAAAAGAAAAAGGAGAGAATAGTGAATAAATTAATTGCTGTTCTTATTGCTCCAAACTGGGCAATTCTGTTTTTCGTTAAAACTGAAAAGTACATCTTTGATACTTTTTCACGATTTGAGGTCACACATGATGCTGACCAGAACAATAAATGCATGAAAAATGTTCGTGGATGAAATATTGACCAAAGTTGCTTTAATCATGAAAAAGTATCAAAGATATGCAACTGGTGTTGCAACTACGTTTTGCAAGTTTGCAATAGTCATCATAACTGTTGGCAAAACACCCATTTTTTAAACATTTTCCAAGAAATGCTAAACCGGCTTTCCCAATACCATGGCTGCCAAGAGCTGTCTCAAACAAATGAGTATGGTTTTGCATAGCAGCTAAATACTTAGTCCAACCAAACAGCTCCACAGAACGTTGAGCATCCAATTTGCAAGCCCATAACAACAGTTTACCTAAAGAAACGGATTTCAGTTGTCGTGACCATTGGAAAACAACAACGGAACATTGATCAAAATCTGTACCGGTTCTGCATACTTTATATTATAATAAATTTACCATCAATTTATTGTGCACATGAAAATTTGAGATAAGATGCTATTTTCTTATCTGATTGCCTCGACAGAATTGAATTTTGACCACTTTTTTGCAAGAATGACAAATGGGTTTCCTGGCATGCCGACCGCTGATGCAATTCCCTCTTGCTGGTTAAGGCATGAATTTGGAATTTGACCATGGTGCCAGTGATTGCTCACCTACTGTTCGTGAAGGAAACTGTGGGATGTTTAACATCCACGAACAAATGCTGGCAGAAGGGACGCCCATTTAATGTCTATCTGAACACATTGGTGAACCATCATCCTGACTGTGAAACACCGGGATAAAAGTTTAGAGCTGGTTCCGGATTTGAACCCAGATTAGACAGCTTAGAGGTAAGTGTGCGGCAGTGCATACTTCTAGGGCCTAGAATCGAGGCCATCCTGTCAGCCCAGACAGGTAACAACACAGAGCCAAGTTGCAAGATGACAACTGAAATTGCTACAGAGAGAGAGAGAGAGAGAGAGAGAGAGAGAGAGAGAGAGAGAGAGAGAGAGAGAGAGAGAGAGAGAGAGAGAGAGAGAGAGAGAGAGAGAGAGAGAGAAAGAGAGAGAGAAAGAGAGAGAGAGAGAGAGAGAGAGAGAGAGAAAGAGAGAGAGAGAGAGAGAGAGAGAGAAAGAGAGAGAGAGAGAAAGAGAGAGAGAGAGAAAGGAGAGAGGAGAAAGAGAGAGAGAGAGAAAGAGAGAGAGAGAAAGAGAGAGAGAGAGAGAGAGAGAGAGAGAGAGAGAGAGAGAGAGAGAGAGAGAGAGAGAGAGAGAGAGAGAGAGAGAGAAAGAGAGAGAGAGAGAGAGAAAGAGAGAGAGAGAGAAAGAGAGAAAGGAGAAAGGAGAGAGAGAGAAAGAGAGAGAGAGAGAGAGAGAGAGAGAGAAAGAGAGAGAGAGAAAGAGAGAAAGAGAGAGAGAGAGAGAGAGAGAGAGAGAGAGAGAAAGAGAGAGAGAGAGAAAGAGAGAGAGAGAGAGAGAGAGAGAAAGAGAGAAAGAGAGAGAGAAAGAGAGAAAGGAGAAAGAGAGAGAGAGAGAAAGAGAGAGAGAGAGAAAGAGAGAAAGAGAGAAAGAGAGAGAGAGAGAGAGAGAGAGAGAGAGAAAGAGAGAGAGAGAAAGAGAGAGAGAGAAAGAGAGAAAGAGAGAGAGAGAGAGAGAGAGAGAGAGAAAGAGAGAGAGAGAAAGAGAGAGAGAGAGAGAGAGAGAGAGAAAGAGAGAGAGAGAGAAAGAGAGAAAGAGAGAAAGAGAGAAAGAGAGAAAGAGAGAAAGAGAGAAAGAGAGAGTAAGAGAGAGAGAGAGAGAGAGAGAGAGAGAGAGAGAGAGAGAAAGAGAGAGAGAGAGAGAGAGAAAGAGAAAGAGAGAAAGAGAGAGAGAGAGAGAGAGAAAGAGAGAAAGAGAGAGAGCGAGAGAGAGAGAGAGAGAGAGAGAGAAGAGAGAGAGATGGATTTATCCCTATTTGGAGGACAGTACAACACACAGCCAAACAAGAGGTCAGAGTGGAGGAAAAGTCGCAGCTTAAAGGAATCCTGGGAGTTGGGAGGTGTAACATCAATCCAAGGATAGTGAGAAATTGAGCCAGGGCAGGTTTCAGGTCTTGTATAAAATTGGAGACAATAGCCAGGGAGAGACACCAAAGAGTCAGGGATGTCCTATGAGAGCAAGAATTCTGTGAAACAGAAGTTGTCCAGTTGGTCAGGGTGCAGGATTGTAGGAGAGGAGGGGGAGGAGGAGGAGGCCAGGAAGAGGTGGCGAAGCATAGATCGTGGTGAAGAACAACACGTGGGGTACTCCTGATGAAGAAATAAGGAGAGTGAAGCATTTTAAAATGGTTTTCAATGCTTTTAAAGGAAAAAGGAAGAAGCGTTTATATTCAATGAAGAGTTTACAGATATTGAAGAAAAGGGGGGGGGGGGGGTGACAATGGTGTACAGGAAGAAGGAAATTCAAGTAGAATGCAATCGATCATTGTGCAGGGGAAATCTTTTAATCAATGATTTTTTTTAAGCGAGGAGGGGAAATAGGATAACGTCGAGGAAGGAAATGTACAATATTTGGGAAGAAAGAAACAAAACAAAGAAAACGGAGACTAAAATAACAGAATTTTGGCAGTGGTTATACGAGGAGTGGCCTAAGTCGGCCTTGAACAAGACAAAAACGAATTTGACAAATACATAACAAGGTACGATTCAACACGGAAAAGTGGACGGAGATACAAGCTGCAAAATTGGGATGAAGATGTAAAAGAAAAAACACGACAAATCCAGTTGGGAAAATTTAGCTTTAATGGTGTGGAAGCGGCAGCTGCAGATTTGGCCAACATGTTGAAAATAAATAAATAAATAAATAAATAAAGTCGAACCGTAAGTCAAAAAGTCCAATGGTTCTGGCACCCTTTCAATATAATTTTGCAGATTTATAATCTGCAAAATTAATTTCAAAGGGCACTCGACCTGAGACACGTTGAAACCAAAATTGAATCAGTTCATCTTTGTACCACAGTTCATACTTGGTGTCAAGTTTGATTGAAATCCTTTCTGTGGTTCACAATTTATTGTGGTCACAAATATTTTCAATGAAAGGTCATTTGACTATAGATCTTTGATGTATGAACCACAAATCTAATGAGTTCTTCTTTGAATCATTGTACATAATTGTACAAAGTTTGGTCAAAAACCCTTCGGCGGTTCACAAGTTATTCCGGTAACGAAAATCGACGCATGCACAGAAGCACAACACAAAAACATAATGCCTCAGAGCACGGTCTTCAACGGTGGAAGCATGGAAAAACTTGGGCAACATATCAGAAGGACTTAAACATGTTTCTGCCCAAAATTCATGATATGAAAAGACTAACAGTTGTTGGTAAATAAAATCATTAAAGCGACTTTTGGTGTTGATCGAGGCCAATTCTTCCATTCTTGATATACTGTCATTTCACACAAGGTGTACTTCCATTAGACGGGCAAACTCCAGACAGTATGTGAGATTTTGGGTGCTTGAAAACGTGAATAAGATCTTCAATTACAACAAAAAAAATAATTCAGAATGTCGCTTCATTGTTGGTCTGGTGATCAGTCTTCAAACAGGCAGCACTTCTATTTTTTTGATGTTATGTCAGTGGGAATGGCTACTTGTAAATGCTAAACATTCCTCTCAGTAGAATTATGCCAAGCAATTTCCGATGAGATGCCAATATTTTCATGCAGGATCGGCCGTGCCCACACATTACAGAAGAAGTCTTGGATTATCTCCATTGCCGACTCAGTGTTAGGGTCATCTCAAACAGGTTTCCTTGCACACTTTGACACAGGCCTCTCCTGGCTATAAACAACACCACAACTTCATGCATGGAACATCTTATGTGGGTTCTTCAAGGAGCAAGATAGCCCACTGTCGCCAACATGAAACAGAGAGCAGGGATTGCACGTGCTACATTAATCAAGATATAGAGGGAGAAGTTATGGGCAACATGGGAATGCAGATATGTGCTTTGCTTAATCGAATGGTGGTCGTATCAAACATGTCCTTACATGAAACATAACCTTAAACGCTTATACCTTCCTTCACACCATAGTACATACAGTACCAGTTTGACCTTTCTATCAATACTTCATTAATTATAAATGTGTAAAACCATGGTGTTTCACCTGGAGTGCACTGTACATCAAAGCAGGTATTTCAAAGTTTATAATTACAACAAAAATTTCATTCAGGTGACGAGATTAAGTGTTTGATGATTCCTTAACCAGGACACCACAGGTTGATGAACCATAATCAGGGGTGGAACCAGGATTCTAGGTTGGGGGGGGGGGGTGGCTGAGTGCAAAAATTTACATTGCATTGAAAAATAGAATTTTGCCGAGCAAAGCAAGGTTATTTAATTGTTTGTCGTTTCAGAATGTTTACGATTCATGTACAGATTTTGGATTTGTTTTGATAAAAAATAATAAATGAAATGTTCATCGGATGGGATAAAAACTCGGGATCTCTTGTGTACTGAGCAATGGTTAAATTACATTAAAACACACAATCTGCTCTCTTTCTTCGATGGATAATTCACAATCATGATGCATAAAAGGACCAAACCAACAAAAGATAAGATTACCAACAACACCACATCACTCGTAATCATCATTACTAAATTCCAACACACGGAGAATCTCTACCAGTTAGTGGAGTTAAAAAATAAAATTGTACAGTTCAACTATTTCTTTCCTTTTTTCCTATGTGCACATCATGGTCCTTCAATTCTGTCTTTTTTGGAAATAAAAACAAAAAAAACTGAATACCGCTATTAAATTCTTCCCTTTTTGAAGAACTACATCATCCGCATCAGCTGTTGTTGTTGTTGTTGTTGTTGTTGTTGTTGTTGAATGGAGGAAATTACGACGACAATAAGTGAAACTATACTGAAAATACCAAATTAATATCAATCTTCTTCAACAATGTCGAGTACCAAACAAACCCTGATTTTTGGCACAATGTATTAATGCACTTCAAAAACGTAAACATGATTAAACACTTAAAAAAAACATTTTCTTAAATGTAATCATTGCAGATTTTACGTTTAAATGTTTTGAAACGCTATGCAATATGAGGTAGGTTTACCTACCTTATTATATATTTAATCTTCCCAGTAGAAATTGTTAGAAAATGCACTGCACCAGGCAGTTTCCTTTCACACATTCCGAGACCGCATCTTCGGCTATATACACCTCATTACATGTGAAAAAAACGATCGCTTTTGACGGGAGGGGAAGGGTTTAGGGAGCCTAATGCCCAGTGTGCCTCCCGTCTCCACCACCGCCCCCCCCCCCGGTTCGCCCCTACATATGATGAGCACCAATTTATAATTAACAGTCAAACGAGAGTTACATTTCAACTTTTAGGTTTTTTGCTTTTGTTTTTTTTGCGAAGACACACCTGACTCAACTCCGGATTCTTCCATTTGAGAGTGAAGGAGCCTTCGAGGTATTTAGCACGTGTGGCGACATCCCCGTGCAAGGCTTGCAGCGTGCTGGAACCAGGCAAGTTAAAAGTGTACCGTTGAGTGTCGGGGCTCGTGCTGTCCTGCACGATGCACAGAATACGAACCTCTTCTGCTGCATCTCCCTCCTATGTGCACGCACGCACACACTATAAAAGGAAGGTCATTCCTCAAGGGTAGTCCAAGCTATTTTGCAAAATATCACTTTCAAATGTCAGGAATTTGTGCACTTACGTAAACAAAGCAATTTCAGAACTACAACAAACTATCAAGGATTGCATCACCTCGCCCAGACTTGTTTTATGTGGTTTTATAGTACGTCTTTTATAGACGTACGTACATTCTAAATTGTACACACTTTATAGACGTACTAACATTGTAATTGTACATACTATATCGAGGTACTAACATTCCAATTGCTTGATAGACGTACTCACATTCTAATTGTACATACAGGGTGTCCTTGCTCAACGTTGTCCCGGTTTTTTGTTATAATGTCGATAACAATTAGACACCAAGGCTTCAAAGAACGTCGTGATTATTTACCCATAACTCGCTATTACTCATCGGTCAGATTGAACTACTCCACTATTAGATTGTTTTATTTTACTAAAGGGTGATTTGTTGTAGTTTATTTTACATTAATTTACAGTTCTGGATTACAATGTACAATGCAGAATATATAAACAATGAAGTGGGTGAATTCACCAAAGGGTGAAGCTTTTAATCAGGGTGAAGGAACCCAACATACCTATTTCTCTTAGCTTTTATGACATGAATTTATCCATTTAATGTCATTTCACTTAATGTTGTGGTTTTTCAAGAGTTAACCAAGGACCAAGTGTACTTTATGAAGGTACTTGGTTGAAAAAAATTCAAGAGAGATCGTGTACTACTGGCTACCACTCGGTGGCGTTTGTGGCCGATGTTAGTCAGCACATTCTGTGTGGACAAACAGAAAGACCAACCAACCCAAATGCAATATCCTCTCCTTAGTGTAATAAAAATAAATACTAGAACAGCACTCAGTCAAGAACACATCTCCACCAGGCTGAACAGTTTACGTTTTGTATCCCATTCATAGGCCGGATCTGGACCTTAACCAAAATCAAATCACCTTATTCTTGTCACCTAACCAATTTATCCACCAATTTTCGTCTGAATCCATCAACAACTTTTTGAAATATCATGCTATATATAGTTTTTGGTCCCATCTCTCAAAGGTGAAGAATCACTTAAAAAATTCTCGGATCCAGATCTTCACCAAAATCGAATACATTCGTCCTTATCACACTTCTAACCTGTCCACTAAGTTTTGTCCAAATCTGTCCATAACCTTTTGAGATATCGTGCTTCATATTGTTTTTGGCCCTATCTCTCAAGGCGAAGAATCGCTTTTTAAATTCTTGTATCCAGATACGTCCGAATCCATCCACAACTTTCTGGGACATCCTGTTCACAAACAGAGACAGACAGACAGGAGTGAAAACATAACCTCCATCCACCTTCAATGGCAGAGGTAATAATAAAACAAAATTGCTCCACTCTAGCGGATATCTCGGGCAAATATATTCAGGTGAGAACTAACAAATAAATTTAAAGTCGAACCCCTCCCCCCCCAAAATTTTTTTTAATTTCTGATAGATTTTGTCACATTCAACATGACCTGACATTGTTAATAGAAGTTGACCAGTGGACATGTGGCTGTGAGTGTGCAGCAACAATACATTTAAACATAGGAACATTTAATTTCAGTCATCTCTTGAAGCTTAAGTGGTTGAGATCAATTTTTTTTCAAAAGGATGAAAACAAAATAAAATAAAATGACATACAAAACAAACTTTCGTGCAATTATTTCAGCCAAATTTGTTCGAAAGATCGTTTACTTGCCTTCCCAATGATGATTTAACAAGATTAAAACTGGTCCATCAAAATAATGGTTTCTGCTAAGTTCTCACCATCCCAGCCATTGGGACCATACTCTGTGCAGAGCGTTGGTGCTGCCTAAGCAGTCTCTTGGGCTATTGGGCACAATCCTGGACGGGTCGCAACTCCGACACAGGATCCCAGCAAGCTGGCACTCATTTTTGTCAACCTCGGAAGGATGACAGGCTGAATGAACCCCAACTGGTGTTAATTCAACGGTGGAGTGGGATTTGAACTCAGGACACTAGGATCCCAAGCCTACCACTCTAGCCATTAAGCCAACACCAGGCATTAAGTTCTCACAATGCAATTGGAATTCATCACCCAGCCCATTGTGCATTCAGCCGATCTGCCAGATCTGTCAATCTCACTGTCCTTAGTGCACAACAGGTATGACAGGTATGTGGTGACATGGACATGGGAACATGCATTTGAAACCAGTGAAAACAACTTCTTTTGGCTGCGATGCAATTGTGGATAGCCCTCGTCAGAATTAAAGACAGCAAAGCCAATGTTCTTAATTTCCCAGTGGATAAAATTGGATATATTTGAAAGATAAAAGTGTTTGAAAGGGGAGGTAGGACGACTCGACAGCAGCCACGTCCAAGAGCCATCTCCATTCCTTTTGAAGCCACAAGTTCCTCATCGATTCCTGAATGGAAATAACACGTGCAGGCATGCAATGTATATATGTGTGTGTATATATATATATATATATATATATATATATATATATATATATATATATATATATATATATATATATATATATATATATATATATATATATATATATATATATATATATATATATATATATATATATACACACACATATATATATATATATATATATATATATATATATATATATATATATATATATATATATATATATATATATATATTAGGATCTGGCTGTGAAATGAAGCCTTTTTTGCATTCTGCACGCCTGATTTTGGGGACATATTTTATGCACCCGATCATCACAGTCCAATTTTTTTTTGTTTCCCAGGTCAGTCAAACAATCAGTTTGGCAGTCTTTATGCAAATATCTAGGCTATTGAATGAAGAAACCAAGCAAGAGATTTTCAATTACATAGATGCACAAGCGGTAGGGAACCTAATTTATGCACATGACTGTGTGGGCTGGGACGGTGGATTTGTCTGTGGATGCAAGACTGGGTATAAATACAGGATATACAAGGTTTGTGGGGCTCCTTAATGTGTCAGATGAATATTGTTCCTTTGTTTCCTTTAGAGAAATGAGTATGAAGAAAATACCAATATACAGACAGTCTGTCCAACATAAAACCAAAAGTTTGTCTTCAAGATAAGTTAAACATAAACAAGAAGGAAAAGAAAGATAATAATTAGTCTTGAGAAAAAGGGCATGGGAACAGTTGTTCAACCCTTGCTTTGCATTTCTGAGCACGGTCGATATTTGCTTTGTTCATGAATGCGAAACAGGTATGATGGCAACCATACGAAGCTGAGGAGTCAAACGGAACAGTCCGGAGACCTTCTGCCAACTCTTCGCGGAGAAACTGACGATTATGGAACGATCCTCGAGAAAAAGATGCACTGAACAAACATCTTTTGGACGAGATTAGCTCTGTTGGTTCACCGCTAGACAGCGCCATTTTGACTGAATGCCTGTTTCTCCGCCCTCACAGCGCGTGGCAAATTTATTGTTCGAGATGAAATATAATTTCGCCCAAGTGCAGTAATGCTAAACTGAATGTTTGGAAGTGCAAACAAGGTAATTTGCGTTTGGCAATGTTCAAATATATAATTCAACTGAAATAAAATGAAGGTTCGAAGGGCTGTAGAAAAAACAAAACCCCATCAAAACTGAAGTTTACCGCCATCAATGCATCCTCTTTTACACCACCTTAATTAACATGTTAAATTAGTCCTTAATGCCTGTTGTTTGTGTCCTTCATGACATCCCTAAAAAAAAATTTATTTCCCATTTCAAAATGATTTTCAATTTTGTTTGACTGCCAAACAGACAGAGATTGAAGCAATTGCTTTGCCGCGAGTGTGCAAGCGAACTCGGGATGACACTCCGTACAATTTGCCAAATTGAGAGCCAAAGTACTGCTAAACTACAGGTTAGTGTTCCAATTGATGACCCGATTCATGTTCTCCAGCGTTCAACATATACAATTCAATTGAAATTAACTAGTTCCTCGATAAAATTAATGGACTGACAGACAGAGTGAGTGAATTGCTTAACCCGCATTGCACTCACGCATGAGATAAAGGTCTATTTTCAGAAAATTTCCACAGAAATATTTTCAGAAAAGACAACAACAGGGTTGGTGCTGAGAACAAGATAACATGCAGCAGCTACAAAAAAAAGCAAATGGTTTTCGTCGTTTTAAAGAAATGTAGTGTCTGTTTTTGTCATTAGTTGTTGTTGTTCTTCTTTCGGCTGCTCCCTTTCGGGGTCACCACAGCGGATCATCCGTTATGATCCGCATACTGATTTGGCATAGGTTTTACGCCGGATGCCCTTCCTGACGCAACCCTCGTCGCCTCTTACAACACAGGGATAAGGATTGGGTTTCGCCATGATTCTGGGCTGCCCTACACCCTCTCATAGCGCGGCCCAGTGCAGAGTCCCCGTCCTCAAGCGATCCTCCAACCCAAGCCTCCGAGTAGCCGGATTATAGGCGCACGCCACTACGCCCGGATCTGTTTTTGTCATTAGTATAGTTATTAAAAATCATGAGTAATAAAAGCAGTTAACTACAAGTGAAAGTATGGCACATCTGGATAAAATAATCCTTTGGGCACAATGACGATTTTGGTTCCCAAAACAGCTGAAGAATTTGACTGACCAAGTGGAAGTGACAGAAGCAGGTGCAAAGCATGGAGGGAAAGGAGGGAGAAATTTGACAAGTCTATTGAAGGAGAACTTCCCATTGTGCTGGTGTGAGCATTTAAACATGACAAGTAAAAGTAGGAGGTACAAACAATCCTCAAAAATGCAAGCATCAGTACATGCAGGCAGCATTCAGGTTTCACACGCTGGACAATAAAGGCAGTCTTTGGTGACATTCTGCAAATTGGTCTTGTATTACTGGTGATATTATGCTGGGCAGCCACACCAGAAAACACGTGCAACCACTTGGAGCAGAGCAAGCTACCTTAACCTTCACAAGTCTTTTCTTCAGCATCTCATCAAGCAAGTTCCATTTGAGATCCTGCTGCAGATGGACATACAAGGACTCAGGGCAAATTAGACAAGTTTATATTGATAATAACAACGAATGCAAATGGGAAAAGTACACAAATAAAATTACTTCCTTGAAAGAAAAGTGAAAGCTGACAAAAAAAAAAGAAAAAAAATCTCAGTTCTTTTTGACTCTTGCATAGCATTTTGCAAGCTTGAAGGATAGCTTCTTCTTTTTCTTCCACTTTTTCTTATTCTTCCAATAAAGTGCAGACAACAGCAAACTATCTAGCCAAACATGTGCCAATAAACTGTTTTCGCAGCACCAACAGTCAATCCATCACAAAGTTTGATTATTTTTTTTGATTGAGAGCATTTAAACAGCCAACGTCACACTGGAACTAGGATAACCAATAAAATTTAAAAAACATCACGACAACACAAGAACATTCCATATCTTCATTTTGGTTTACAATTTAAGGAGAAAAGAGCAAATTAGGCTTTATACAAACTTTATGCTATGGAATAAAACTTTAGCCACTACGGTAACAGCAAAAGATGGCTTTTGTTTTGGAGGAATACCATAGCATGATATATTTAACATGCGGAAAGGATCAGCCAGTGTTGTGTCAACACATGGAGGACAGTATGCTCTGAAATGCAGCATTTCTGCTAAAGCATCACATCAGCATTGTGAAAGCCAGACTTAAGTTGTAGAATTCAAGTTTTCCATGAAGCTCTCTCATGCAAGTACAATGCAACAAGATATCCAATTGGCTGCTGAGATCTAAAGAGATTAGGTGTATTCAATTGGCTGGATTTAAATTCATGCTATTTCTGCAGGAATATGCTTAAACTTGTACAAAAGCCCATCACAAATGATGGGTTGGAATTATTTTATCCGAAATATTCAAGGAGACTGGAAGATATATGCTGCTTCACGGCAAAAAGCATTATTTTAAGACACGACATGTACAAATATGATCCGATTTTCTTTATCTTCTGTTAAGTTTCGTTTCGACGGTTCAGCCTCATAAGTGTGCCAAAGTCTGAAGCCTCGGCCTAGCGTCAGGTGTGCTCATATCTTTTCTTTATTAGACATCCTACGGACGTAAATGAACACTCGTTTTACTCTGTGCCCGTTACACATCACGTGCAGTGAATTTTACCTCCCTGCGCCTTGTATTTAGTTATTTTAAAAACGCTTCTGTACACCGCATTTGAGGCATGGTTGCAAGTCACTACATTTCCAAGAGAGAGATGTAATCACTCTTTTATGAAAAAAGGTTTTTCGAGTTTTTTTTAATCCTGAAAATAGACCGCAGTGAACACAGTCGTGTTAAAAGATTGGCCTTTAAAACCGTTTTTAAATTGTCCTTATGAGGGGGGGGGACAGATAAATACACAAACACACATGGTGTTTTATACAGGTAGATATTTCACATTCAACTTCATATTTACGTTTGCCACCTAAGGTGGGTGGAAGTTGTGTTTTCACCCCAGTCTATCCATCTGTGAACAGGATATTTCTTGCAGTTGTTGACAGATTTTGGTGAAACTTGGTGAACAGGTTGGGAGTGTGACAAAGAAGAATAAATTCATTTTTGGTGAAGATCCAGACCTGGATCAGAGAATTTTTAAGCGATTCTTCACCATTGAGTGACGGTTAAAACGATAAAAACAGTATATCAAAAAGTTATGGGCGGATTCGGCCAAAATTTGGTGGACACGTTGGGTGTATGACAAGGCTTGATTTGATTTTGGTGAAGATCGAAATCCTGATCCTGTTGAGGATTATTTTAATTTATGATCGATTCTTCACCATTGAGAAAAGGGCCAAAATCGACATAGAGCATGATATTTCAAAAAGTTGTGGACGGATTCGGACGAAACTTGGTTGGTGAGTTGGGTAGGTGACAAGAACAAACCGATTCGATTTTGCAGGTGCAGATCCAGATCCGGCTTATCACACACAAGCATTTAAAGGCCATTTTCCCTGCTAAAGCGGGGGTTAGCCTTGCTAAAGGCCCGGTCACACCTTGACGTTTTAGCCAGCGATGGCAACGTATTAAAATGTATCTAAAACGCTGGCTTACGTTGAACTTTTGATGTTTTTTTTAAAGATTCGGACGTATTCATAGCGACTTGGTCTTATGTATAACGCATTGGTAACGGACACAGAACGTTTCGTTGTGTTATAGATAACTTATACCAACGAATGCTGAACCTGTTGTTGGCCTACACAACCGATGCCCAACGATAGTCTAACTTAGGCATAGCGCGTTGCACGCATCGCCGACGATGTCGTGATGTAGCCTATTAAAAGGCTGACGCACAACGATTCGAATCATAACTGCCGTAGAAATGGAAGTGACAACATCGCGGTCACACCTTGGCGATCTTGCCAGCGTATGCCGACCTAAGAAAAATGTGTCTAAAACGTTGGGGGCACGTCAAATACGGTATGAGTAAGTTTGGTATACGTGAGTAGAACGCTAAAGTGCGCTATCATACGTCGTAGTAAGTAGAGTACGTCAATAAATTTTAAACATGTTCAAAATTTTACGACGTACTCGGCGTATGACACACGTTCAGCATGCGATGGGGATAAGTTTTACACACGATATGTGGACGCTTACACACGTCCACAAAGGCTACTTATAGGCCTTGCTTCAAGGCCTGTGCCGGCCCACTTCATCGGCAGCTGTTGTTTTGCTGCAAGGCCTGTGCCGGCTGGATCGTTTGCAGCTGCTGTACTTCGAGGCCTGTGCCTGCCAGTTCGTCTGCCGGCTGTGCTTGCCTGCAGCGGCCTGGTTCTGCAGGCTGTGTTTGCCTGCTGCCTTTGCCATGCCATGCCCACGGCCCATGTTCACCAGCCCCGTTCAATATTGCTTTGCACCCCCCCCCCCTGTTCATTTCCATGTGCGCCAGTATCAAAGCAACAGTTTGCAAGCTGCAAGAACTGCCCTGTTGGCAGCTACAACACGGGCCTGCAGTGGCGGCCCGTGCACCATGTTTGTGTCCATCCATCCATCCGTTGTGTTCATTGCGTGTGCCACTTGAGCTGGCACGGAGACTGCGTTTGTGCAGCCCATGCACCGTTGTGGTTCACTGGGTTCATTTTCAAAAGGGAAGGCCTTGGACTGCGTGTGAGCAGCCGGCCACATTCCCTGTCACCTGCATTGTTGAGTCAGAGACTGCATGCGAGCAGCCTGGCTCCCTGCTAACTGCTTTCTTTTTGCAGAGTCCATTGATCCTGGGCCATGGTTTAGTGTAAAATTTGTAAGTTAAGGTTAAGATGTACTGTAAATATGAGTGCGCCCCCGGCATGTCTGTCTTAGCGCCGGCAATTTTATTTAAGTCGTCCGTGTGAGTGGGTTTGTTTGGGTAGTTACTCAGCCGTCAGGTTATTTATTTTGGGGACACGAATACCATGAATGTCGCACTCAGGGATCCGTAGGTAAAATGTACTAGGGGAGAACTACACATGATGGCACACGAAAATTTGACGACTCGGGACGAGTCTGTAAAAAGGGGAGGGGGTAGTGTTGTGGTTGACGAAATTCGCAAACCACCATTTCGGTCCCGTAGGTGAGATATCTCTGTAAGTATATGTGTAGTTAGCCCAAACCCGTTGTTTAGAGGGAATAAATGTTATTCATTCGGGCTGCGACCCTTTTAGATAGCCGTTTTTCTTTTACTATCTTTATTTTGGACCAACCGCCATTACTACCACCACAACCACCACCAACCGCATCTCGACAACCACAGCCACCTTCTCCAGAACCGCCTTCACAACCGCTTTCACACACCAACCACCAACCGCAACGCCGCTTCACAACAACAGCAACGCCAACAGCCACGACCTTTACCGTCACATCTCGCTCTCGCAACCATCGCATCACCGCCATTCCCGCGCCGCTTGTGGGCACCGATACTGGACTCGTACAGGCCGCGCACTGAGCATCGGGTGCAAAAACACCAGCCTTTCCGAGAAAGCGGATCAAGAATGATTCACGCCCAATTCTGTTCCGTCCTATCAGCGAGCGTGGGACGATTTGGCCACGCCTCAAGGCGCGTCGGAGTATAATCGCTATATGCAGATTCGCGGATCAAGAATGATTCACGCCCACTTTTCCTTCGTCCAATGGGCGAGCGTGGCTCCGCCCCCGAGCCATTCCTGATCCAAAAATCTGCATATGATTTCTCCTGTCGGACTATAAAGCACCGAGCGCGGAGCGAATCGAGGCAGTTGGAAGGTTTTTTCAGTTTCCGTGTCGAAGAGTTGAGAAGAGAAAGGCAGTTGGACGGAGTTGGGAAGAGTTGAGAGTTTCGGCAGTTGGACGGAGTTGAGAAGAGTGGAGAGTGGGAGAGTTGGAGAGTTGGAGAGTTGTGGCGGCGGCGAAGGCAGTTGGACGGAGTTGAGAAGAGTTGAGAGGGAGTTGAGAAGAAGGGGCAGTTGGACGGAGTTGAGTTTCTGAATCGAGGGAAGAGTTGAGAAGAGGAAAGAGTTGGAGAGTTGTGGCGGCGGCGAAATCAGTCGAGAGAGTGTCTGTCGGGGTCCGGAGAGGCTGGAGAAGCCAAGAATCTTTGTGGAGGTCGGCGCTCGTGTCAGAGTCGGGGAGCTGCGGAGAGGGGAGGCCAGTGACGCGATCGAGGTCGCAGTGGCGTCGCTCGTCGCGGGACCCAAGCCAGCCAGATATCCTCATTCCCCCGAGCATCAACAACCCCCTCCTGTTTCCCCCCGCGCTGAGATAGTGTGAGAAGGGGGCCCCGTTCCCACCCCATTCCAGGCAGTGCCAGCGAGGCCCGCAGAGTCGGGGCGCCGCCGCCATTTTGCGGCTCATCACCAGACGGGTAGGCTCGACGCGGTCTCGGCCCCAGGCCCGTCTGCCCCCTTGTCGATGAGGGTGGCCCCTTTTTCTTTTGCTTTGAGTATATGTGTGGTCGGCGCCGTCTGTGAAGTAAAACTGTATAAGTGTTGCCGTGTGCTCGGTAGTCGGTAGTAGATCTGCATTGTGTTTCTTTTGTTGCATTTGCTTTTTGTGCAGAATTGTCGTGTTTCTTTTACATTTGCTTTTGGTGCATAATTGTAATTGTATATGTGTGCTTTCCATTTGCCGTGGAATAAATGTGCTTTATGTTGAACTGTTTTTCCCGTTTCGCTTCGTCTTTTCTTTTATTGAATCTCCATCTTACTTCACGTAAAGGGTTGGTCGTGGGCTAAAAACGCCCAATAATTAATCGAACCGTCGAGGTTGACGATAACACCGCTCGGTTATCCCGATAGTACGGAACGGGTCGCTTAAAGTTGCCCGTGTCCGAAGTCGACCTGCGGCGAGGTGCGATCGCCCGGTCTACCCTCCGTGTGGGTACTTAGGTAGGTCGAATTTGGCGAGCAACCCTATCCCACGCGGGGGGCCGATTGGCACGATCGTGGTGAGGCCGAAAGGCCCACCCGTGACTAGTTCCCGGCGTTAGTCCCAGAGGGTCACGACGGGATTGTCCGTCCGGTGGGCGACGTGCCGAGATTCGAGCTACGTGGCCGCTCGCACGCCGGAGGGCGCGAATCCGCAACAATATGTACTCATGAAAACAAATCCACCAATCAATTGGAATGAATGCATGTATGATGTTAAGGCTGAAAAAAAAAGTTCATTGAAAGGCCCATATGCTCAGTCTGCCCACTGTGCTCACCTCCTAATGCCTTATGAAGATCACAACAACATGAATTTGCAGAGAAGATTTTAAACATTGCTTCGAGTGAACCAATTGCAGCCAACGCTGGAATACATGCAAAACCAAGATGTTGAAAAACCAGAAACATGAGCCACGCTCAAAACTGATGATCGGAAGATAATGTCGACTCTCAGACGGGACCGACAGTGGACAAGAAATATTTCTTTTTTTTATTATTGTACTGCTTGGAAATTTCCAATTGCAAGAGGACAACACTATTTTAATCTTATTCACAATTTTTACTGAAGAATCAAGATTCAAGTCCATCTGATTGGGATGATGTCTTGATTAGCAAAATCCAGGCGTCTGCTTCCTTGGTCCTTCAAAAATCACTAAACTCAATGAGGTAACAATTCCTGTGCTATCCTCCCCTCCCCCTTTCCAAGTAAATGATGTTTGCCATGGCCTTACATAAAATATGTTGTGGAACTTTTATGTACATTTTGTTTTTAAATCTGAATCAACAGGTATGAAGCAAGCATGAGGTAAAGTGCAACAATCTTCTACTCTCCCACTAGGCTGGTAAGATGGCCAAGAGTTATACGCACTCGCCTCTCAGCTGTCTAGCGTGGGTTCGAATCCCGACCAAGCTATAAACCGTCATCGGTGTTTCACAAGTAGAGTGATTCATCACTGTGTGTCATCCCTCGGATGGACACTAAACTGGGTGACCCATCTGCCAGCATTAGTTGGTGGACATCAAAGATCGCACGGAGTTCTTCACGAAGAAGTTGGCGAGCTATCGCCAGAATCCTGAAGAAATTCTAAATCCCTGCCCCAACCGACAGAGGGGATCGCATTAGCGGCAGAACCATGCTCTCAGCCCATGGATGCTATGTCTGTGTTTGCTTCCAAATCTTGTCCCAAACCCCTCACTCTCGGTACCCATCCTTCCCTGTCGTACCCAACTGCTCCTGGACTCACCTGAGTTTCTTTTGCACCTGAGAAGGTGGATAAGGTTGTTTCGATGCTTGACTGACTGTACTACTGGACAGGGTGGCATCAGCTCATGTGTACTGAAAACCTGCTCTGCTGGACTTGCACATCCTCTCTCTACCATCTTCACCGTCATTTGAGATAGGTCATCTTCCATCTGCTTGGAAATCCACCAGCTTCACTGCACTGTGCACGACATAAAAAAATGTGAAAAAACTGATCTCTTTAACAATAGACCTACCAGCTTACATCTAATCATCAGCAAGGTCATGGAATCTATCATTGCAGTTGATATGAAATCTTTCCTTTTCTCCAACAACCTCATCTCAGATCACCAATTTGGTTTCAGACCAGGTCACTCCACCTTGGACATGCTGCTTCTACTCACCCAACAATGGATGGAGAGGAGGCCCTCAATGTCAGATGTGATAGCAGGGCTGTCTCTCTGGACATATCTCGTGCTTTTGATACAGTCTGGCATCCTGCCTTGCTCTCCAAACTCTCTGCCTGTGTCATCCAAGGTCAACTCCACACATGGCTTATTGACTTCCTCTCCACTCATAGCCAACATGTGACACTCAAAGGAATCCTTTCTTCTCCTCTCCCTGTTAAGGCTGGAGTGTCCCAAGGAAGTGTCTAAAGGCCCGGTCACACCTTGACGTTTTAGCCAACGTATGCCGATTTTTGAATTTTTTTTCTAAAACGCTGGCACACGTTGAATACGTTATGGGTAAGTTTTGATAACATTGAGAGCACGCTGAAAAACACTGCCATACGTCGTTGTACGTTGGCTTTAAACGTTGTACTTTTCGGTTGTCCTCAAATTTTTTCATGCTTGAAATTTCACGACGTATGCCGGCGTATGACTCACACGTTCCGCTACGCTGGCCACAAGTTGTATGCACGGTCTGCGATCGTTGACAGACGTCAACACATGCTACTTGTAAGTTAATCATAAGTTGAGACACGCCGAGGTAATGTTTAGCGTACCCGAAACTTATTTCTAACCTATGATTAACGTGTTGTTGGCACGTTACGCGATCGTTTCCACACGTCGACAGACGTTACTTTTAAGTTACTCATAGGCTGAAAGACGTCGGTATAATGGATCGTCCTTGCGTCAGCGTCCACGGCCACGGCCAGGACACTTATTTGCAGCATTCTTCAAACTTTTCTTCGGCATGACGAGGATGTTCACACTTCGATGTCTAGCTTGGCTATGATTCCAATTGTCCATCGGCAGCGTCTATTTAAAATAGTCGAGTTTGAGCGTTTTAACACGTTCAGAAGAAACGCTTCAAATTTCCAAACCCCAGCGTCAAAAAACAAAGGCGAGTGACAGCAATTTAAATCGTTCATTGTAAACAATGAAAATAGCAGAGTGGTACCGTTTAAAAGTCGTTGAGTATAAAAAAAATCGAATTGTTGAGCACAAGCGTCTACTTTCAATAGTGGGGTTTGAGCGATTTAGCACGTTCAATAGAAACGATTAAAATTTCCGAGCGCCAGCGTCAAAAAACAAAGGCGAGTGACAGCAATTTAAATCGTTCATTGTAAACAATGAAAATAGGTGAGTGGTACCGTTTAAAAGTCGTTGAGTGTAAAAGAAATCCAATAGTTGAGCGCAAGCGTCTACTTTCAATAGTGGAGATGCAGCCATTTAAATCGTTGAGTGGCAGCCTATGAACCAACCCGTGGACACGCGGACGCAAGGACGATCCATCATAACCCACACCCTCCCCCTCACACTCACCTACTACTGCCAACATGAACAAACTACTACTAATACTAATACTGATACTGATACTGATACTGTTACTGCTGACATGGACATCGATTCAAAAAGGACTCGAAAACACTGTTGGGTTCCCCTTTTATGAGCAGCATTTTTATATACCAATTCCCAAAACCGCTGGGAACACGTCTTTGTATGGCAGTTGTAAGCTAGAAACACATTCATTTTTTTTTTTTTGTCGACCGGAAGACGTCATTGGAATACGTCTACATACGTCGATGTGTGTTGGGACTACGTAAAGAATTGGTTCAAAGCACGTCAAACATAAGTTAGAAATAAGTTTCGCGTAAAAAAGATATTACCGCGACGTGTTTCGACTTATGAGTAGCTATTAAGTAGCCTTTGTGGACGTGTGTAAGCGTCCACATATCGTGTGTAAAACTTATCCCAATCGCATGCGGAACGTGTGTCATACGCCGAGTACGTCGTAAAATTTTGAACATGTTTAAAATTTCTTGACGTACTCTACTTACTACGACGTATGATAGCATACTTTAGCGTTCTACTCACGTATACCAAACTTACTCATACCGTATTTGACGTGCCCCCAACGTTTTAGACACATTTTTCTTAGGTCGGCATACGCTGGCAAGATCGCCAAGGTGTGACCGCAATGTTGTCACTTCCATTTCTACGGCAGTTATGATTCGAATCGTTGTGCGTCAGCCTTTTAATAGGCTACGTCACGACATCGTCGGCGATGCGTGCAACGTGCTATGCCGAAGTTAGACTATCGTTGGGCATAGGTTGTGTAGGCCAACAACAGGTTCAGCATTCGTTGGTATAAGTTATCTATAACACAACGAAACGTTCTGTGTCCATTACTAATATGTTATGCATACGACCAACTCGTTATGAATACGTCCGAATCTTAAAAAAAAAACATCAAAAGTTCAACGTCAGCCAGCGTTTTACATACATTTTAATACGTTGCCATCGCTGGCTAAAACATCAAGGTGTGACCGGGCCTTTACTCTGGAATACTGGGCCCAGTCCTACTGATATCCATCAATGATCTCTCTGACCCTCTGGAAAAATCTTCTTTATCTATTTGCTGATGACTCCACCCTTTGCTGTGACATCCCTCATCCTTCAGACAGGCAGGCTGCAGCCTCTTCCTTCTCTTCAGACCTTGTAAAAAAAGAAAAATAATAAAAAGTAAACACAAGCCAGTCAAACTTTGAACATGTCCTTCAATCCTGACAAATCTCACACTCACTATCCCTCTCTGAAAGGACCATCTGGCAACCCCTCCACCCCGATCTACTTTATTAACAATCCTCTTGAGGAGGTTCAGGCATTCAAACTCCTGGGTCTCACTATCAGCCATGATCTTTATTGGGCAAACCACATTTCAATGTTAGGCCTCCAAAGCCAGCTGACGACTGGGCACCCTCCGTGGAACAAAGTTCTTCCTTGGTACACCTGAACTCCTATCCACCCACAAGACCTTCATCCACAACTTGATGGAGTACTGCTCTACCCTGCCTCACATCTTGCTCCGCTTGATGCTGTGGAAACCAAAGCCTTCAAGATCAACAGAATCTCCCACGCTGAAGCTGTGTCTAAGGGATTTTACATTTTCTGTTCCTCACAATTCCATCACATATACACACACACACAAACAAACACTGACACACACACACACACAAACAAACAAACAAACACTGACACACACACACACACACACACACACACACACACACACACACACACACACACACACACACACACACACACACACACACACACACACACACACACACACACACACACACACACACACTGGTACAGTATCAGCTATTCCCATAATAACATATATTTTAAAGAACTGCTGTAAATGATGTTAATTTCACAACATCCTGTATTCAACTTCATTTTTAAAATAGTAAACCTCAAAATATCGTTCCCTTACCCAAGTAAGAACCTTAACCCTTAAGCAATTGAATGGTTTCCCGACCGCATGGATCATCAGCTGGACACAGTTTTTCCTCGAGGTTTCGATCCTTTCAGCCCAGGACCTCTCCAAACAGTGGGTCTCCAACCTTGGTCACAGATCCACATCAGTAGATTACTCAACATCAGTAGATCCACAACCTCAGTTGCGTCCAGGCAGTCAGTCAACCCAGTAATGCAACATCACTAATCAGATTTTACTCGCGAGAGGATTTGATGCATTATCACATTGCTACAAATCCCATCACACATTTCAACATACAAAAATAGTACCACCTATCCTGAAGCTCACCTGAATCAGGAGCAACAGTCGCTCAAACTCCCCACCGAACCCCCGAGACCCTGAATTTTTTTTAATGTTGTGAACAAACTTTGGTAAATCATGGGTGATGAAAGTCGTGGTGAAGTTTCATTGAAATTGTGAGTGTGGTTTGGCTAAGAGAGCAAACACCTCTTTTAGGGGTCAAACCCCCCCCCATAGACTCCCTTAATGAGCGCAGATTTTGATGCGGTTAATACACCTTCGTTAGGCATCAGAAATGAAGCTTGCGGCCAAGTTTCAAAGTTGTGTTTGGTTCAAGCGATAATGCCTGAAGTGTTTACAGACTGACTCACTGACTCACTCACCTGCAGATACTGCTCGACCACATAAGCTCACCTGACTAAAGTCCAGGTGAGCTAATAATAAAATGAAAGCATGCACATCTCACCTGAAAATGTAGCCTGCACATCACACAGCACAACCACCCCACTTACCTCTGGATCAAACTGTTATTCTAATATTCAAACGGTTAGTTATAACGGCTTTTTACATGCTGCCCTGTCTCTGAGCAACCACTGAAAATGGTTAAAAAAAAAAAATTTAAATGTTGAAAAATAAATAAATAAATAACGTATTCATATAAATATCTCATTAATAATACTGAACTTTTACTATTCTTATTGTACTTTATTCATTACCATCGCCAAAGGAGAGGGTATTGCATTTTGGTTCGTTTGTCCGCACAGAACACGAGTACGCGTATTAATTATATTGGACCATTTATAACCCGAAAACCATTCAAGACTCCCAAGACCTCCCCCACCCCAACCTTACCAAGACCCTTCAAGAACCCCCCCCCTCCCCACTCCAAAACCATTTTGACCCCCAACATCCTTTAGACTCCAAATACCCTCTTAAACCCTTTAGAACCCCAGACACTATAGACTTCTTTCTACCCTTTAAAACTTCACACATTTTAATATCCTGGAGAACACGACCCATTTTCGATGTTTTAAGACCCTTTCGACCCATTCGACCTTAAATTACACTCTTTATTTAGACACTTTATTACATTTCGACGATTATACCCTTTCAACATTTCCAACTTTTTAAACCTTTGACCTTAACACAATTACAATGAGACAATTTAGAGTTTAGATCTTTAATTTGCAATCAAAGACCTTTCATTTAATAAAGCCTTCCACATATTTGCCACACAAAGAAGTCCTGGCAAGTGTCTGCAATCTCAAATTGCTCTTTCTTGTTAACCTCCGCCATCTTCGAAGATGGATGGAGGTTACTGTTTTCACCCCTTTCTGTCTGTTTGTTTGTTTGTTTGTTTGTGAACGATATTACGGAAAAACTCCTCGACGGATTTCGACGAAACTTGGTGGGGGGGGGGGGTTAGGTATGGTCCAAGGATCATGCCATTAAATTTTGGACCCCCCCGCCCCCCCAAAAAAATTGTTAGAGAAAAAACTATATATATTTTTGCATTTCTACATGTTTTAAGTAATTTCCAACCCCCCCTAAAAAGTTTTTTTTACCCCCCCCAAAAAAAGAATTTTTTTTTGCATTTCTACATGTTTTAAGTGATTTCCAACCCCCCCCCCAAAAAAAAATTTAGAGAATTTTTTTTTTGCATTTCTACATGTTTTAAGTGCTTTCCAACCCCTCCCCCCCCCCCAAAAAAAAAAAAATTTTTTTTTTTTTGCATTTCTACATGTTTTAAGTGATTTCCAACCCCCGCAAAAAATGTTAGAGAAAAAAAAATTTTTGCAACTTTTTTTTTCAACAAAATTTCGATTTTTTTATTTTTTTTTGCATTTTTACATGTTTTAAGTGATTTCCAACCCTCCCCCCCCCAAAAAAAATGTTGGAGAAAAGAACTACAACTCTGTCAGCACTGTTGACATCATATTTCATGAATAAGATACAAGGTTCACTTGAGTGACCCAGCAGTATTGGCGGCGGAGGTTTTGCACTCTCCCGAGTGCTCCCCCTCAAGTTCTATTTGGTTTTGTTGTATGACGTCAAAGTAAACTCGTTTCAATCTGCCATCTGTAGCTCCCTGTGTTAGCATACATATGTTCTTTTAATCTATGGACAAGTGCAATGCTGTGTGTGGTTGTTCTCACTGTCCAAATTATTACCTACTCCACCGAAGGTGAAGGAGGTTATGTTTTCACCCCTTTCTGTCTGTTTGTCTGTTTGTTTGAGTACAGGATACCTCAAAAAGTTGTGCACGGATCAGGATGAAACTCTGTGGACACGTTCAATGTGTAACAAGGACGAACTGATTAGATTTTGGTGACGATCCAGATCCGACTACTATAATTTTTAAGGTGATTCTTCACCATTGAGAGATAGGGCCAAAAACGCTATGGTACTGTATAGCATGATATTTCAAAAATGTAATGGGCCCGATATGTTCTCGTGGAACAGGCACTATGTGGCGGAGGCATGCGCTCTCCCGAGTACCCTTCTAGTTTCACCTGCAACCGCACCATCCAATAGCTTTTTAGGAATGTTGCTAAGAAAACGAAGGAAAAGAAAATCTCTTTAATTAAATCACCAAGCCTGACACTGACTGACCGAATGACTAACGCACACGCGCACACCTCTTTCACTCATAGATGCAAAAATCGAGTTAGACGGAGATAACAGGATATCTCAAAAAATTTTGTACGGCATGGACGAAATTTGTTGGACAGATAAATTCAGTGTGATAAATCACACTGGACAAGGACAAAAACAATTAGATTTTGCTGAAGATCTGGATCCGAGAATTATTAAAGTCATTCTTCACCATTGAATCATGGGATGGGGCTAAAAACGATATCAAGCACGATATCTCAAAAAGTTATGGACAGTTTGGACGACATTTGGTGCACAGGTTGGGTGTGTGACAAGGACAAATTGATTAGATTTTGTTGATGATGAGAATCTAGATATGACAATTTTTTTTAATTTATTCAGCAATTCATCACTGTCGAGAAATAGGGCTAAAAACGATATTTGAAAAAGTTGTGGATAGATTACAACAAAACTTGGTGGATGAGTTGGTTAGATGACAAGAATAAACCAATTAAATTTTTGGTTTAGGTCAGCAGATGTGGCCCATCGGTGGGATACAAAGCGTAAACTGTTCAGCCAAGCGGAGGCATGCGCTCCACTGAATACCGTTCTAGTTTCTCTCGTAGCCCCAGAACCAAACAAAACGACATACATTATATTTATAATGGCCCTCGCAGCATATAATTTATAATGGTTGAGGTTGTGGAGAGATTCACTTACCTTGGCAGTGATATTCGTCTCTGCCGGCTGTGAATCAGAGGTCAATAGATGCCTGGGTCGGGCCTGAGGAGTCATGAATTCACTGGATAATGGGGTGTGGTGCTGCCGGTACCTGTGTGGGAGGACGAAAGTCTGAGTCTTCAGGTCCTTGGCGCTTCCAGTCTTGCTCTATGGATGCGAGACTTGGACTCTGACCAAGGATCTGAGACGGAGACTTAATTCCTATGGAACCAGGTCTCTTCGGAGAATCCTTGGCTATCGCTGGTCAGACTTTGTGTCCAACGAGCGGTTGCTGAGAGAGACTCAGAAGAGATTTGTTACCTGCAAAGTCTGTGAGCGTCAGCTGTGGCTGTATAGACATGTGGCTCATTTTCCTGACGCTGATCCTGCTTACCAGAATCTCTCAGGGAGGAGGCCAATGGGCCGATCACGTGCCTCGTGGTTGCAGCAGGTTGATCGGCATCTAAAGATGGGGATGGGCTTGGCATCTGCCTGGGGGATGGCCAGACAGAGGCCCCTGGAGTAAGCCTGTATCTCACTGGGCTGCGACAGCTCGCGACTCGTTGGAGACACAAAATTGCGATAAAATAGCGATAATTTTCACTTGGAATCACAGTGAATTTATTTTTGTGTATGTCACACAAATATCTCATATTTGCGTATGTCTCATGTCATTGAGAACAAATTGCGATATAATTACGAAACTCTCAGGGGTCCCAGGAGAGATTATCATTTTTTTCTCCAATCAGTCACAATTTAGTTTCATAGGTCGCCAATCCCTCACAAAGTTGTCACATTTGTCGCACCCTCTGACTCACGGAAACTAAATTGAGAAGGGTTCGAGACAACCGCGCCGACTCTGCGACTATTTTGAGAGAAAATTTGTCGCACAAATTTTTTGGACATGTTCAAAATTCAAGCGACACCAGAGCGACGTCCTGCGACTCACGCAAATAAATTGAGAACCACCGCGAACGTTTCAAGACATTTTGGAGAATCCCATTCGCATTTTGTCGTGAGCTGTCACAGCCCAATGAGATACAGGCTGTACCGGCGGAAAGTGGACGCAGCAACGCGCTGCTTTGGCGCATGCTCCCATACCTGACCTGACCTAGCAGCCCATACAGCTCATACTCCCACCTCCAAAACATGATTAACAGTAAATACAATTTTAAACTTACCCTGTGCATTGACAAGCAACAGATAAAACCATCCCATCGGTGTAAAGAAATAACCAAACCAGATACGGTGCCTCCCTCTGGGAAGTCTGCCTGAACAGCATAGTCTTTCTAATTGCAGCCAGTGTGACCACTCCTTGGCTTTTTTTTCACAAGATCTTGGCTATTCGTTGTTCACCTTTAGCGTCTTGGTTTTCTATAGGTTTTCTTGGCGTATAGGTTTTCTATTATCATCGCTTTTCCGAAACCTTGTGAATTCTTGGCTTTTTTCATTGGCTCACCTTGGCATTTATGAAAATGAGGAGTGGTCACACTGTTGCAGACCCCTTTAAATAAATCACCAAGCCCGGCATGCTCACACGAGGTAATCCTGCAAGGTTCAAAGTCCACTCACTGCCATTGATGGTCGAAGGTTTGGGTAGGACCGCCCGTCTACGAGCCTTCAGCCTCAATATCAGTAGTTTGCAGTACGGGGGATCTGCAAGCTATCAACTTTTTGGGCAAGTTAAGAAAGTTATCCGACTCTCTTTTGTTGTGCAGACACAGCCCTTTCGAGCCGGTATGTTTCCCAAGTATTTCCTGCTTCTTTTAGAAGCCTTTGTGAGCCGTTTTACGTAACAATCCTTAACTCGCACACACACGATATATGCTCGGTCGCCGCGAGAGGTTTTTGCGCATGCGCACCGAGCATTCTGGAGCGGATGACGTCATTGCGAAAGTGGTCGAGTCAAGCCAGTCATTCTAGTTTAATCGGCGCTATGGAAATGTATGAAGTGTTTCACAACTACGTAAAAAAAACATTTTTTTCAAGGAATGCAGAAGAGAAACCAGAGTAGGCTAAATAACTCGTTTAACAACCGAACTCTTCAGGAGGGAAATGCAAACTCGATCAACACAACAGGTTGTCCTATTGACCGAGTGTATAAAATTATTATTATTATTTTTTAAATAAACGGCACAGTGAACTGTTGTGACGTGTTTTTTTTTAAATCCTCGTGGAGGATCTCTAAGTCTTACTCATGTTGTTGTTCTTGTGGACTTTTTTGTTTCACAGCTAACAGTTTTCATCGAAACTTCGTGAAACTTGGCGTATATATGTAAAAAATACCCTGCGCAGACAGTAACGATCTCCGATTTTGGAAATTCTTCCGAGAAAAAAAGTTGACGTCATAATATCTCCGCTAATGGAAATCGCCTGTACCATTATCGCCAAAACTCGGCAAGCTGTTTGAATTTTGTTTGCGGGAATCGAACAGGGCATTAGCAGAGATGAATTACCGCACATATGATGCATCAGTATGACGTCATATCAATTTTTATGACGTCATTCCTATTTTTTTTGACATTTTTTGTTTCACAACCCAGAGTTTTCATCGGATCTTCGTGAAACTTGCCATGTATATGCAGAAAGCCCACGCGCAGGCAGTAACCATCTCCGATTTTGGAAATTCTTCCAAGAAAAAAAAAAGTTGACGTCATAATATTGCCGCTAATGGAAATCGCCTGTGCCATTATCTCCGAAACTCGGCAAGCTGTTTGAATTTTGTTTGCGGGAATCAAGCCAGGCATTAGCACAGATAATTTATCGCAAACCTGATAAATCACAATGACGTCATATTCGTTTTTATGACGTCATCATTAATAGGACGAGGATTTTAGCCCATTTGGGCTTGTTTTTTTTTTTGTTTCGTTCATAGCAACTCCATACCTCAGCTTACACGTACAGATATAGCACATGACTCCATCCTTACGGGTACACAGACGTATACAAGCGAGTAATCTCGCTCTCCCAACAATTAGAATGTTCGAAAAGTTGTCAATCCAGTAAATGAATGTTCTAATACACCAAAAAGTCCTAATTACAATGACATATCAAAACAGATCTGTCTTGGTGAATCGTTCTCACATTGCTTTTCCCAGGCCGCGGCGCAATCACTGTCACTTACATTACAACACCTCACCTCAGTCGGCACTAACTGCGTCTCTTCGCCAGACCTCATCATCTCTTCGCCCTATAGACGGGGTAAACATCCCACAACCATGATGTAACCAACACACACACAACCGGCGAACAACGCAGGAAAAGTGAGCGGAAAAAAAAGAAAAAAGAAAAAAAGAAAAAAAAGATAACCCCCTTAAGCCAAAAAGCCCATCGCCAACATGGCGGCAAATCTCGCGATACTTCGAGAAACTCAGGAAACGGCACTCGAAATGTATATCTGAGTTTATGTTGAACAATTGCACGTTGATTTAGTATTTTTTTTTAATTTTTATGCTAAATTTGATGTTGAGCGTCAAACTTTGTTCCGTAATTCGAAAATATACTGAAACTTGCGCAGGCGATGTATACAGCGACACACAGTTGTTTCACTGCCTCATAAGCTTCACCTTGAAATAGCGATAAAACATTCATCCTGAAGAGAGATTTTCAAACTGTAATTAAAGCAAAAACGTTTAGAAGTTATAATTTGTATTTAATGCTACACGACTCGCTCCCACGAGTAGTTGAGACAAGAGGCGTTGGGGGATCTTCTGAAGCGTGTCCCATTACATATCAGCTTGTGGAGCGCTCGCCAAGTGGTTTATATAATCACTCACTCACTCAGGCAAGCAGTCCAACAGAACGGTTGCTAAGGAACGGCTGGCTTGGCAAGCGATCGCAAGCTGATTGGTCATGAGACACACCCTTGGTGTGATTAATACTAATACCACAATTAGGACTTTGAAACCTTGTTTGATCCGTTGATGCGTCGTATTGTTTCTTGAATACAGTATAAACTCGTACAACGATTATTACGGAATATGTTTTTGGATTTTCAGTGTTATACACTGCCTATATTCACCTTTAATCGAATCGAACGTCATTTGTCCTCTCATCTGTTGAGAAAATAGGATTTCAAAAGCGTTACAAATCGAGGTTGTTTGTGATGCTGTAAATTTTAATGATAAAATGTATCCGAATTATTTATCTTCAAATTGGATTATATTATATTATCGACGACTGTACATTTAAAATTATTTTTTTATTTCGGTGTATTTTTATTTTTCGGCTTCGTCTCACACTTTGTATTCAACTCTTTATCTTGAAATGCGTTATATTAAATGTTTACGACGATTTGTTCCGTTTTACTTGAGGGAGTCGCCACTGCGATCACGTGACCGGTGAAAAACGTTCTGAAGGGGATGTTCGAGGACGATGTAATTAAAATAATGCCTGGAAATGAATTTTTAAAAAATCTTTCCCACAGACAAAAATGGAAAAACACTTTGTGATGTGAAACGGCTGTATAATGAAGAATAATATACCCGTAAAAGAAAAAAAAAATTATAGCGTCATCGTAGTTCCGGCGGAAGTGACGCTCTTTCCGGTTTGGGATCCTGCTTCGAGGGCGGCAAGATGAGGTCTGGTTTTTTGTTTTTTTTTAATCTCACGACATCCTCATCAGTTAACGGAATTTAGCATTAATACACGTGTTTTAACTTTGTTTATGATCTAAACTCTAAAGTATCATATGTGTTTCATGAAAGACAATTTTATTATTGTGCAGTAAATAAACCGAGCTCTTCTCGACTCGTGTCTTGTCCTCATCATGGAGATCCCCCGTGATGCTCTCTTCCTTATTCTCTCTAATATATTATTACCGTTTTACTTGTAGCAGCGTCAAAGTTTCTCGAGAAACGCTTTATGAAGCTACGAAAGAGGTTCTGAGTGGATCGCGGTTCAAGAAGCGAAGGTGAGTGTTATGTGGAATTATTTATTTTTTTTAATCAACCGTAGAGCATTTATATGGCGGGAAGGGGGGGGGGCACTTTTGAAAATTTCTTCTTCAACTCTCCCCTTTATAAAGGTACCAATGTTCCGTCCTATCTTGAACATGGTACTCCTCCACTTCACTCTTCCCTCAGCCAACTCGCTGCACACTCCTTCCATATTTTACAGAAATCCGTATTTTTGTAATGACCCATACGGAAGTTTCCAAATGAAGACCTGGGTGCAAGAAGTACTTAAGTCACATTTTTGAAAAAAATGAGCTGGCACCAGTACTATTGTTGTGGGCCGGGTGTCGGTGGCGAGCACGACCGCTAGTTGGAGCAGCAGAGTCGACTCCACCGAACACCCGGAATTCAGATCGTTACCCTCGGATAACTCCGAAGGTAGGGGTCCCTTACAGGACCGTGAATCATCAATAATTCAGCCACGTGGGACAGGGTTATTTGTCAATCATCCAAATACCTGGAGACCCACGTGGCGAGCTACCAAGAAATCCACACCCTCGACGGAGCTCGAACGGGACGAGTCTTAACCGTGCTTGACCCGTGCGTAAACCGAGCGGATGGTTACCGTGGTCCCGTCGGTCCAAATGCACAACGACTGCAGCAACGGCCTTTTTAATTTTCCTAACACTCACCGTGCTAAGCCAATGAAGGAAAGGACAGAAACGAGCTGAAAGAGCATCACATCACATCATTCAACAAATGGATATTTATTTACAATGGGGGGGGGGATCATGGAAGAGCAGAGTTAAACCGACTAAGCAATGCAATCATGTACAGCAAAAAGGACATCAATTCTTACTTGTAGACGGGCCCACACACAGACCCAAGATAAACGGACCCAAATTGTCTTTATTCGGCTCTCCAGCCACGGAGGATAGTTCGGCTGGGAGTCGGGACGGCTGGCTACCTGGCCGCAAGTGCGCGGCTGGGCGTCCACCCCTTCCCGGAGCTCCGGTCGCCAAAAGAGAGACCAGGGCAGCCAGATGCAGATCAGCGGCTAGATGAGACCAGCACCAGCGACGAGATGAGATCAGAGAAACAGACCAGCGACGAGATGAGATCACACCAGACCCAGCGGCAAGATGAGACCAGCGCAGACTCGGCGGCAAGATGAGACCAGACACGCGGCGAGATTAGATGAGATCAGACCAGACCCAGCGAGCGGAAAGATGAGACCAGAAGAACCAGACTAGCGGCGAGATGAGACCAGACACGCGGCGAGATTAGATGAGATCAGACCATGCCCAGCGGTAAGACGAGACCAGAAGAACCAGACTAGCGACAGGCCGAGACCAGAAGAACCAGACCAGCGGCAAGATGAGACCAGCGCAGACTCAGCGGCAAGATGAGACCAGACACGTGGCGAGATTAGATGAGATCAGACCAGACCCAGTGGCAAGATGAGACCAGCGCAGACTTGGTGGCAAGATGAAACCAGCACGGACTCAGCAGCAGGACGAGACCCGAAGAACCAGCGTAGACTCACTCGATGACCGCGCCGTCCCGTCTATTTCTTTCTTCTCTAGCAGGGGGTATGTGTCTCACCCCTCCGCACACCTCATTTGCCGGGGAAATCTGTCATCTCCATGATTGGTCGGGGGAGCGTGTCGGGGAGTCTTGATGGACCACCCCTCAAACAGGGAGAGAAATATTGTCCTGCGTGGGCTATGCTCATTGGCCGACTGCCGGGGAACTCGCTCGTATCTTCCTGATTGGGCGAGGGAGAGGCCAGGCCCTTTTGTACTCCGCCCACCCGCGCGTGTTATGGCGTCAGGATGGAGCGAAGGTGCTGTTGTCTGTGAAGGTGATGTAAAAATCCTAGCTATCAGATAACTGCGCATCGCACGTACACTTAATTCCCATTAGACACAGGAGATGGATTCTAACTAGAAACACATACTTATCAAAATAATTAAGCTACGGGGACAGCTGTCTGTCTGTGTGCACAAGGCTTCCAAATTCGTAACACTATAATCTATAATGGCCAGAGCATCATTTGATACCAAAAAATTCTGAAAATAAGTCCAAGTCCTGTATATTGGTATATGGTCATTATTGAATTCACTAAAATGTAGTGCAAGAAGTTCCTAAGTCCATGACTGTCCAATCAAAATGCTCGTATGTGTCACGTGACAAGCTGTGAAAATGGCGACCATGGAGGCTGGACAGCATGGTGTGAATGAGAATAACCCTGATAACAGGCATGACAGGGGCAAAAAACGTAAAAAGAAACCCTGGAGACTGGGCTAGAAAGAGAATGAAGGATGCCAAAGCATCAGGTATGTAGTTTCTATGCATTATACTTTTCTGGTACTGAAAAAGGCACAACATTCGTCATCAGCTTTTGAGCCCTCATAAAACTGTGCATGTGGCAGTGCAGTGCAATGCTGTGCTGACCCAGATTTCCCATGTATTGGATGTATGTACATTGTGCAGCCCCATGAGACGTAGTGAAATGACTGTTTGGCAATCAAAAATGAACAATAAAGGGCTCTGAGTGTTAAAAATATCCAAGTCCAGCCATTTTGTCGCAAAAAGTACCTAAGTCCAGGTATTTAGCCACAAAAAGTACTTAAGCCCAAAACTAATTTTCTCATTTTCTTCGTAATAAAGGATTATTTTTCCACAAAAAAGGGTTTGTCTGCTCTATATAGCCCCTGGAACCAGCAACAGGCTCCATAGTATATGCCACCTTTAAAAAAAGTATCTGCAGCATGTTTTGAAAACTTTGATCCTCAATATCTAAAATGTGTTATTTTGTGGTTAAAGTACTTCTTGCACTCAGGGTCTTCAAATGTTCATCATCAGAAAGGCAAGCCGCGATTATAGGGAATTTGGATGCTATTCCGTTATGCTGATTTGTTTATTAACCCATTTCATCCAGAGAGGGTGGAATGCTAATGCAATAATGCATCATGACTATGATTATGTGAATGACCACCATGGTAGTATTTATTATGAGCTATTTTTGTGGAAGTTACCCAGGTACAAACGCTTGCAAGCGCATTACCATGATCAGATGTTCGCCAGACAGGATTCTGTGTGTGTGTGGATGTCGGTGTTGCGTATCCGCCTTTCCTCGCCGGCAGATTAGTCTGTACTGGTTATCACGTTGGAATGGCATTTATATGAGTTTACTTTGATCGTGTTTGTTAATTTATCCGTCGTCCTAGTTCTATCCACCCTCTTCACAAAGCAATTCTCCTAACCCAGTTGTTTGTAAACCTGCAGCCTCTATTGTTGTTTCTTTATCAGTACCACAGTTTCCATACCACAAACGTTGACTGACTTTACACAAGAACCAGAACCTTTTCTTTCAGTTTCCTTGATGTTTACCTCCGTCACCGAAGGTCGATTGACGTTATGTTTTCACGTCTGTCTGTCCTTTGTGGAGAGATTCAGACGAAACTTCGTGGGAAGGATGGGTGTGTAACGAGGAAGATTTGATGTGATTTTGATGAAAATTGGGATCTGATCTGAGAATTTAAGTTCCCCACCCACCATTAAGCGATAGTGTTAAATGACATATAGCAGGATACCTCAAAAAGTTATGGACGGATTCAGATGAAACTTGGTGGATGACTTGGTTAGGTGACAAGAACAAGCCGATGAAATTTTAGTTCAGGCCTGAATCCAGATCTGGCCTATCATTGGGATACAAACCGTCAACTAATCAGCCTGGCAGAGTTATGTGCTCTACCTAGTGCTCTTCTAGTTTTCTGTCTGCCATAAATCCCTCTACCCTCCATGCATTTGCACTTGCATGTATCCTCCTCCGCACCTTTCTCTCCAAACTACCATCCCAATCACTGCTCCTCACACTTCACCCCCACCCTGACCCTGTACTCTACAGTGATGTCCTTTTCCCCACTTTATCATCTTCCGATCTCTGCTCTTAACTTCCCTCCTTTTCTGCATGCACCCAACAAACACCACAGGCTTGTGTTGGGTGGTCTTTATTTCAATCCACATTGATTTGGTATTTTGAATTGTTGAATATGTGTCTTTATATACAATAGAGTCTGTGTTGGTGGCAAAATGAGGACAACGGATCATCTCAATTGAATGTTGAGAGTTATCCTAATTGCTGTGGGAAAGGAGTTGAAGTGAGGTTTCAGGCAATTAGTTTTTCACAGCATCAGTATCAACCTTCACTTGCTTTAAGGGCTCTCACCCAAAACATCACTTTACCTTCTTTCCCATGGCGGTTAGCATCCTCTCAGCATTTATTTGAGAAAATTTGTCATGTTAATAATCCCAGTTATACATCTGTTATTTCCTCAAGGTACCCTTTACTTTTAATACCATTATGTCTTCCTTTACAGGTTCTTGGAGACTGTTGAGCTTCAGATCAGCCTTAAGAACTATGATCCCCAGAAAGACAAGCGATTTTCTGGAACCGTCAGGTGGATATGCAAGATGTTTGACCTGCTATCTTGCTGGGGTTTTCGAGTTACAAAATTCGAAATTGCACTTTGATCCATCATCAGATCATTTGAAATGCTCTGCTCCCTTTTCACAGTTTTATGCCATACACACTGTAGTCTTTATTTTCTAATTTATTTTCAAAAGATTTTTGTTGCTTTTTGAAGGAGTGACTTATTACAAAAGTGATGGTTTAGTCATCTAAGAGACCGCAATCTGGCGTTGAATAAATTGCAGATGCTGCACTAGCCCAACGCAACTCGCACACTAGATTGCATCAGGAAGAAGTTTGAAGTCAAAGTAATTGGCTGTAGCTACTTTCACCATGAAAAAGCATCCCAAATTGGCCTTTTTAGCATTACCATCTCATCCAATAGCTCGTGATTCTCTGAACCCAGATTCAAATGCTATCTGCCTACTCTGTAGTTGGCCTGCATATAATTATTCAAACTCCACCATGAACCTTGGTTCAAAGTTGAAAATTTAATGCAAATATTCCATCCTGAAGTGAAAACATTTTTTGTTTGTTTTTCACGGCCTTTGTGCTTTGTCGTGTGTTTGGTTCTTTATAAATCACTGATTGATCAAAACGGGCTTCAATTATCAATATCATTTGAATTTGATGATCATATCTTGGACGATGCAGAATATTTCCCTTCTACTGTATTATTTAATTATGCTTGCTATAAATTCCAAATTATTTGGTTACCCCTTTCTGCAAAACCAAACTTGCATATTGTTCAAATAATTTGGTCATGAATTTGTTTTCATAGATTTGGCAACATGAATTCTGTTTACACGAGTGGGAAATCTCATAACACTTGTTTTATTGGTACTTGGGCTGATGTGTTGCCTTCAATTCGCTCCCAAATTTTTTTCTCATTGAACCAACCACCTTACTTTTTATATGCTGTATACAGCTGTTGAGGTTCTTGAAAGGGCAGAATGACAGACAAGTTGATCAACATGCAAAATGAGGCAAGGGGAGGGGGAAACATGCGAGGGATGTGATTAAGATTGGTGACTAGAGCAAAAAATAAACAAAAATGTATGTTTGTTTCATCTTTGTTATCATATTGATTTGGGAGCATTGTGTTCAATTAATACATTGGCAGGCAATGTTTGCCTATCTTGCAAACCCCATGACAACACTGGCAAGGTAGTCTGGCCTTCCAGACGGACCTTCACCCTGGGTCTTAAAACAACAGGGGAGGCATGATAAGCCAATGGTTTATTGCCGAGTTTTTTTTTTTTTTTAGTTTTTTTTTTTTTCCACCAGTGGTTCACACTTCCTTGGTAAGTAGTGCACTTGCAGAAAGAAATTCCAGTAGATTTGTAGGATTGTATCCAATGTGGAAATGATGTTTTAATGTGATGTTGGAAGCTGGTTGATGTTCTTCAACATTGTATTAAAGAAAAATAAAAAAATTGTTCCAGAAGATTGTAGAAGTCAAATTATTCTTCAATTGTGACGTCAAAACTGCTGTGCATCATCTTGATATCAAAGGCTTCGTGGATTTCACATTTCTCTTGCAGGCTCAAACATATGCCACGGCACAAGTACTCTGTATGTATCTTGGGAGATCAACAACACTGTGATGAAGCAGCTGCAACCAACATCCCATACATGGATGTTGATGCTCTGAAGAAGCTCAACAAAAACAAGAAACTTGTGAAAAAACTTGGTAGGTTTCAAAGATAAAATATCATAGACCTGTTTTGTTTTTCTCCAGGACAGTAAACCATAAAATATCGTGGGGGTTAGGTTCCTGGAAAATTCTGCGATAATTAAAACTGCGATCATGGAAACCAAGTGGGGGCGGGGGGTGGTTCAGTTCATGTGCTTCGAGAAAATATAGAGGAAGGTGGACGGCAGCAGGAAATAAAGTCATCACGATTGAAATGAACATATAAAGCATGTAACATTGAAATGAACCTGTAACTTCAACAAAAACACAATTTTACCTTTTTAATTTATTACAAAACTTTGAGGTGTGTGAGGGTAAGAACATTATGTATTCGTACTGTACTATGCCTTAAATCGAAAACACAACACCTGGCTCGGGATGATGATGATGCTGTTAGAATGGAGAGCAGGGGAGGTGGGAGAACCCTTCTCTGCATTTTGGTGCAACTTACTCTATCCTCTGTCTGGCGATTTAAACTCTGTCCGAGAGTCTGGCGATTATAGCGGTACTGGAATTCTAAATATACTGGGAAACTGAAATTTTTTTTGATATATATATATATATAAAAAAACAACATCCAGAATATTACCCACAAATTGAAGAAAGGTGTTTACAATGTTTTAAATACCGCACATGACTTTAAATGCTTTGATGCACCCAGCGTCTCGGCTAAACATGGAACGGCAACAGTGAAACATCTGACGTTAAGATGTACCAGGAAGTAAGTACAGTATGTTTTTTAACATTTAAACCTCAGCATCTGAGCTCATCAGCTCCGTACAAGCAATCATGTTCTTATTTGCCCTTGTGGCTGGTTTTAAAGCAATTACCAAATGGTTATTCATATGAATCGGGTGTGCTTTAGAAAAGTGGTGCCGAGCCAGTGATCCGCGATGGCGATACTGGTATGAACTAGTTCCCATTCCCAGAATATGATAGGTCTTCATTCTGCACGTAGAAAAAATTTCCAGGTCCCGCCCGTTGTTTAGAGGGATGGGGGGGGGGCAGAGAAATGGCGTTGAGTTTATCCTGTTTCATTTGAAATCCGAGTCTCGACTCTCCAACTTTTGTCTTTTAGTCAAACAATCCATCTTTCAATCCCTCTTTAATCCGTCTATCTCCTCCCCTTTCCTCTCATCTCTCCTCTCCTCTCCCCTCCCCTCCTCTCCTCATCTCCTCTCCTCTGTTCTCCCTCATCTCCTCTCCTCTCCCCTCCCTCATCTCCTCTCCTCTCCCTTCCCTCCCTCTTCTCTCTCCCCCTTTAATCCCCCAATCAGTGAAGCGTGGGTTGTATTTGCTAGTTGAGGAATAAAGTTGAAAACCTGTAATCTTGTTTCTATATACTTGCATTACAGAACTTTTTGAACGCTCCTTGTATTTCTTTGGTGGGGAACATGGGTTGTGGGTAAAAACATTTAATATATATACGGTATTTTATATATATATATATATATATATATATATATATATATATATATATATAATTTTTTTTTCTCTCTTCTTCCTCTTACTCATATATTCTTTCTCTCACTCAATTATTTGTTGGTGGTGTGTCTGTACATTTCTTCTTCTTCTTTTTCTGCCTGTTCTACTTTTCCCTCGGTTTAAATTTATCTATCGTTTAGCTCCTCCATCAGCCAAATCTTCTGTCAGAAAAAGACATTCACGATTTCCCCCTTAGCCTATGTAATATATAATTTATTTCCATAGATTGGGAGGTCTTTCAAAATGTGGATAATACTTCTTGCCTTCTTTTCTGTTACATTGCAGGCAAGAAGTACGATGCTTTTCTTGCATCAGAGTCCTTGATCAAGCAGGTACCTCGAATCCTGGGCCCGGGCCTGAATAAGGCGGGAAAGTTTCCTTCCCTTCTCACCCACAATGAGAACCTGGTGACAAAGGTGGAGGAGGTGAAGTGCACCATCAAATTCCAAATGAAGAAAGTAAGTTTATTTGTGGTCATTTTTTTTTTAATTATGCTGCTCAGTAATTTTTACTCTTAGTGGGCGTATTGCTTACTTTTAGCAATCCAACTCTCCCTCATCTTTGTAGGAAATAAAATGGTCTATCTTCATGTCCGTGGTCGGACAGTTTCACTTTCCAGTCGACCCCCCCCTCCCATTTTGCTTGAATTGTTATGTATTGTAGATGCAATTTACGCAAGGTTTGGTATGCTCAGGTGCTGGAATATTGTCAATCTGGGTGGCTAAACGTTCTGCTGCTGTTCATACTCGTAACTGTATCTTGTTATTGTTGCTTTATTGAAAATGGTGTTTTGCTTTTAAACCAAAATTTGCATGTTATGTTGCTTTACTTCACTTGATATATTTTAACGGGAAATTTAACTGCAAAGGAGAGTAATGTTGATAATAAAATAAAATTAAAAGTATCATTTCTTGGCCATGACGAAGCACCACTATTGTCGCACTTTGTTAGTTAAAAGAAAATCGATGACTACTGGTTATTTGTGATCCAAAGTGGGGTTGTTTTTTTTTTTTTGCAGGTTCTTTGCTTGGCTGTTGCCGTGGGCAATGTGAAGATGACCGAAGATGAGCTTGTAGCGAACCTGCACCTTGCTATCAATTTTCTGGTGTCACTGCTCAAGAAAAACTGGCAGAATGTCCGTGCCCTGTATGTCAAGAGCACTATGGGGAAGCCGCAGCGCCTGTACTGAGCTCTCCACTTTTTCATCTGCCCTCTGGCATTAAAATAAAATTGCATTCTGAAAAGTTTTTGGCTTTGATCTCTTAGCTGCTTTTTTTCATTCGTATATTTATTTATTTTTGGGGTATGCAAAATCTTGGTTCATGTAAAAGTGAGGTGATGGGGAAGGAGGCACATGTATGGGTTGTGTGGTATCCCACATTAATAAAATGGGATGTCTTAGTTTACCTTCAGGGATGTTTTTCCCATCATGTTAAACAGGATATTTGGCTGATTGTATGATCAGGTCTTGTGAGAATGTCTTTGGACTCCATCGTCAACTTTTATTTAAGTTTGATTGGTTTTCGTGAAAACAAGTTCCTCTTGCATTGCATTTGATATAATAATAATGAATTAATTATTTTAATGTGGTAAATTCTTTAATATTGATTATACATATATTTTATATTATATGTATATATTTACATTATAGATGGTATTAAATAATGGAAGTATTTTTGAGGAAAATCCAATAAATAAATATTATTTATAGAATACATTATAAATAAGCATTAAAATAATTTGTTGGTGGTTGCAAGGTTATGCAGTGCAGCACGTTAAAATCGGTTATTAGTGACAGTTTGAATAACAGTTTGAGTCTATGGTTCGATGGAGGTACTGTGTAATGGACATGTCTCTAAGGTAAAGTTTATCCCATCATATAAAGTGGTGTATGATTAAAGTTATTCATATGTAGTAATACTTTAAATAAAACGAATAATTAAATAAATTTGACTAAGGATATTGCATTGCTGTGTTGACTGACTGGACGCAACTTTGAGGTTGTGGGTCCATTGATGTTGAGTAATCTACTGATGTGGACCAGCGACCGGGGTTGTGGATCCGCCATTTGGAGAGGTTCTTGGCTGAAAGGATCAAAACCTCGATGAAAAACGGTGCCCAGCTGATGAACCAGGCAGTTGGGAAATCAGTCAATTGCTTATAAGTTGAGGTTATAACTTCAACTTCAATAGCTTTTGTAAGTACTTACTAGTACACAGTGTGTGTGGGTGTGGTGTGTCTGGCTTTATTCTTGGGACGACAGTGCAATAACCAGTCTTTATTTTGATTCGACTCCACAATCATGCTACTTGTATGCATTTGAGCGTGGGTTCATGTGGTCAGTTAATTTTAACTTTTTTTTTTTTTTTTTTCAAATTGATAATAAATAAAGGGCATGTATGTTGTCAGTGATTTGTAAGCATAGGTGAATGTGCAGCGACAAGATCATGCTGGCAATGATAAGGTGTGATACCCAATAGATGCATAATGCATGGCTGAACTTTGAAACTGAGTCAGTGCTTTTGTTTGGCAATGCCAGTTTTGTCTGTGTGAATCTGTTCAGATTTATCAGCATTCTTGTTAATTCTGCAGATCTAAACTTCACCCTAACAGATACGTATGTTGAAAGAGTGAATCCTGTTGCCGTTTGGGCTGGACATTACCATTACTGTGTTGTTGCATTCTGTGATATGTGAATGTCATCCATCGTGTCTTTCTCATGTTTTATTTGGTTGCTTGGTTTGTATAACTGGGTTAATGCATTTTTTTCGAAGAAAAACAAAATGAAGAGGGATATTTCTTCTCGATAAGGGTGATAACTTGATCAGCTGTGTGAAGGAAAGAGGAAGTGGGGGAGCAGGGTGCATTGGTCATGGACCGGTGTGCTGTCTTTGGTGATAAAACCCATTTGAGTGGGACAGTCTGTTTCTCTTGGTAACAACATTATCCATTGGGACCACACTCTGTACAGAGCGTTGGTGCTGCCTAAGCAGTCTCCTAGTCTATTGGGTACAATCCTGGACGGGTTGCAACTCCAACACGATACCAGCAAGCTGGCACTCATTTCGCCGACCTCAGAAGCATGACAGGCGGAGTCAACCCTACCTGGCATTAATTCAACAGCCGAGGGGGATTTGAACTCGGGATACTAGGATCCCAAGTCCACCACCCTAACCATTAATCCAACACCAGGCATAACAACATTATGATCACAACAAAAACACAAAAAAATTGCATTGATCAGAAACGCAGCACAGCTTGTACATCAATGATGTGTGGGATGCACAGTCGGGACTTCAGTGTAGTTTGACTTGAAATGCAAGGACAGCAGTAGCCCAACTGCAGGAATGGGGATTTGGGACCTGGGTTTGCAGATTTGAATGCTGTGACAGGTTTTTGGGAAACCTGCCCTCTGACCAAAAGAAATGCCACGCAACTACTTTTGCAGGGGAAGTAATGTGGAATTTGGTCACGCAGACTTGTACATAAACCGATATTTTTGTTGTTGTTTGTGTGCAAAACTGCTCATATACAATTGTGTCATTCGGTGCATGAAAATAAAGGTTATTGAAGAACTATAATAACATTTTAAATATGTACTTAATTGGTTGCCCTTTGTCACTGGAGAAAACTGACATGAAACATACAAACCTCCTGATCAATTTGTAGCGTGTGTAAACTAACCATACTCTTAAGATAGCAAGCTATGTCACCTGTCAAGAAACCTTGCAGGAATTTGGAACTGTTCAGGGTGGTGATAACTCACCTTCTCCACATAGGACACTGGGGTCTTTAATGTACACGAATTAATACGAGCAGATGGGACACCCATTATTTATCACTCTGTGAAACATCATAGCTCACAGTCGCATCCTATCAGCACTATCATTGAAGCCCCACTTCTGCATCAGCAGCCTGCAGCGACCAACTACCAGTTCCCAAGCGGTGAAGCAAGCCAAAAGTCTTGTGCATGAGGGATGGGGGTTCAATATCCTCACATTCAGTTGCTTTAATATCAAAAGTTCTCTTTTGAGTAACAACACGGCTCTGCTGAGCATCAGAAACTTCTGATACATACAGGGAGGCCCTTAAATAAATACCTATTTTAATTTGAATACAACAAGCATGCACAACTCTCATAGAAACTTTAAGAGTAATTAATGTTTGATGGTTTGTTTCACACTCAACATGTACTTTTCTTTCAGTTGATGTGTCTTTTTTGCTGTATTCTTTTTTATGCACCAGAACAGAGCACTTGTGTTTGGAGTAAAGGTGTAAAATATTGGTGTGGAAGGAAATTTATGAAAGTGTGTTTGATGCAAAGAGAATTTCAGAGATGCCCTCCAACACGTAAAACCTATTCACAAGAAGGTTGTAGAAAAGGGGGCATTGACAACACTTTTCCTGGGTAGCAATGATAACACCGACTCCACAAAGCAAACCTCCACTCCCATTCTTTGACAGGCAGGCAGCATCAGTGAACGTGTCCGAAAAACCTACTTTGCTGATCTTTTTCCTGCTCTGTTCACTTGATCATTCTCTGTGGGTCTGTTTCCATCTGCCTGGAAGTTAGCCAACATCACTTCAATACACAATCATGGTGATAAAATGGATCCTCTTAACTACAGGCCTATTTATTAGCTTGCAGTTATAAGCAAGGTTATGGAATCTGTCATTTCAGTTGACATCAAATCTTTCCTTTTCTCCAGTGTCCTCATCTCAGATTATCAATTCAGTTTCAGACCCAGTCATTCTTCCTTGGACATGCTGCTTCTACTCTCCCAACACTGGATGGAAGCCCTCGATCTCTGAGATCAGGGCCGTCTCTTTACATATCTCAAGCATTTGATACAGTGTGACACCCCACCTTGATCTACTCTCTGCTCATCCATCTATAATTCCAGCAATCTGTGTGTTTGTGTGTGTGTGTCTGTGCGCGCGCGTGTGTGTGTGTGTGTGTGTGTGTGTGTGTGTGTGTGTGTGTGTGTGTGTGTGTGTGTGTGTGTGTGTGTGTGTGTGTGTGTGTGCACGTGTGTGTGTGTGTGTGTGTGTGTGTGTGTGTGTGTGTGTGTGTGTGTGTGTGTCTGTGCGCGTGTGTGTGTGTGTGTGTCTGTGCGCGTGTGTGTGTGTGTGTCTGTGCGCGTGTGTGTGCGCGTGTGTGTGTGTGTCTGTGCGCGTGTGTGTGTGTGTCTGTGCGCATGTGTGTGTGTCTGTGCGCGTGTGTGTCTGTGCGCGTGTGTGTGTCTGTGCGCGTGTGTGTGTGTGACCGCTGTTTCTTGACAACCACTGGTCCGATCTAATTGAAACTTGCCAGGTATATTGCTGGGGACCTGAGGATGTGCCTTTTCAAGGTTTGATATTAATCGGACAAGTGCTTCCCAAGTTATGGCCATTTATTTACCAACCAATGACAGGACACGTTGCTGTGTAGGCGTGGCCGATGGGGAAGAGAACCTTAGCCACGTTTGCCATTACGGGTTTTTTCTCTTCTCTTCTCTGTGTTTGTGTTTTTCCTTGCGAAAAGGCAAAATACGATGGTGCTCATTGAATGATTGGCCATTTAAACTAATAATTTATCAAAACGTTGGCAGATCCAGCAGCCTCCGCATTCTTGCCCTGGACGAGGAAACAAAGAAGCGCCATTTCCTCAGCAATGTTGTTTATGAAGACGTGCTGACGAGATAAAGGTGTGTACATGGAGACAATTTTTATTATTATTTATTTATTGAAGAAAAATTGTTCCGAAAATAATTTATCAAAAAAAGTGCACAACTTTTTTTTTTTGTTTCCAATTGTCAAAACGGTGTGGCCTTTGGAAGTGTTAAGGAATTCAGCTCTACTCAACATGCTTGCCAATGAAATACATCTCAATTTGGTGGTATGCTTTGCAAACTTTTTTTTTTTAACTATTTTCAAACTAAAACGATTCGAACATGGAATACCTAATGACACTGTACTTTCAGGTCTCTTACAAATCCTACCCTGTCGCCTCACCATGGCATCGGAGTGGCAATGGTCAATGGCGGTGAATGTCATGGCTAACAAAGACAGGGAGGTAAACTTGATTTTAATTCGGATTTTAATTGTCTTTGTGTGTAAGTATCACAGCAGTTGTTACTTAAATGATCGATAATTCGTGGAATGATGTGAACATTCCGTACGGGCACGCACTACTTCTGGATAGTGATGACTTATTGTATTCTAATAATTTCTCGATTTCTTATGCGCATTTATAGATAAACACAATGCCCCAATCCAGTCGTCGTTTACGAGAGTGAAGGAACGGCCTGTGTAGTTGTTTGAAAGGTTTTTTTTTTTTTGCACGTACGGCCACACACATAAGGGCACGGGAGAGCAAAGCAATGGCCTGTGTGGTTGTTGTTTCTGGCACGCGGTTTGAAAGTTTTTTTTTTGTATGTACGGCCACGTACGTACAGCCACGCACGTTTGGGCAAGCACGCACGTACGGGCACGCGAGAGCGAAGGAACGGACTGTGTGGGTGTTTCTGGCACGCGGTTTGAAAGTTTTTTGGGGGGGTGGGGGGTTGCACGTACGGCCACGCACCTACGGGCATGCACTCGTGACATACAAGGCCACCACCTTTCATGGCTCATTGACTTCCTCCATTTCTGTATTCAGTGTCTACCGCTTAACGGGATCCTCTCATCTCCTCTCCCTGTCAAGGCTGGAGTGCCCAGGGCCGGATTTTCCAATAGGCACCATAGGCCATTGGCCTTGGGCCCACCAGTAACTGGGGGCCCACCGGGGATTTGTGGGTTCTCTGATCGGCCAAGGAGTAGGCTAGTAGGCCCGATAGTAAAATGAATAAAATAAAACATAAAAACGACAAATATAACTACATTTTTAAATGCCTGTTTCCCACCATCTATCTATCTATCTCTAGATTATATACATTACGTGTTGTATTTAGTGGACTTCATTGTTATATTACGTGTGTTTTTGTGTTCTTATTTTGTGATATTGGTATCTCTCATACTAGACTTGAACTAATTTATTATTACTTTATGCTTACAGATTATTCTTGGCATCTTGGGGATTCTCATGAGATAGATTAATTATGTCGTCCCAGAAGAAATATATGAGTGGCTCACAAAAGAGAAAGTTAAAAGAAACCAAAGCTGCACAACTCCAATCACTTCCAAAGCTGACAACCTTTTTTATGAACTATGATGACCTCAAAGCTCAACTGGAACTCCTTGTCAGTACCTATTCCAGTGACCTGGAAGCATCTGTTTTAGATGAATTTTTGCAGTTTAAAGACATTTTGTCTTCTGAATCTGGCAGGTCAGTGACAAACATTTCTACTTTGTTGAGGTCTAAAGGTGGTATTTTGACAACTGCCTTTCCAAACATTAGTATCTTGGTAAGAATGTTCCTTACCATCCCCATTACAAACTGTCAAGGAGAGAGGTCTTTCTCCACTCTATCTCGGGTGAAGAATCACCTGAGATCAACTTTCCGACAAACCAGATTAAACTCACTTTCATTACTTTGCATTGAATCTGACCTCCTACAATCCCTTGACACAAACAGTATCATTGACAAATTTGCCATAGAAAAAAAGCAGGAAAATGTCATTTTAAACTTCACATAGTTGTGCTTGCAAAATTTATTATGCTTCAGTTTCATTGTATTTTTCCATTATTCCTATGTGTAAGATGTACATGATATGGAACTTGATGTACTTTGATATGGAACTAATTTGATTAAGAATTATCGATGTTACATAATGTTGTAATTCTTTTTTTTTACCTTATGATATATATGTATATATATGTGTGTGTGTATATATATATATGTATATATATATATATATATATATATATATATATATATATATATATATATTGTTGCGAATTCGCGCCCGCCGGCGTGCGAGCGGCCACGTAACTCGAATCGCGGCACGTCGTCCACCGGACGGACAATTCCGTCGTGACCCTCTCGGACTAACGCTGGGAACTAGTCACAGGTGGGCCTTTCGGCCTCACCACGATTGTGCCAATCGGCGCCCCGCGTGGGATAGGGTTGTTCGCCAAATTCGACCTACCTAAGTACCCACACGGAGGGTAGACCGGGCGATCGCACCTCGCCGCAGGTCGACTTCGGACACGGGCCACTTTAAGCGACCCGTTCCGTACTATTGGGATAACCGAGCAGTGTTATCGTCAACCTCGACGGTTCCGATTAATTATTGGGCGTATTTAGCCCACGACCAACCCTTTACGTGAAGTAAGATGGAGATTCAATTAAAGAAAAGACGAAGCGAAACGGGAAAAACAGTTCAACATAATTCACATTTATTACGCGGCAAACGGAAAGCACACATATACAATTACAACAATTATGCACCAAAAGCAAATGTAAAAGAAACACAACAATTACGCACCAAAAGCAAATGTAACAAAAGAAACACAATGCAGATCTACTACCGACTACGTGAGCACACGGCAACACTTACACAGTTTTACTTTACAGACGGCGCCGACAACACATATACTCCAAAGCAAAAGAAAAAGGGCCACCCTCTACGACAAGGGGACAGACGTGGGCTGTGGGCGCGAGACCGCGTAGAGCCTACCCGTCTTGTGATGAGCCGCAAAATGGCGGCGGTGCTCCGACTCCGCGCTCCTCCGCGGGCCTCGCTGGCACTGCCTGGAATTGGGTGGGAACAGGGCCCCCTTTTCGCACTATCTCAGCGCGGGGGGGGGGGGGAACAGGGGGGAGGGTTGTTGATGCTCTGGGGAAAGAGGATAGCTGGCTTGCTTGGGTCCCGCGACGAGCGACTCCACTGCGCCCTCGACCGCGTTCCCGGCTTCTCCTCTCTGCAGCTCCCCGACAGACCGCCTCTCCTCCAGACCCGTCTTGACTGCTGCTGCCACACTTCGCCGCCGCCGCCACGACTCGCCCGAGCCCGAAACAGAAAAACCTCCACTCTCTCAATTCGCCCTGCGCTCGGCGCTTTATAGTGGAGCAGGAGAAACCATATGCAGATTTTCGGATCGGGATCGGCTCGGGGGCGGAGCCACGCTCGCCCATTGGACGGAGGAAAAGTGGGCGTGAATCATTCCTGATCCTCGAATCTGCATATATCGATTCTACTCCGACGCGCCTGGAGGCGGGGCCAAATCGCCCCGCGCTTAATGATTGGACGGATCGGAAGTGGGCGTGAATCATTCTTGATCCGACTTCTCGGAAAGGCCGCTTTTTGCACCCGCTGCTTGGCGCACGCCCCGCACGAGTCCAGGACAGCCTGACGCTCGGCGTTCACAAGCGGCGCGGGAATGGCGGCAGAAGGAGGAGAGGTGAGGGTGGTGGAGGGTTTATTGTGGCGATGATGGCCATGGCGACGCTTGGAATGGTGGTGATGCGATGGTTGCGAGAGCGAGTTGTGAAGGTAAAGGCCGTGGCTGTTGGCGTTGTTGTTGTGAAGCCGCGTTGCGGTCGATGATTGTTGTGTGATGGAGGTTGAGACGTGGTTGGTTCAAAATAAAGATAGAACAGAAAAACGGCTATCTTAAAGGGTCGCAGCCCGAATGAATGACATTTATTCCCTCTAAATAACGGGTTTGGGGCTAACTACACATATACTTACAGAGATATCTCACCTACGGGACCTGAATGATGGTTTGCGAATTTCCTCAACCACAACAATATATATATATATATATATATATATATATATATATATATATATATATATATATATATATATATATATATATTGTTACGGAAATGGCCCTTAATGGGACAACTAAAAGGATTAGCTCAGATCCCCCATTAAATGCCTGTTTAGATAGGTTGTTTGGTAAAGTGTACGATAAATGTGTGTCGGGAGGTGTAAAAGACTGTTTTTATGTTCATATGGTGGTGAAACAGGGGCTCGATCTTCTTCCTCTCCTCTACGGACAATAGGCCCCTCCCAGTCGGCTGAGGGAGTGTGGGCTAGAGAGAGAGGTGTGGCCTGGAGAGGCAGTGACGCGAAGGGGCGGGGCTTTTGTCGGCAGTCGCCTGGAGAGGGGGTTGAAGAAACGAGGGCAACAAGTGAACTCTGAGTTTGGAGAACGGCAGTCGCCGAGAGAAGGAACAAAAGATCGCTGTGTGGAAACAGTCGCTCTGGAGGCGCGACGTGTTTCAAAAAGGAGAGAAACAACGAGGCCTCAGGTTGAGGCTTAGTTCTGAGCTTGGGAAACTGCAGTCGGCTTTGAGAGGCTGCCTGGACGTGGAGTCGACAATTGACTCGTGCGGGGAGGTGATCGACCGATTCGGCCTGCGTCTGGCCGCGGAGCCTCCGTGCTTGTTCACACACCAACGGCTTGTCCCTCGATTTGGGCCTTGTCTGGAGAACAGGCCAGGCCGGGATTTGTATGCTGGACCGTGGGGGGGATCAGCTGATGCCCATCTTCGACCATACGCGAGGTCAGAGTGCGCGGAGACCACGCACGCGGTGCCTTGAGGGAGTGGAAGTGCTGCGCCGCCATTTCTTGCCGCGCGGCGCGTTCGAGCTGGGAGTCCGAACAGCTTCGGGAATTAAAGTCCATGGGACATCACCAAATACTCTGTCTGCATGCATGCTGTCTGTCTGTTTTGTCTGCACGTTGCCTAAGGCATGTCTCGGTAGTGACCCCCTCGAAACCTACATGCCGTGGTTCCCTAGTTAAGAACGGGTTGAGGATTGTAAATAAAACCGTTGTCGTGAATTTTGTTTGTGTTGTGATCCCCAATGTTCCCCAATAAATCTGGTTAATTCGTATGAAGTTGCCGCTCTGAATTAATTTGTGTCGCGTCGAGGTACGATCCGTTCAATTGCAAATTGAGAGATGACAGAAGGCATAAGAGTGGCACGAGTGTATTTGGGAGATTATTAAAAAAAAGTGGTGGAGACATTACAGGCAGAGCGTTAAACGCACCTGAAGCAAGTGTATGACAAAGAGTGGCTTGTTTGAGGGAGGATTGAAGTGCCTGGTTGGAACCATGCAGAGGTTCCATGGGGCTAGTGAAGAGATTTTGATGTTTCGTTTAAATTGTTGGAAATGAACGATTAGGGCAGTTTGGAGGAGGCCAGCGGACGACGGGCGTAGTGACAAATTTATTGGGGTTTGATGAAAAAGTGTACCAGTTAAATTTGATGACCAAGTGGGATCCGAGGGACTGGTGTGTTTTGTTTTCACATAAAAGTGAAAGGTGTTGGATGGTGTTGTGGACTGGGTGTGTGGCACTGTGGAATGAATGACTAAAGTGTTTGGGTGAATGGCGTGGTGGTGCGAATGAGGAGAGTGAATGCAAACAACGTACCCTGTCGGTAGGAGTCTCTTAACCAAGTTAGTGTAGGGCCGGAGAACTCTTTGTGAGATTAAGCCACTGGGCCGACTGAACTCACCTAGTGAGAGGCCAATAAGGCCACGAAGTCAGGAAACCCTCAGGGGTGAATTGATAATACTCCTGGGATGGGGCATGAAGGAGCGAACACGTGAAAGAACTTTGAACCTTTGAATGTCCTGCTCCTATGCAAATGTTGACATTAAAAGTAAAATTGAATGCCCTTCCGTTCAAATCCATCATTAGAATGTTAAGTAGTCTGCATAGAGTGTGAACTTGTTTGTTAGATTGGTGACCCGACACACTAGGATAGGGACATGCCAACCTTACTGTGACACTTTGATTTTTGGAGTTAAGTGTTTCCCATGTTGTGGGTTAGAGTAAAGGGGAGATCTGTGCTGTATGTTAGACAGGGCCATTGCCGTGAGCTGCCCCAGATGGAGGCTCGGGAGAGCCTCGGCAGAAAGGTGGGGGTAGTGTTACGGAAATGGCCCTTACTGGACTACTAAATATAGGATTAACTCAGATCCCCCATTAAATGCCTGTTTAGCTAGTTTGTGTGGTAAGGTAGACATTATATGTGTGTCGGGAGATGTAAAAGGCTGTTTTATGTTCGTACAGCGGTGGTGAAACAAGAACTCCCTTGTATTCCTACCCCATCCCGGGATAGGCCCCTCCCAGTCGGCTGAGGGGGTGTGGCCTGGAGAGAGGGTGTGGCTAGAGGGAGGAGGTGACGCAAAGGGGAGGAGCCTTTGGTTGGTTTTTCTCTGAGAGAGGCGTGCTCGTAAAACGAGAGAGAAAATGAGACCTCAGGTTCAGGTCCAGTTTGGCAGTTTGGAAGGCTGCAGGCAGTTGAGAGGCTGCTCGTGTTTTGGAAGTGAGCGAACGAAGGAGGGACAGTGTGGAATCTGCCGGTACAAAAACGACAGTCGGCTTCGAGAGGCTGCCTGCACATGGAGTCGACGATCGACTCGTACGCGGAGGTGATCGACAGATTCGGCCTGCGCTGGCCGTGCAGCCTCCGTCCGTACTCACCTCACGGCTCGACATGTTGTCGATTCGCCTGCGGAGCTCAGCCCTTCGACTTGGGCCTTGTCTGGAGAACAGGCCAGGCCTGGATTTGTATGCTGGACCATGAGAGAGATCAGCTGAGGCCTATCGTCTACCTTATGCGGGGTCAGAGCGCGCAGAGACCGTGGGCAGTGCGAAGGGAGCAAGAGTACGACGCCTCCATTTCGCCACGCGGCACGTTCGAGCGGGAGCCCGAATCCGTGGACATCCGCCTGTTGTGAGCGACATTCGTGCTTTTGACACTGTCCTCTCGTCCATGATACATCACCAAGTACTCTGTCTTGTCTTGCATGCATGCTGTTTGTCTATCTTTCTTTGTCTGCACGTTGTTTAAGGCATATTTCAGTGGCGACCCCCTCGAAACCTGTAGGCCATGGTTCCCTAGTTAATAACGGATTGAGGATTGTTAATAAAACCATTGTCATGAATTTTGCTTGTGTTGTGATCCCCATGTTCCCCAATAAATCTGGTTAATTCGTATGACGTTGTCGCTATGGATTAATTTGTGTCGCGTCGAGGAACGATCCGTTCGATTGGCATATAACACCAAAAAAATGGTTACAGACTGGCAGAAAACGCTCGGCATCTGACACAACCAGTCTGTAACCAGGGGTTCTATTTCCCCAACTGGCAAGGTACAAGGATTACGTTGGTATCACGATTGAAGGCGTGTAACCCGAGGCCTGTGCTGAGTCGGCCGGTGTTATAAACCCCGGAGACAGTGGTGGTGAGGGTGGCGCCTTGGACCGGGTGATAATCCTGCCACCCCGGATCCGCAACAATATATAATTTGGGGGCACTGATAAGGTTTGGCCTCAGGCCCACAAGCAAGTAAATCCGGCCCTGGGAGTGCCCCCAAGGCAGTCTTGGGCCCAGTCTTGTTCCTCATCTTGATGATCTTTCTGACTCACTGGAAAAATTGTGCCTATCTCTTTGCTGATGATTCCACCCTCTGACATTTCTCATCATTCAGACAGTCAGGCATCAGCCTCTTTCCCTCTCTGCAGTCCTCGATAGAATCAGGAACTGCTTCACACTTTGAATACATCTTTCAACCCCAACAAATCCCACTCACCTTGTCCTCTCCGAAAGGACTGTCTGACAAATCCTCCCATCAACTGAAACAAACCTGAAACCCCATATGTAGACACACACACACACACACACACACACACACACACACACACACACACACACACACACACACACACACACACACACACACACACACACACACACACACACACACACACACACACACACCCGGGAGGGCTCCATTCCACTTTTAGGGACCCACATATGGAGATACCAACCAAACAAACACACACACGACGATCGATACTTCGAGACCTGGGAGGGATCCTTTCCACCTTCTGAAACCCACATATGGAGATAACAACGCACCACACACACACACACACACACACACACACACACACACACACACACACACACACACACACACACACACACACACACACACACACACACACACACACACACACACACACACACACACATATACACACACACACACACACACACACACACACACACGTTCTGTTATGTTAATACAGTCTATATACGCACAAATGTATTAAACACATACAAATGACAAACGCAAAGATTTACCCTTAAACAGAAATCTTTAAAAGAAGAATCAAAGTGGGAAATTAACAAAATTCAATTGAAAAATATATCGAGGCAAAGAACACAAAATGTTGATCTCTGCTCAATGCCTTCACAGCCAGATCATGGCAAACAAGTGGTCGGATGAACCTTATTGGTTTTATATATGTATCAATGTCGAAGTGAGGGGTGGATTATATTAAAAGGAGATCACACAAAAGGTAAAACAAAACGATATCCTGTAAAAATAAAATTGCACACTTTCAGCAGATGAGACACCTCCTGAGGAAACAACCGCATGGCACCACAGGGCCCAACACTGGTTGAAATGTACGTCGGTCGAATCGATGTTCCATTGAAAGCACAGATACTTTTACCGAAATGAACCACCAAGCAGCTTGGAGAGCGCTCTCCAAGTGGCTTTGCCACACATTAAACATACACCTTCTGGAGACCCTCCCCCCCCCCCACTTTTTTTAAGCGTCCGTTTAAAAAAATAAATTCATTCAATACAATTGTCCAAACAGTACAAAAAGATAAGTTTAATTTTTTGGAAATTTCACATTTTCTTTTGTATGTATGGAGAAGGACGCAACATAGCCTTGCTTACTTAAAGTAAATAGGTATACCGGCTAAGTTATAAGACTCGTTATTTCTTTTAATGATCAGATTTCACAACCAATTTTGACACATTTAGGCCGGACGATATCCGATCCTCTAAACCCAAATAACACTTCGATGGTATACTTTTAATTCATCTGTGAGAGTAGATTGTGGAAAATCGTATGATATAATGCATGAAATCACTCCAAGCTCCTAGTTTGAAATCTATAGCACTTACAAAAGCAAAGTATACAGCAATTCGTAGCTTTGATGAACAGGCATTCAATATGAGTGAGGAAAGTGAAAAAAAAACTTTATCTTTGAGAAATCGTTGTGGCCTGTTCCAAGTCAAGGCATGGTTGAGCAGGCCAAAAAAACATGGCGGCTTCAGACCCCAGTGAGGTTACCAGGAAATGCCTTGAGACCCCAGAGAGCGAGGTGGCCAAGGATCACCTGATGAAGGATATAATTAAATAAGGCCGTTAATTATCTTCAAAAGGGGTGTTTTAATTAATCCAAATACCCAATTTTCACTCTTGCTCTTCCTTGGAGTATTATTTGTTTGCATGCAAAGTTTCAGGCTGTTAAGTTTTATGGTTTTGGAATTATGGAGTAGACACACACACACACACACACACACACACACACACACACACACACACACACACACACACACACACACACACACACACACACACACACACACACACACACACACACACACACTCATTGCCTTTTATCAGTATAGATAATACTTTCATTTATCCTTTCCTTTTCACAATAACATTCAAGAGCAAATATTGTTCATTTGGGAGGGTGAAATAACTCAGGCCATACGAATATAACTTAGGAAGATCAAGTCTGACCCGTTTATTTCACAATGATTTTTGGTAAAAATTGAAAACATGAATTTACCTGTCATATTTTTATTACATTCCAGAATGATGCAAACTAATGTGATCAAATATAAGATCAAATATAAATAAAACATATTTTATTATGTACAGTATGCCTAAATCGTTGACATAGTGAGCAGTCGAGAGAATTTACGTCTGCTGCAGGCAGGGAGATTTATCAATGTGTGTGCCGTCCCATGGATGGACGTTAAACTGGAGTGCCATCGCACACTCTAAGCCGTCTCGCCTGGGTTCGATTCCCGACCCAGCTATAAACTGTCATCCCGGTATTTCACAGGCAGGGTAATTCATCAATGTGTGTTGTCCCTCGGCAGGGCCGGATTTCGGCATGGGCAAGCTGGGCAGTTGCCTAGGGGCCTCCACAACCAGGGGGCCTCCACATATTTCATCAAGAAAAAAAATTGCAAGGAAAAATGTGTTTGTGAGTGCCTGGATGGTAGTTGGTAGTTAGTGGAACAGACATAAGATATTCATCTTATCTCATTCTCTATTTTATATAGAAGTCAGTTGACTTCTATGGGAGTATGGGACTTTGCACGTCTCATTATTATTATTATTATTATCCTCTAATATTTCAGGTTACATTTATGGTCCTTGCATTTTTAAGGTTACTTTAATAGTTAGCTTACGTTTGGTTAACCCGGCTTTAGCCGTTTGCACTTTGCTCTACAAAACTGTTGAGGTATATTCAGCTCACATCATGGCGAGAAATAGTGGACACGCATGCGTGTCACGCGTGTTCACTTATATCTTATGTGAACAGATATCTTATGTGAGACTGAGATTAATAAGATTTACATAGGGAACATTCAAATTTGTCTTCGTAGCATCATCAGTTTTGACATTCTCAGAGAGATTGACTTTGACAAATTGATCCAAGACTTTGCAAGGGTCAAGTCTCGTAAAGTGCCTAGTGGTCTCATCAGTGGTCTGTAAATATAGGTATTAGGTACTGTATTGACCTGCTTGCTTATGATTGACCTGCTTGCTTATTCACTACACTATTCAGATTCTTTATACTTAAAACATGGGAACTTCCAACTTCGTAGATTCTTATAGTTTGATCACGATGTTTAAAGATGTGCCTGCTTGCTTATTCAAATTATTTATACTTGAAACATAGGAACTTCGCAGATTCTTATAATCTTATAGATTGATCATTTGCTCGCTTATTCAGATTCTTTATACTTGAAACATAGGAACTAGATTCTTACATGTATATAGATTGATCATGATGTTTATAGATGTACATTTTTATTCAGATTCTTTCTTCTTGAAAAATATACTTTATGGATGACTGTAAATATGTCTTGTCACCTTTTTAGTATTCTAAGGTAGGGTGGACCTCCACTACTGAAGGCTGCCCAGTGCCCAGGGGCCACCACATGTCTAAATCCGGTCCTGTCCCTCAGATTAACATTACACTGGACGTCCTGTCACAAACTTGCCTCTAAGCTCTGTAGCTATCACCGAACAAGGTGGGATTAATGATGGCCATTAACATAATACACTAGTTAATCCTCCCAATATAAAAAAACTGTAATAAACCAATTTCCGACCTACGAACAAATCGACTTACAAACAGGGTTCATTTGATGAATGCCCAATTAAAAACTGGGATACTGAGTAAAATCACACTATTCCTGTTCATCAACATATAAAAAATACCTGTGAAACGTCTTTCCACAACCCTCCCATGATCGATTGGAGCAGTTTGTTGCCGCATAAAATGGCATTTTAACATTTATTTGGCTTTTTCAACCTGGGACGGGTCCAAAATTGAGCTAGATCCGTGACGCGAGTCACCCATCATCATCTGATCGAGCGTACTCGGGCATTTTGCCTCTCGATGGCAGAAATAATCTACAGTGGTTGCCAGTCGTATTGTAGATCACGGTGTTCCCTTGAATCGGTCTCCCCCCTAAGGCGGAGTGCACTTCATACCGTTGTGCAAGTATATTAGCAGTCGCTAATTTGTCCCTCATCTACCCGCTGCCATAGATGATTTTCTGACTTTGAATGGCTCAAGTCACCCAAGTGTTGTGATAAAACCAAGATGGCGCCGGTCATGTGACCTCAGGCTCACGGCAGCTATACTTTTGATGGATTATGAACATTCTATTTATTTTCAGTTCAGTGCGTTCAATGTAACTGCAACAAGATGGTGCTGCTCCACATTTCTCATAAGCTGTTTGTGAATGTATTGAATCAACGTTCCTCAACAAATGGATTGGCCATGTTGCGCCCATTGCTTGGCCACCAAGATCGCTGGCCAGTCTAACACCCAGTGATTATTCATTGGGGGGTTTCATCAAGGACGGAGTTTATGCCACACACCCACATACAACAGTCATTGGATGAGCTATAAGATCACATTACTAATGTTGTTCAGAGTATTCGGTTCAGAGTTCAGAGGAATATCCCATGCCATTTGTGCAAAAGTTATGGACAATTTCGTTCAACGTCTCCAGACGTTAATTGAAAGAGAAGGTGGACATGTTGAGATTACTAAACAAAACTTCAAACATTACTCTAACTGTTCCATATTCAACTGGAAAGCTGTGTATGCTTGTTGTGTTCAACGAATAAAGTCTTGTATGTAATATGTACGCTTCAGATGTGATGCAGCTGACCGAAATGTGTTAGACCCAGAAATGGGGTTGTCACTTCTGGTTGGTGAAAGACGAGAGTGAGTCATGTGTGCACAGGACAGCTGTAATAAACATATCAGATCGTTTGCAATCTTTGTCATCGATCAACCCAAACATCAATACAAACTTCCTACCATCACCTGTACTGCCAATTTGCTGACCTTTCTGCCAAGAACAAAGTTGCACTCATCCTTCTTCATGTCGGGGAACGTGGCCTTCAAAAGTACAACTCGTGGACCCTGACTGATGCGCAGAAGGATTCGGCTGACATATTCAACCAATTTATGGAAGAGTTGGAACTTGCTGACAACTTCCATGTGTCACGGCTCAAACTACTCAACGATAAACAGGAACCAGGTGAGACCTTGGATTCCTTCGTCGGTCGCCGTCGCTTGCTAGCAAAGAAATGTGACTTTTCAACGAGTGAAGAGAATGAATGGATCATAGAACAAATCATTGCAACTACACCCATCCCAGAGTTTCAAAAAGAAATCCTTTCCGAGGATAAACAGTTCACTATAGCTGGAGCTGGACCGAGCCAATGCAGCTACAACCATGTATCTTGCTCAGCTCCAGACCGTGAATACTTCTAGTACCCGTCCCACTGGCAGCATGATGCATGTCAACGAGGAATGTTCCAACGTCTCTGCTTTCAACGGAAAACCGGCATGTTGTAAAAACTGGAAACACTCACCCGCTTGGGAGGATACATTGCCATGCTCAAAATGATACATGCAGGGCATGAAGAGAATTAGGTCACTGGGCCAAACTGTACTTGTCCACAAGATTCAGGCAGACACAACAACAACAACAACAACGGAGATACCAGACCAGGAGAGGCAGGGCTTCACCTCGTGAAATGCATTCCATTGAACAATATGAGCCTCAGCAGTATGAACAGTTACAGTCTCTGTCGATGTACAACACAGACAGTGGTGAGTATCCTGGAATGGCCTGCATGTCCTGATTCTCAAGTAAGAATGCTCCAGGCAGTTTAACCAACACTTGCAGTGGTTTAAATCACTTTTTCTTTATTTTAAGACACTCCAAATGCGACGGTAAAAACCATGCTTTGTCCACGTAACCACAGTCCCGCCATACTGGGAAAGAGTCACTTTTGCTGCTTTCCTGCCTGAAGTCCTGAAAGTTCCTGTCTGAAGTCCTGAGGAGATCATTGACAAGGTATGGACCAGGACGTAGTACCTTATTTAGCGAAACATCACGAGAGGTAGCACTGCTGTCGAATGCCACACAAATATTTTCAGGTTTGCGTCGATGGAATACTGCAAAATGAGGAAGTGAGCAGTCGAGTTAGTCATTTTGCCTCTGTTCCTGATTCACGAGGCTCAGCATGTCATTTGGAAAAGAGTTGAGCCATGAAGTCCACATACTGCTGTTTCAGGGATAGTTTCCTATCCAGAAGCTTGCAGAGGAACTTTAAGCAATTGATTGCAAGGAGGCAATTTTCTGGAAGTTTTGCATCCTTTCTGAAGGGTAATGGAGCCACCCAATTGCCATTGTCATTCCTGATGAATCCATCTTCCATGATCGCGAAAAATATGGTTGTCTTCTGTGGAGCGACCCAGCTTGTCATCATTCCTTGTTCACTTGTAGATATCACTGCCGACCCTGTCGTCGTATGCTCTGTGGTCACAGCGTCTCCCAAAGAGCTGACCTGAAGGAATGCGATAATGTGGCAGGATGACGTCCGTGACCGTGATACGATTAGAGCATGGTGAGCAGACTAGTCTTTCATTGTTGAGAATGTGGGTACGATGGGCTTCCACTCACTCAGGCCTATGGATGCCATCCAGACATACATCGGCAATTATCACCCATCCAAGGTCCATACACTGTGACCACGGAGCATTAGGTGGTCCATTCCGGGATATTTTGACCTTAAACAGCTGAGGAACATTTTATCCAATTAACAGAACGATAGTTGCTTCTGGGTGAGGTTTAGGAAACATTTCAGCGATAGGACGTACATGTAAATGGATCCTTGTGACCTCCGGTGTTGGAATCGCAGAGGAATTACAAGGCATAGTATTTCACTCAGTTAGCTCTGGGAGTGGTAGCAGGTGTACGATTCTATCGAAAGTTTCGATGACTAGATTCCTGACACACCTACCAATGGCATCCATAGTTCCAGAGCAGGTTTTGAGTTCATAGGGGACTAGATTATTTGGCATGTTGAAGTAGTCAAAGAGTTTGCTGCAGCCCAAATACTGATTTGACTGGTCATTCAACAGAGCATGAGTTTTCAGAAAGTTTTCAGGATTACCAGCGATGAATACCTTCACAAGACATGTTGGAACAAGATCTTCCTCTGGATCCACGACTACCACAAATGTCTGGACACTTGTTAATCACCAAGCTCCTTGCCATGCTTTGGAAGCCTATCCGACACTCTTTCAGTATTTGAAGAGCCCCTGATAAATTGCCTCCCTGCCGGTCCATCGAGGGTAGCACAACTGGCATCATAAAGTGCTGAGCAATGACGGTTTCTGTCGCAGTGATAACAATGTAATTTTGCTTGGCACTCCTTGGCTGAATGGTTAGTTGCCAGAGCACATCTGGTACATATTTTCCATTGATTAAGAAGGATGAGTCTGGATTGCAATGTTTTTTGATTTGAATGTTCTGCAATGCACAAGAGGATGTTTGGTCATGTGAATAGGGCAAAATTGCTGCAGACCTTCCATCCGATGATGAGTGTGCTGCTTTTCAGAAGGCGACGCGACTGCTGTGGTCGGTTGCTCGATAATCTGTGGTAGCAATTCTCATGACCTCGGTCTTGCTTACTCGCTCTGACCCTTGAATGAGTGTCACTCATGAAAGCAGACATTCTGTTCTTCATGGTAAGTGGAGCTTTCACCTTAGTAGCTGAAGAATGTGATCCGTCATCATATCTTGAGGAAACCATTAGACTGAGGTCATTTTGAATCTTTGCAATGTGCTGAATGAAGGATTCGAGCATCGAAAATGGCAGAAATGGGTTTCTTTATACTCGAAGGCCTCCATCCTCCAACGATGTCAGGTGGAAGCTTCACTGTGGTTGGTCTGAGGAACAGATATGCCCAAAGCTGCAAGTCTGGGAAGGGAACCATCGTTTTTGGCAACCTCTATTTCCTCGTTGGTGTCGCTAAACTTCTACAAAGTTTTGTGGTCATAAGGAAAGACTTGAGGCAAAAGTTCCAGCTTGTTGAGCAATGATTGTGGAACTGCTTCATCACTGCCGAATTTTTCTTGAAGGCAATTTCCAGACCTGCTCAAAACCAACATCAGTGCTAGAAATATAGACGTGGTTAAGATGCTCTATGAGTGCTTTGGATTCTGAACCATCAGCCATATGTTGAATCATGAGGTTAAGCTGCTCATTGGATTCCAGCGGTACTCCTCTGATCATGTTCTGCAAGGCCGCATACCATGTCCTGAATTTCTCAGGCTTATCGTCAAACACAAAAATCCGATTTGAAACTAAGTCTTGATGAGACAAATAGTTCACACAGTCCTACATGGCAGGTATCACTGTTGGCGTGATTGATGGCTTGACTTCTTGACCCAATAGTGAATGACTAGACAATGTTGTTTCCAGATGTGTGTTGTGTGTCCTCACAGCATATGCAGGTACAGCATGGGTGTACATTGGATTTGGAGAGAAATAACCCGATTGGTTGTCAGTTGTAATCCCACTGGACGGTGACGTAAGGTAGATATACACGGTGGAATACCGAGTGGCGGTAACCGGAGCCAGGTTTGTGACCCATGTGCTCATACCAGGGCACGTTAACACAGTGGGTGTCGATGTGTAGCCATGACACGTAGCATTGGAGAAGGATGACGACACGAAGGTTGTGTGTAAGGCAGTAGTTGGTGTCTGGTGAGTTGCAGACGAAAGACCAGGAGCTGGCATCGTGTAACACTGAACAGATAGAACTTGCCTGTTGTGCAAGTTTAATGTTGATGAGTTCTTCATGGATGCTGGTGTTGCAGCATTAATGGCTGATGAAAAGGGGTCTGTCTGAAATGGCACTGGTTTGAGTGACGTAGCTGGGTCAGCATGTGCCCAGGCATCCAGAATACCTTAAGTATTGTTTTCAGACAGAATGGATGGCGGCGAAGACATGGCATTCCTGGACAAGAGCATTCCCACCTTCTCGACAGGTGTAGGTAATTAAGCTGCTGAAATAGTCAAATGTTCTCCAACACAGAGGATCAGACGTTTTTTTCCAGGCGGACTTGAGTTCTGGCAGCTTCTTCCTCCCGTTTCAGCTGTTGGAGATGTATCTGTTGCTGTGTAGCTTTCAATTGTTGCTGCTCGAGAACACTCTTTTGCTGTGCAGCCACGAATCATTGCTGTTTGAGATGCATCTGTTGCTGTTTGAGATGCATCTTTTACTGTGCCTGTTGCTGCTCAAGATCCATCTGCTGCTGTTCAACATGCATATTTCGATGTGCCTGTTGCTGTTCGAGATCCATCTTTTCCTGTTCGAGATCCATCTTTTGCTGTGCCTGTTGCTGCTTGAGATCACTCTGTTACTGTGCAGCCATGAATCGTTGCTGCATCTTTTGCTCTTCGAGTAGCAATTGAGCTTCGTCCGATTTACTTCTCATGGCAGCTCTGCCAGAGGTTTCGGTTGCTTCTGCTTTGGCCTTCAACAAGAGCAAAGACCTGGAAAAGTTGGACGAAATCCGGGAGCCAGCGGCAGACCACGCGTGACGCGAGCTTGACATGGCTGCTCTGCTTCCTCCCAGTGGCGAAATGAGCATGGAGTCAGGTTTTTACTTTCCGAGAATGGCCGATGTGTTCCGATTCTTGAAAAAGATGCTCCAGGCAGTTTAACCAAACACCTACAGAGGTTTAAATCACTTATTTATTTAATTAAAAACATTCCAAGTGCGTTGGATCATTTTGCTCAATGAATAAATGAAAAAGAAGATTTGTTTTTTTGCTACTTGTTAAATCAGGGTTCCTTTTTTATGATTAGGATTTAGATGAAGATCTGTTCACATTTTAGGTCATTCTATGCAGAAATACAGGAAGTTCTACAGGGTTCACAAACTTTCCCTCACCGCGATATTCCAATGGGCACTGGACATTTATGACACCTGCGACCTGCGTCATCGAGTAACTCGTACTACTTCGTGGACACGATGCCGAATTGGCCCACTGGTGATACGCCGTCGTCATTGTTCTTGCTTCTTATTGAACTCATGACTGTATTCACATGCACACAAGGTTAACAGCTTGTGAGACGCCGCTCACACTGGACTGAATGATCAACCTTTAGCGGTGAGTTGAAATTGAGGACTCAATTTTTCTATAACATCAAAAGTAGCGATCCTGGAATCGGAATGACCTTAAAATTGACCGGCCTAATTTGCAAATTTTTGATGGGATTTCATTTGCGAGGCATCAGGGAGGCCTTGGTCCTCAGAATTTCGACAAAGTTTGGTGAAAATCGGACTATTTGTTTCAGCATCATGTGTGATGAAGCTGAAGGTTGTGGTCAAGTTTCATCGAAATTGTGAGTATAGTTTCCAAGAAGATCCGAGTGTTTATTCATACTGACTGATGGACACCACACGATGCTAATTACATTGTGGAAATTTGGTTTGTGTGAATTGTTGTACTCTGAATGCTGTGATAAAACAACTCGGAAACAAAACTTCCAACTCATCACAGCTGGCAAGTGCAGAAACAAGTAGCTGATGATCACCACGAAGATGGTAGATGGGAGCAGATCCATTGGATATCCAAAGCGGTCCTTCTATGTGTCGAGTCACTGCTTCGTGTCGGTGCCCAATGATGAAATCATTACACAAATGTGACGTAAGGTGATCCAAAGTAGTCGCTGAAAAATATAAATCAGAATCACGGTTCTTGTCAAATATTCTTGAAGTGAATAAGGTGGGAAAAAGCTAGTCGGCTCAGCCAAGTTAACAAGATCCAGAACGAGGCAGAATGTTAATTTGGACAATCAAAACAGAATACTAAAACCAGCCACGAGCATGAAGTTCCCACATTATTTTCTTTATGAAACCAACCCAACTTTACGTGGACTTGCAAAGACAATCCCATTGAGTAATGAGGAAAAAATTTGACCTGTAGCTTATCTGGGCCCTGGCCTAATGTTGTGACCCAAATTTGGTAGCCTTCTGACTGGTGGGTCAAGAGAAGAAGATTTTGGAAGGAATTTGTGTGACCGCCATTTTGACACACTTCTGGTCAGGTGATCAGCATGACTTCCGCAATTTAACATGGGGACCGTGTCCTAATGTTGTGACCCAAATTTGGTAGCCTTCTGACTGGTGGGTCAAGAGAAGAAGATTTTGGAAGGAATTTGTGTGACCGCCATTTTGACACACTTCTGGTCAGGTGATCAGCATGACTTCCGCAATTTAACATGGGGACCGTGTCCTAATGTTGTGACCCAAATTTGGTAGCCTTCTGACTGGTGGGTCAAGAGAAGAAGATTTTGGAAGGAATTTGTGTGACCGCCATTTTGACACACTTCTGGTCAGGCGATCAGCATGGCTTCCGCAATTTAACATGGGGACCGTGTCCTAATGTTGTGACCCAAATTTGGGAGGATTCTGAATGGTGGGTCTGGGAAAGAAGGGTTTTAAAGTAATTTATGCGATTTCCACAAAATTTGACTAAGTCGGCCATTTTGACACAGTTGCGGTCACATGATCAGCATGGCCTCTGCAATTTAACATCAGGACTCTATCCTAATGTTGGAACCCAAAATTGGTAGCATTCTCACTGGTGGATCAGGAGAAGAAGATTTTGGAAGGAATTTGCGAAACTGCCATTTTGACACACTTCCGGTAAGGTGATCGGCATGGCCTCCGCAATTTAAGATCAGGACCCTATCCTAATGTCCTGAAGATTTTTGAAGAAATTTACTAGGTCAGCCTTTTTGACCTTCTTAAAGTCATGTGACCAGAACGAGCTTTGCAATTCCTGTTACCAGTCAAGAAAGGAACATTGCTGCAAAATTTCAGCCGGATTGGCCCAGCGGTTTGGCCGGGGAAGTTGAAAAAGGAGACGGATGGATGGACGGACAGACGGACGGTGCGTGATGACAATACCTTATCTGGAAGCTAAATTCCAGATAAACTAAAACTCCGCTGACTCCCTCACCATAAAAAACGCCTGAACAGTTTGCTCTCCACAAGACCTCTTCCCACTCGTCCTCCAGTCTGCGTCGTGTAACCAATCAGAACTGGCTATGATAGAGTCATTTGATGTTGGAGGAGGAGGAGGAGGAGGAGGAGGAGGAGATTGGGAACATACTCTGTGCAGAGCGTTGGTGATGCTTTAGCAGTCTCCTGATGTTGGGCCAGGAAAGATTTGTGCATGCCTGGTCTTGCAAAACTCTCAAGCTGAACTCTTTTTGTTCCAGGTGTCAAGCTAAAAATGGGTATCTATTTAAGGGACACCCTGTTTGTTGAAAAGCAGTGGCAACTTACAAGTACACTGCCTTGAAGGACTCTGTTTCGTTGCCTACATGATTGGTCCTTTGTACTCGGCTCTACCCGATACCCATAAACACCAAATGCAATTCGATGGAAGTGTGTGTGGCATGTGACGTTGTGTCAGTGAATGATCGAATCAGAGCAGACACGTCACATGCCGAGTTCCATCACGACCACGAGCCGTGGACTCGTATGCCAGTAAGTAGTGACGTATATGTCACACGGGTTTCGCAGACTATCATGGACAACACGGTGGACTTTTGAGCAGGTCGTTCTTCCGATTGTCTTTCCAC
>NC_140965.1:76502974-76630474 GCF_056783735.1 Eptatretus burgeri
CGCCTCCAAATGACCCAGATTTTTGACCTCATAGATTCCCACATTGGGATATCGGGCTGCATGGTCAACCCTAAGTTTGATAGCAAATTATTTACTTGTACTAAAACCACTCCCACCTCGTGGTGGTCATAAAGACCAAGGAGCACCCCTGTGAAAGTGATGTCCTCATTCTTTAGCAATTGGACCTTCTACCATGCCATAGGTCGCTCAGTTCAGCTGCTCATTTGAGTCAAAGCGATTTTCTTTTATTTAATTTATACATTGTGATGTCTAAGGAGTCAGGTGGTCGTGTGCTTGCCTCTCAGCTTTCTGGTGCAGTGTTTGGTCCTTCGCAGGGTCTTGTCTGACAAACGCTGCCATCTTCGCCTGGGCGGATTTTCCATAAAACAGAATCCTGGAGGCATTTTTTGTGGAAAAGTTGGCAAACACTTTTATCAACATAATTTGAGTCTGCTTATAAATCCATTTCTGGCATCTGGCAGACTCAATTTACAAAAAAAATCTGTATTTTTTTGCTCCAGCAACTCCTTGGGCGTTGTAACCATCAGTGAATAGACCAATGGTATGTGTAACCACCTGTCATGATCTCGCCAACATCCGGTCTTCGAACCTCAAAGAATGCTGCAAAACCAATGTTCAAACGCTGGAGCTCAGAAGATAAGACAGGTGTTCATCCTCTTTTAGTGATCGGACATTTCAAGCACCCACCCGAAGGGGCTGCCTAATGTTAACCCAAGGAGACCGCCGCCGTCAGCACCACTCCTCCGCACACCACTGCAATATAACCCAGGAAGTTTACGCCATGCTTTTCCTCCTATCATCAAGGAATGGGGGTCCCAAAGGCTTTGCCCCAATCCCATCATTCAGTGAGTTGCCCTGCAAAAGGCAACAGCACGGATGGTTCTCCCATGGAGTGGGTTTTCAGTTTTCTTTGCATTTTGTGGGTTTTGCAGAATGAAGTGTTTTACGGAACAAATCCTTCCACCAACCTCCTAAAAAGGGTAACCCAAATGCAGGAGGATGTCCGCAGACACAGTTGGGCACTACATATGGATGGCCGTTGGCTCACAAGGAGCTCCTCCACCCTTTGACAAGTTTTGTTTGTAATCCTGTTGGGTGTCCATATTCATACAAGAAGGAATGGAAAAGACGAACTAAAACACAGGACTAATGAGACGATAAGTATAATATAACCAAATGGATGGGATGGTGAAAGGCAACATAGGTGCAATACCCCTGGGTGCTCACCTGGTAGCAGCTGGATAAGATAACCAGGGAACCACTGGTCAGCATGTATGGCCCATAAAATATGTAATGGAGAAGAAAGTAAATTCCTATGAATTTAATTTTTAATGCTATGAACAAACTTTGGCACATCATGGGTGATGAAGGTTGTGGTCAAGTTTCATCAAAATTGTGTGTGTAGTTTCAGAGAAGAAAGAAAATACATATTTTGAGGGGCAACTCCCCTTACACATCCTTCGACCCCGATATTTCTAATGTCATGAACAAACTTTGGTACATCATGGGTGATGAAGGTTGTGGTCAAGTTTCATTAAAATTGTGTGTGTAGTTTCAGAGAAGAAAGAAAATAGATATTTTGAGGGGCAACCCCCCTTACACATCCTTCGACCCCGGTATTTCTAATGTCATGAACAAACTTTGGTACATCATGGGTGATGAAGGTTGTGGTGAAGTTTCATCGGAATTGTTTTTGTAGTTTCTGACAAGAAAGCAAATCCCTCTTTGGGGGGCAACCCCCTCGTAACCTCCCTCTATAGACTCTCAGATCCCGAGTTTTTTCAATGCCGTGAACAATGTTTGGTACACCATGGGCGATGAATGTTGTCGCCCAGTTTTATCAGCATTGTATGTGTCTTTTCTGAGAAGAAAGCAAATATCTCTTTTGGGGGTCAACCCTCTCGTAAACTCCCTCTGTCGACCCCCCTCAGACCCCGGTTTTTCTAATGCCGTGAACAAACTTTGGTACGTCATGGGTGATGAAGATTGTGGTCAAGTTTCATCATAATTGCATGTGTAGTTTCTGAAAAGAAAACAAATACCAATTTTGGGGGGCAACCGCAATAAACCCCCTTAGGGCAAGATTTTTTTTAATGCCATGAACAAACTTTGCTACATATACGGTGATGAACGTTTTGGTAAAGTTTCATCGAAATTGTATGTGTAGTTTCAGAGACGAAGTTGAAAGTATTTGCGGATGGACAGACTGACGGACGGACGACGTGCTATCCTATAAGCTTCCTGGAAGTACGTTCCAGGTGAGCTAAAAATGTGCAGGACAAACACAATAATTCTAGCAAGCAGCTTGTTTCCATTTTTTTGTCCATGACCTGTACATGCATGCATAGGCATGTAAAATAAAACAACTAAAAACGTGGGCACTGGCTTTCTGGATGTATGCTGAATGACAACTGTACCACTTAACCAACAACAACACAAACAACAATGACAAAATACAGATTTTTGCTTAAAAACATATTAAATCAACTAATGGGTAATGGCAAAAAAACAAACATCGATGGCAAAAATCTCTTTTCCCAGTGGAGCTGCATTGATGGCAAAGGAGAAATTGAGACCACAGATGGCAGCAAGGACACCAGCACATTGAATGAGATAGATGCATAAAGTCGACTCCTGAGCTGCTAAAGCTTAGCATCTTGTAATATAGATGCGAAACAGAAAGTAAAAGTTATTTCCAATAACATCACAAGACAAAGAGCAATCAGAGATTGCAGACCCTCACCAGGACTTCTTTTGAGTGGTGTATTTTTTTATATATAGGTGTTTGGGTAATATGACTGCCAAACCATGTGACCTATGATATCATGTGTGTGAACCTTTTGTTCCTCATGGACAGGCGGTCATATGTATAAAGTTCGCGTCGATCTGTTCAGCCACTTCAGAGAAGAAGGTTTTTCGAAGGTTGTTTTTTTTTTCAATATGCTGCCCAATCACGTGACCAATGACGTAATGAATTTTATTTTCTGTGGACTATTTTATCCCGAGATGACCCTCAAAATTTTTCATACTCATTGGATGTAGTGTTCTACATATGCAATTATGATGTCATAACGAGGGCACCTATGACCTCATAAAAAAAATCAAACTCATTCCATATGAGGAGTTCTTGCTATGTGCCAAGTTTCAATTTCTTCCTTGGGTGCGATTTTCAGAGATACCGAGGTCCAGAGTTTTTCCGTTTTTCCAATATGGCTGCCAGACCACGTGACCTACGACATTATAATTATTAGAACATTCTACAGGAGTAGTTGCACCAATGGTGAAAAATTCGTTTCAATCCGACAAGCGATTGCGGAGAAAAACACTAAAGTTCTGTGCGGACAAACAAACAGAGACAGACAAACAGACAGACAGACAGACAAACAAACGGAACCAAATGCAATACATTCTCCTTTGGCGAGGCGAACAAGCGCAGATTCAAAATGTCATGGAATGTGGCACTACTCTGTGGGTAGGGCTACTGCTTCTTATCTTACCCATCTTGAGGCCCTGGAATACAGTGGCTGGCAAAAAGTATTCACTCCCCTCCAAAGTTTTCACATTTTGATGCCACCTGAGCTTATTACCTCTGCCTTCGAAGGTGGAAGGAGGTTATGTTTTCACCTGTCTGTCTGTTTATTAATTGCCGGAATCCTTCGGATTTTGGCAATTATGTTGGTCGGTTGTGTGTGTGTGTCATTCTGTGTGTCTGTCTGTCTGTTGGGTCACCGAAATAGGTGACCCTTATTGTCAGTAATTCTGTCTGTTTGTTTGGATGTTTGTTTGGATGTTTGTTCGTTTGTCATCAGTTTGTAAACGTGGGCGGATTTTGACCAAACTCGAGTGGTAGGTACATCTTATGACCTAGTGCTTTGGAAATTGTGATGGTTGCTAGGGACGCTTTGGTTCCCTAGCAACACCCGAAAAACCTTCAAAATCGGTACCGTTCACACGAAATCAATTCCGAAAGCCATTATCCCACGTAGGGTTATGAAATTTGACACGAATGATCTACAGGTGATGCGCTATCAAATGCATTCCGGTTTCTGTGATAAATGGAATACTTTACCCACAGTGCCCCCTACAATTCCGGTATGCGCGAAAATTGGCGAAAATTGAAGGCCCCCGAGCGACCAGGTGAGTGCATCGATACGAATGAAACTTTGCAGGTTCATGGTACTCAATGAGTCCTACAACTTTGCCTCAGGACATATTGACCGATTTCGCTTAGGTCAGGGGTCAAAGGTCAATTAGTGCAAAAATCGATAATATGCGAGAGCTGGAGGTGCTTTCGTGCAAAATGCTAATCCTCCTAGGGTTATGGTCGGATGGTCATGAAAATTCACACTAATTGTCTGGAATACATTGTGCACAAACGATCGCGCCGGATTTTCGATTTAGATCTTTGTTCACGCACAGCACCCCCTCGAACTTTGGGGATTTCCGATTTCAAACTGTATTTTTGGTACTTTTCATTCAAATGGATACCGAGTGGTTATCAGTCGATGGAATTGGACGAGATTTGATATGCATAATCTTAAGGTGATTCGCTATCCAATATGTGACATCCATTTTGCTCTATATCTTATAGTTTCCATGCTCGGCGACCCATCGCTGCCTACTGGCTTGTCTGTTTGTTTGTGTGTTTGTTTACCCTGTAGCAGCCACATCATTTCAGTGATCATGACCAAACTGGGTACAGACGTCAGCTATGGTCCAACTTAGACACTTGTCGTTTTTAGTGAATCTTGGTCAAAGGTCAAGGTCAACGTCACCGAAAAACCGAAACTCTTAGTTTAGCAATAACATCCGCAAAAATGGTTGTATCGACTTCAAACCAAATCCAAAATGTGCATCTTCCAATACTGCATCTAACCATATGTCTCATTGGTGTGTCACACCAGCACCCTTCTTAGCGGTCGGGGGTCGAATGTCAGGGGGGTCTGGTCAAAAATTTCAAATTGCGATAAAAACGCCATTTCAAGTCCGATTGACTTCCAAGTTATGATCATGACCAAACTAAGTGCTATAACTCATTAAACAGTAGCACTATCGACTTATAAGAACCAAATTGATTTCCAGGTTTTTGATTTTTTCAGAGATCATGGAGATATGACAAAGTTATTCCAGCAATTCCTTGCTCAACGAGCAATTCCATTTGTTTGTTTGTGTGCAGGATATCTCAAAAAGTTGTGGACGGATTCGGATGAAATTTGTTGGACAGATTGGGTGTGTGACAATGACGAACAAGTAGATTTTGGTGAAGATCTGGATCCGGACACGAGAATTATTTAATTCTAAATGTGATTTTTCACCATTGAGAGATCGGGCCCACCCAAAACGATATATAGTATGCTATTTCAAAAATGTATTGGCCTGATATGTTCTCTTGGATCAGGCATTGCGTGGCGGAGGTATGCGCTCTACCAAGTGCCCTTCTAGTTTACTTGTACTTTCAAATCAAGCTTTATGTAGTGTTCCAAAACTACTCCAAAGTGAAATAGCTAAAAACTGCAGATTAAATGTAAATAAATTAGATTAACAGAGAAAATCGGATGATTCTCAGTTACATAAGTATTCAACCCGTTTGCCTAATTAACTCCAAATCACTTAAGGAGCCAATTGTTTGTTTGAAAGGTTACAAAATAAATGTAAGTGTAATAGGTTTCACCTGGATGTAATCAGTGGTTTAACTAAAAATTAAGCTCCCCCAATTATCTAAGGAGTTTGAAGGTACAACTCACTTGGGCAACCAATAAGGTAAACCTGAAGACCAGGGAGCTTTCCAAAGAAGCCAGATAGAAAGTGGTTCTGGAAGCACCATTCAGAAGAGGATTATAAGAAGATTTCAGTCACACATTACCCCTTTGAGTACAGTGAAATCCATCATTAGGAGTGGAAGACGTATCGTACCTCACAGACTCCACCCAGATGAGGTCATCCATCCAAACTCAGCAGCCAGGCAAGCAGGAAACCCATTCGGGATGTCACTGTAAATCCAACATTGGGCTTTGAAAGATCTACAAGGCTCTATGTCTGAGATTGGGGGGGGGTGGGGGGAAGTGTGAGGGGAGGGGGATCAGTGTTCATCAATCAACAACATCCCGTTCCCTTCACAAAGCTGGCTTCCATGTACATCCATCCATCCATCCATCCATCCATTGGGACCATACTCTGTGCAGAGCGTTGGTGCTGCCTAAACAGTCTCCTTGGCTATTAGGTACAATCCTGGATGGGTCACCACTCTGACACAGGGTACCAGCAAGCTGGCATTCATTTTGCCAACCTCAGAAGGATGGCAGGCAGAGTCAACCCCACCTGGTATTAATTCAACAGCCAAGGGGGATTTGAACTTAGGATCCGAGGATCCCAAGCCCACCACCCTCACCATTAAGCCAACACCAGGCATACTTGAACCAAGTTTGATTTAAATCCCTTCAGCTGTTTTCAAATATCTCATTTTTACCTGACATGACCTTTGACATTTGAACTCTTGACCCATCATCGAACCAATTCATATATGCGTCATGATACATACTTGTTTTACGAGGAACCCTTCAGCAAGTTTAATGAGTAAGCTTTACCAAGTTTAACGAGGAACCCTTCAGCCGTTCTCAAGTTATCTCAGGAAAAAAAAACCTATCACGGACCTTCCATGTACAGGTGGAAAGAAAGAAGCCATTACTGAAAAAGACGCATCTAAAAGCTCATATGGAGTTTGCGAAAAAGCATCTTAATGATACTGCTGGCATGTGGAGAAAAGTTTTGTGATCAGACGAGACAAAAATTTAACTTTATGGTCGAAATTCAAAGCGTTGTGTCTGGTGCAAGTCTAACACAGCACATCATCCCTACTGTCAAACATGGTGGTGGCAGCATCATGCCATGGGGCTGCCTTTCATCAGCATGGCCTGGCAAGCTTATCAGGACAGAAGTGACAATGGATGTTGTAAAGCACAGGAGAATCCTTCATGAAAACCTGTTTGAGTCAGCCATGAATCTGAAACTGGGTGGGAGATCTACATTTCACAATTCGCAGGACAGTGACCTAAAGCACAAAGATTCACATTTCAGCAGGACAATGTTCCGAAGCACAAAGATAAAGACACCCTGGAGTGGCTGAATAAGAAGAAAACAAGCCGGTAGGCGACATGGCTGCTCGCACTAGATGGAAAGCTGGCCGAGGCGACTAGCCGATATTCATGTACATGCTATCAATCAATTTAGCACAATAAATATGATTATCACAGCCCTCTTAGTTTGCGCCCAGAAACTCGCCTTGTGAAATTTCAGGCATGTTTCCAAAGAGACTCTAACAAATGGCAGCCCTGGTAATTCCATTTATCTATTTGCGAAAGATTTTATTTTTTTATATGATGCTGTAAGACATTGTCCTTGGGCACAAAAAAAAACAGATCCCTTGGAGGTCCAGTTTCGGAGGTATTGATTTTTTTGTACAGTCCACAATAAGTGTACGATGTACGATAAAGTATTTTAGCTGTTGCTAAAGCATGAGTCACATTTGCTCTACGGCTCGGATACGGCGGCCGTAACCCCCCCCCCCCTGAATTGACAGAAACGTGTGGCGGCCGCAGAGTTTCTGAGGTGGCCTCAGGGTGGCCCTACGCCGTTTGGCTATCTTTTACAGGCCGTAGGGGTCTCCGTGGAATTAAAGCGCGGAGTTATAACTTTTTTCATTTCTTGGTTGGCCGTAGCAATTCGACAAGCCGTAGCCATGACGTAGATGTGTTCCACGTCGACCGTACGTAAGGCGTACGGTGGGCTTGCGTTATTTGTGCATTTTCCGTAGGCTCTTATCAATGAAAAATGAATTTTGCCAACCCCCAAAAATTACAGCGGCCACACTATTTCCACGTTTGCCTTAGAGCCCCCCTGCGGTCGCCTTGCGGGCACCTTGAGGCTACCTTGTGTCTGCCTTGAAAATTCTATGGCCGCCACAGGGACGCCCTAAGGTCACCGTGCGACATCAAATCAAAGACCGTACGGCACCCCCCACGTTTTTGGTCTCCACAATTTCTAAATAACCCGTGCGGCTCCCCGAAAAATAAAAACATATGTGACTGCTACATTGTGTGACCGTGGAAATACTGCGGCTGCCCTATAATTGCTAGTGACCATAGATTTTGTAGACCCTACGGCCGCCGAGCCAAATGTGACTGAAGCATAAGCAACGGAGGTGTGCATAGCAACCATTCATTTTTATGTACATGCTAGCCACATTGTACACATTTCACCCAAGTTTCATCAAAATCAGACTCTTTCTCTTAGAGATATTCGCAATTAACCATTTCTGAAATGTTCGACATGTACTCGCCAAAAACCTATCTCCTCCTACAAATATTTTTTGTTAGGGCTGCAAATTGGCATGAAGGGAGCTAGATAGATTGCGCACAGAACTCTAAGCTTCGATTTTTCGAATTTTTTTTCGATTTTTTGACCACTTTAAAGGGCCGTTGCTGGGGCCCAGGGTCCCATATTCGAAAGCACACGATTCCCAGAAATATTGGTCCTACCTACCAAATTTCATTGGAATCGGTTGAGTGGTTTAGCCCCTCAGCTTGACCAAAGTTTCGCGGACAGACAGACAGATGGAAATGTCCAGAATAAGGGTGCTCTAAGAACAGCCAATAAATGTTCTTGAGTGGCCCAGTCGAAGTCCTGAGTTGAACCAAATTGAACATAATTATAGTGAGACGTGAAGATTGCAGTCCATCGACAATCACCTCCAAACTTGGCAGAAGTAGAGCAATTTTCCTTTGAAGAATGGGCAAATATTTCACCATCTCACTGTGCAAAGCTAGAGGAGACCTATCTCAACAGACTCGTGGCAGTAATTGCTGCAAAAGGTGATTCCATCAAGTTCTGATCCGAAGGGGTGAAATACTTTCGCAACCAGTGAATTGTGATTTGTACATATTTTTTGCAGGTATTCCTGACATGTAACCTCCTTCAACTATAACAATCTTTTGTTTGATCTCTTCAGTTATGAATAAAAGTGTTCATTTGGAAAAATTGTTTCCACATAATTCGTAATTCATCTAAATGTGCCATTATTGGTCGGGGTGGGGGAGAATACTTTTGCATGCCACTGTATAAAGCCATCTCATTGGAATCTCATGTCAGGAAGTTGAGTCTTAGGGTCTGCTTCAAACTCATGGTGAGGAGGTTGGTGGCCTTATTGTTTTTTTTGTTTTTTTTTTTACGAGCACTTTTGTGGTCTTGCTCCTGTTGCCATCTCACCTCTCTGCCCATCTGCTGCTGCGGCTTTGTTCTACCGAATATGTGTTCTACCGAAAGCTTTTCCAAGACAAAGCTTAATACTCACCTCAATTCCTCCACCTCCCTCCCCTTCTCTTTTGCCTGTGGGACTGCATTCCTGAGTCTATAATGTTGAGCTCATCGTTCCAGAATTTAATGTTTTATGCCTGCCTCAACCTCATCGTCTCTCCCATCTCTACCTAGTACTCTCTACTACAGTCAGTGAGGCCCTGTTTCAACCCTCCAGCTCTGAGTCTGTGTTGTGATGCATCCTGTATGTTTTGGTCCTACTGTTTTCCCTTTACCAAATTTTGCGTCTGTTCACCCTTTCCTCTCCTATTGTTTTGTTCTTCCATGGTTTTGATAACTGCATAAAATAATTAAACATTTATTTCCTTGGAGGGAGAAGTTCCCAGAAAGTGATTCTTGCTTTTTTTTTCACATCTACATTTAGGAGTCCCTGCAACAAAATGATTAAGAAGCCATTTTCTTTATACTGACCCCATTCATAAATCAATTTTTATATTAACAAGAAACAACTGCTCCTGAGGGGAGTGGGAATGGGAAAAAAAAGGGGGGGGTGGTGAGTCATGTTATTATCCATACTATTTTTGCCACTTATTATTACTATTATTGTTTATATCATTATTATGCTATAATCATTATTGATGTTGTTATTACTTTTGTTATTGGAAGCGGCCTTGGAAAAACTGCACGATAATGTGGAATGACGCTTAAGCTGCTATATATACACCTGAACATGCCATTTTTCCAAGGTGGAAAAACACAATATGACATGGGAATTCTTCTGGATTTTTTGCAGTCATGTCGAAAGCAACATAGGTTAAGTGACTGTGAAAACAAGGCGAAGGTCTCCTGCTCGCGATACAATTCATGTCTCTGAAACATCACTCATAATACCCTCTCCCACCACCACCAGGAGTGGTGCTACATGGTATACATTTACGTCTAGAATTTGCGTTGGCCCCACCTTAGGAGCCATGGGTGGGTGGAATGCCTGGTGTTGGCTTAATGGTTAAAGGTCCCATGACACCCAAAAGCACTGAAATTGCATATGTACATATATATATATATATATATATATATATATATATATATATATATATATATATATGTCCTATAGGAGTTTTTCATCGTGATTTCAGATCTGACAATGTTTTTTTCACAATACTTGTTCTGTAAAATGTAAAATTAAAAAAACAAACCTCTTCGGGAATGCCCCTAAAAATTCTGCTGAAATTCCCTGAAAGAGGGGAGAACGTAACCCACATGACGTCATCTCCAGAACGACAATAGTGGTCTACGTGATTCTATTGGCTTCCTGTGTGTTTCCACATTTGATTTGTCGACTCAATCGCTTCATTCATTTCTGATTTAAAAAAAATCAAACATTTGGTTTTGAATAATGGATGACATGGACTTTCATTTGTCTGGTAGCGACAGTGAGTGTGAGAGAAATGAAGGATTTTGGTCTGAATCACATGGAGAATTGTCGGATAACGTAGTCACGGGAGGTGAAGTTCAGGCAGCTGGAAATGAAATACGGCCTTACCAGTTCGAGCCCGAAGCAGGACAAGCAGAGGAAAATGGCGATGAAATTCCCGGCGTTCATAATGATCGGGGGGACATCGAAGGAAGACTTGGCAATAACAACTGGTTAGACTAAATCCTATTCGTAATTCAATAATGCAAATTCGACTTGCATACTGCTCGATATCAGAAATATTTTCGTGAGGTGACATGACCAGCGCAGTGCAGCGGACATGATTCTCCGTGGCGAATTAATCACAAGCAAGGCCAGCGCATGTCATCGGCCATATCTCTCCGTGCATAAAACGAAGCAATCTCGCTGTCTGGATACGATGAAAACTTGTGTGCAGAACACACCTTGTGACACAATTGTCGAGAGTAGTCTGATAAATCTGACGTTCTGTTGCATTTTTATTTATTTTATTCCTACTGTCGTCATGTCGCGCCAGTAGAAAACAATGAAGAAAAGAGAATAATAAAAGAAAGCTACAGCACGCCAGATTTATCGGACTAGTCGGATGGACGACGCATTTATCGGACTAGTCTAGACTCTAGAGTTGACAAGTAACTATTCTATTTACTATTCTATTCACTAGTCTACTCTTTCAAGAAAGCTTGAATAAACTAATGCACATGCACCGTACCAAGCGCACACGCACATTTTCAATATGGTGGTGACACTGAGTGCCAAATCATGAAAGACGATGGTAAAATTCAACATTTCGACTTGTTAGAGGAATTAATTGAACAAATAACATCAAGCATCGGAAAGAGTAAGTTTCAAAAACGTGTATTATGCCATTTCCAAACCCGAGTTTGACAAACTTCTTAGCTCGGAAATAGGCATTTCCAACATCCACCTCGGCCTCGGGCACCTACGTAGGAGATACCAGACGTTTGAATGGAGGCATATCTCGGGTAACGTACACATTTAATGTCAAAAGTGATAAAATGAAAACATCTAGCTCTTGATAGATCTCGATCTATATCGATTTTAATTTTCTAGATCTAGACTGAGGATTTGTTTCTCTATTATGCTAAGATGAATCATAACCAAAATTACCTAAAATGTCTAACTTTTAATTAGGTCTTAGACTTAGGCTTAGTCATTAGTGCCAGTGGCATTGCGTGCCATCGTTGTGGTGATAAACAACAATAGCTCTGATCCCACAATACAACCCACACATCTGCGACAGGACCATATCATGATCACATATTCTGCGCCAGTAGCCACGGACGGTAACATGCGCTGGGGCCTGGCCATTTGGGCTACTGGTATGATATCGAACTTCGAAATGACACCCTTATTTTCTTCCGCTTCTCAGCAGCTGTCCTCACACCCCTTTTTTTCTCGGCATGAGGAACGACATTGCTTTTGATGATGGGTACTGCATCAGGTTTCAGCCTCCTCAACTTCTTCAAACTGAACAGCGAATAGAGCCCGTGATCAAAGTCACTGTCTTCGAAGTGGGCGCTGCAAATGACGCTCATGTCGCTGGGGCCTTTCCAGTTTCCCCTCGTCAGCTTCACTTTAGATGTCCATATTCTCCGAAGATTCTCATCTTTTGGGAATACATGAAGGCTTACACCGTCTCTGGTTGTATTGCTGCATCCTGCTACGATACATCTTGCAGGCATTTTCGAAAGTAAGGCTAAAACTGTTAAAAACTTTCGCGAAATAATCACAGGAATTAAGATGATCAGTGAGATAGCAAACTCATGTGCACAATGCATTTGTGCGTACTTTATACGGCGCGCGACATCTAATCAATCCACTCTGTGCGAGTCGCATTCTGGAGATGACGTGAACGGTCACGTGACCTGCGATTCGCTGAAGTCAACTTTTTTGAGGGGCGGGGCATAGCAAGTTGTGAAAAGCACTAGAAATGTTCGAATTTTGTCCTTCCCACTCCCTCCCCTCCTCTCATGCCCCCCTTGATGTGCGTTGTGTGTTAGCTCTCATACGAGCCTCGACAAGGTATACAAAAAATATTGGTCTAATTAGCCCATTTTTTATTTTAAAAAAGAAACATGGGTGATTTCTTCACTAGCAAGGTCAAGTTAATATATAAATAACCAGAAAGTTTTGAGTGTAATGGGACCTTTAAGGTAGTGGGCTTGGGATCCCTGGAACCTGAGTTCAAATCCTACTCGGCTGTTGAATTCATATCAGGTGGGGTTGACTCTGCCTGTCATCCTTCTGATGTCGGCAAAATGATTGCCAGCTTGCTGGTATCCTGTGTCGGAGTGGCGACATGTCCAGGATTGTGACCAATAGCCAAGGAGACTGCTCAGGCTGCACCAATGCTCTGCACAGAGTATGGTCCCAATGGATGGACGGATGGGCAGGTGGAGCGAACCATGTTGCTACAACCTTTGCCTTATGACTCTTAGTTCCCCTGATAAGTTTGGTTGAGATTGGATAAGTAGCAACCGAATGCATCTACCACAGACGTATAGACAGACAGAGATTAAATTGCATATTTTAGTATGATGAATAACTTTGCAGATTCAGTTCATGGGGTTAGGCTTAAAGCAAATGTGATAGCTTCTTAACTACCAGAACCAACATTTAATTGAAATAAATACTCGAATTAAATAAAATATCTGGGGAGAGTGATGATCATGATTCATACGTACACAAAATTCCCATCCCCTATATGCACCATACTGGCTTGTACCCACCCCTTCACAACACTCCATCCTGTCTGTGCATATGTAATATGTGGCCCAAATGAACGTCAATCATTAGTTAGTGTATCAGGCATTGTAATGAATAAATCACCACCAATTCTGAATCAACTTCATCATCTTTCATCTTCTATTGCATTGTTTATAATAATTTGCAAACCGTAGAGCATCTTATGAATAATGATTAGGTGGAGATGAATCACCAAAGAACCGACGGAAATGTAATGCCGATTCACTGAGGGTGAGGAGGGGGGATGTGGTTTTCATGATGAATCAACATTGAATGTGGTACAGTTGTCATACAGTCAACCCATCATAGACAAAATAGACATCGAGTTCGGACAAATTATTTCAGTCTCACAAGAATGGGATTGGTTGACCTGATGAATGGTGGCCTCCATTGCACGAAGTTGATCTAAACTTATTCCTCGACTCGGGATTTTAAACCAGCAAATACGGTATTGCTCTGCACACTGAGGATTATTCAGTAAATGGTAACCAGTTGCAGAGGCATAGGGAATAGTTGTCATACTGTGTACATTATTACAAACCCGAGTTGGTCGTCTCTGTTCGGATGACTGACCCCGTCTGATCCCCAAAGGGACGTGTTGCTCAATGTGATCCTTCAATCTCAAATATGTGCGGCACACGTCCTATTCTTTGTAGATAGAAAAAATTTGTCCGAACTTTATATCTATTTATCTAATTATCTATATCTAATCATTATTCATAATGGTTCATTTCCGCATTCTCATTATTCATGATGTTCCATGGTTCCACCAATCAGGTAATAATTTGCAAAGCATAATATCAGATTGTTGAGCACCTGCCATTGTAATATTTGGAAGGCCATGTGTTACTACAACTCCTGCTGTCATCCATGACTTTCATTGTGTTGAAGATAGTTGGAGTTGATTGCATCACCTTTTATTTTGGAGGGCATAAGGCGTCTTCGTTTTTCTGTTGTGGCCTGTTTTGTGAGTTCGGAGGCAACAGGGGAGGCATTTATATTCATAAATGTCACCTTTCATTGATCTAAGTATTATGGCTTTCAGTGTTAAAGCAATGTGATGATCATTTTACTTGGATTAAACCTTTAATGTTAAACTTTCTAATCCTGACAAATAGCAATGTGATGATCATGTCACCAAACGCACTGCATTTGGAGCCGACATTATTGTCATTCTTTGTACAAACCTTGTAAACAACAAGTTATTGGGATTGGAAAATGTGCATCTTTATTGTGTGTGTGTGTGTGTGTGTGTGTGTGTGTGTGTGTGTGTGTGTGTGTGTGTGTGTGTGTGTGTGTGTGTGTGTGTGTGTGTGTGTGTGTGTGTGTGTGTGTGTGTGCAGGTTCACACATGCACATTATTACTTCATCAAAATAACTTTGAATTAATGGCTCCACCAAGGGAAGGAACCTGTTCTTGATATTTAAGGGCCTCTATACTGGCCAGCCAGACAACCAATCTCTCTGCATCACTTGCCAACTCCTAGTGACACAGATGCTGCAGTGATGACCAGGCCCATATAATACTCCTGGTCTAGAGGTAAGCATTTGAAATTTGGTCAGATAACTGATCTACAAAGTTGGTAAAGCAGACAAAACAGTTGTTATAACATCACCTCTAAATTACAGCTTACTTTATTGTGCAGTGTCTTGCCTGTGAAGCATTAGAGCAGTCGTCTTTATAGATCCTATTGCAATGAACATTGAACCATATTTGGATATTCTGATGATGCTCTGCACGTTAGGGTCAGCAAAATCATACATTGCAAATCGAGATTTTGGAGTCGCTGCCATCTCACATGCAATTTGTTATGATAAGAAAACCTGAAACTAAATGGACAGAATGACTTTCCTTAAATCGATTGTGACGACAATTTTTTTTAACCACCATTACAATGTTGGGAAAAATGAACAATTGAACATTTGGATATTGAAAGCTCGTCTGTGATCTCAGAAGGCTAATATATTTACTACCAGCAAGCAAATTAGGAGTGGTGTTTGAAATGTTACACAAATGAGACACTTTTGTAATGGTCAGTCGATCCGACCCGGTTGCCCGGTCCGAATCCGGTGAGTCGCTGAGTTTTGACTTGTGTCAATGTCAAAAAACACAAGCCAAAGTTGTTTTTATATATTTTTTTATTTTCCATTGAACATGAAACTTATACATAAGAACTTTTATAATATGTAGAATAAAGTAGCCTACCACATAAAAATGAAACCAGTGATTTCAGTAGGCTGTTCACAAAACATGTTTTAAACGGCCGGCTGCCATGCTGCAGCAGGCACAAATGTATCCTCCTGGTGAAGTTCTTGATAACTCGGTTGCATTCCTGAACTGGGATAGCTTTGATGTTGGTGGTAATTGCATTGCTGAGGTCGTCAATAGTCTGAGGTTTCCCCTGGTAAACTCTGTCCTTCATGTAACCCCAAAGACATGTCAGGTGGGTTAAGGTCCGGAGAACGGGGCTCCCATTCAGCATCTGTCCTAGAGATGATTCGATCACTGAATTTCTGTTGTAGCCACTGCATCGACCTGTTGGAAGTGTGAGATGTGGCCCCATCTTGCTGAAACCATTACACAGCCCTGACAATGTGCTTCCTTGCTAATGTGACCTAGAACTTCTGGATAACAAGTACCATTCAGTGGATACAATTTCTGATTTCCCTTCTTCATCTCGAAACCAGAAAGGCCCATTGATGCCATATTTGGTTATGTCAACCCATGCAGTGCATTTCTGGCTCTGCAACGGCCTTTCAAGAACTTCATCAGAAGAACTAGAACCTCAACACACATTGTTTTTAAAGTTAACATGACCACTTTAAAGAAAGTGGGCCTTATCAGAAAACCACATGTTACTCAGAAAATTTGGACCCCTTCTCAGTTTTTTCCTAAAACCATTCACACATCGTCACATAAAGTTGCTTATGATGATGAAAATTGAAAATTTCCATCATATGTTGGTCTGTCTCCTTTGTATGTTTGTCTGTGAGTGCGATAACTCGTGAACGCTTTCAGCTATCTTCATCAAACTTTACCAGAGGATTCCAAAGGACAAAAGTGAGGCTGTCAATGTCCTTTGACTATATATGTCAAAGGTCAAGGTGACAGTGATATCATTTGCATAAAACAGACACGACCAAAAGTGTTTGCACTACATGATGTCAATCTTGACACAAATTAGTTGGAGAAAATCACCAACATATTCCGAGCTTTTTTTGATAATCCGATTGAAGACTTCACCAGAGAAGATGGCAGAAGTATTGGAGAAGTTGTTCAAGAATATATGGGATGAAGAGGTTTTACCATCAGATTGGAAGAAGGTCTTGTTGTTAAACTTATGAAGAAAGGAAACTTAGGAGAGTGTAACAATTGGAGGGTATAACATTACTATAAATTGTTTCAATTCTCTTTTTTTTTTTACAATGCATCCTGGTATAGCTATAACTAAATAAGGTTTGGATAAGAGGCTTAGACATGAACAAGCTGGATTTAACTCCTTAATGCGCTCAACTATTCTTTTCACTTCACTTCTCCCCAAAGGCATCAATCCCCTGCCCACTCCAAACCTTCAAATCACCTCCCCACCACAACTACTCAACCCCTCCTTCCTGCACTGAAAGTCCTCAAACTCCCTTCCCCCCAAACCTCAACCTTCCAATTCTGTCCCATCTTTGCTCTCCTCCCACCACCCCTCTCCCCCAACGCAAAATCTTCAACCTCCCACTCCCCACGCTAAGGCATCAATTCCCTCCCCACAACTCCTAACCCCCCACCCCCTACCACCCAAAACCAAAAGTCCTCAACCTCCCAACTCTGTCCCATCTTTGCCCCCTCCCCCTTTCCCAACCGCAATTCTGTCCTCCCCTCCTCACTCTCCTCCCGCTCATAAAAGCAAATGGGCATTCCCACATCGAAACTGGGCATTCCCACAGCAGAATATATAACAAATGGGCATTCCCACAGCAGAATATTTAACTCTTTCCCTTCCCCTATCATGCTATCACCGACTTCACAGAAACCACGACTGAAACAGTTCCTACATGCCATGGCTCATCACGGTCACCTGTCCAACTTATAATCCCACGAGAAATGTGGAAAAGATATATGACCACGAGCAGATTAATTGTGCCAATAAATGACTCAAAACCAATTATCTTCTTCCTAATACAAAAAAAACACATCACAAAAAGTAAATAAAGACCTTGGACAAAGACCTTTATAATGGCATATGTTTAAGCCCTGCTTGAGAGAATGCCACATAGTTATTATGAGGGTGGATAAGGCAACAGACTGCTGCCTCCGTTGCGGAAACCAATCTTCACAAGGCCCGTGACGCCTATTGGCATCCTTTCAACTGTTGCATTGGTAATTTCGCACTGAATGGAAAACTTATAGGGAGGGCATGGCGATAGTGAATATGACAGCTCCGAAGATGTCTTTGGCTTCGCATAATGGTAAGCGCCAACGTGGTGGCCAAAATGATTTTTTCATGAGGTTTAAATCGTGGGCAAACTGTCCAACCAATGGGTGGAATGGAATGTTATACACAGACACATACAGAAGGATGAATGAGCATATTATTATTATTATTATATAGATTATTTACAAAAGATAAACACCATATATCAAACCATAACTCAGGATCCATCACACGTGTGATATGAGGTCAAAAACTAGAGTATGTCTGTTATGGAATCTTCCAGGCCCAATGTTTCACTTCATTCACAACTGCTTACACGTTATCAACACTTATCAAAACGTGGGTAAATTGTGCATCATAAAAACTCACAATATTTCTGAAAGAGAATATTACTAACGCGCAGGGACTACCTGGTGCTGCTTGGAGAGGGGGTGGGGAGAGGAGTACCTGGTGTTGCCCACCTGGGTGAGCCTTTTCCTGCGGTGGTTTCAGGACACATTGGACAATGAAAAGCGATGGAGGTATTGGCCTCATGGTGGGTATAATTTGCCTGCTGGCTGGTGGCAGTACTGCCTGACCCCACATCCCAACATTTTTATAGCGGACTTTGGTGGCCTAAAAACGGCCTTCAAGGCCAACATGTATTAGCTTCTGAAGTACCGACACCCACAATTTGGGGTTTCTACGTGCTACGGTTCAACTGTGGAGAATTAACATACAAACACACAAACAAGCTGTCATAGACTGGTACTTACGAAATCCTCAACTTGACCTCTGACCTTGTCTAATAAAAGCTGTCTCTAGAGAAGGTAGCGACGCAAACCAGAAGTTTCTACGATGATTCTGTGCAAAACCATCAAAAATCGAATGTTTGACCTCACTGTGACCTTGCCCTTTGACAGATTTTGACCAAAATCTAATCAGCGCTAGCCCTCACCCTCCTGAATCACGTGGTGTAATTTGACATTGGTAGCTTCTTCCGTTCTCGAGTTATAACTGTTTTTGGATGATTGACCTCACTGTGACCTTGACCTTTGACCGATTTTGACCAAAATCTAATCAGCTCTAGCCATCACCCTCCTGAATCATGTGGTGTAATTTGACATTGGTAGCTTCTTCCATTCTCGAGTTATCGTGCCTACAAACAAACACACAAACACACACACAAACAGAGGATGGAAGTCATCAATATACTTACGAAATCTTTAGATTTCGAAAGTAACAAACATGCAACAAGCAGTCATAGACTGGTACTTACGAAATCGTCAACTAGACCTCTGACTGTCTAATAAAAGCTGTCTCTGGAGAAGGTAGCGACGCAAACCAGAAGTTTCTACCATGATTCTGTACCAAACCATCAAAAATTGAATTTTTGACCTCACTGTGACCTTGACCTTTGACCGATTTTGACCAAAATCTAATCAGCACTAGCCATCACGCTCCTGAATCACGTGGTGTAATTTGACATTGGTAACTTCTTCCGTTCTCGAGTTATCGTGCCTACAAACAAACAAACAAACAAACAGAAACGGAAGTCATCAATATACTTACGAAATCTTTAGATTTCGTAAGTAACAAACAAATGCACAAACACTTGAAAATATTGATAAGATACGAGCAGGGACGACCCGGCCGGCACTACCCGGAAAAGGAGTGGTGGTAGAGGGGATCCTCGGCACTGCCCATTTGTGTAACCTTCTCCCAGCAGTGGTTTCAGGATGTGTTAGACATTGAAAAGATATGGAGTTATTGGCCTCACGGTGGTTACCTTTTGCCTGTGGGCCAGCGGCAGTACTGCCTTACCCACATCCATACACTTTATAGTGGCCTTTGGTGGCCTAAAAATTGCCTTCAAGGCCAACACATGGTAGCTTCAAACCTTGCCCAGATTCTGAAGCATCTACATCCGAAATTTGAGGCCTTTAGACACTATGGTTCGCCCATGAAAGAATAACGTGCAAACACACACATATACACACAAAAAATTGAAATTATTTGTAAGATATGAAATTACATATCTAAAATGAGACAAAAACATATTCACTGTCAGTTTCTAAAATGAGACAAAAACATATTTTTGTCAGGTCAGATCAGATTAGATCTGTGACTTGCTACAGGTACCATGAGGCAAAGCCGTTGGGACCCCAAATCATTGATGATAGGAGGGAAACCATGGGGTTACCTTCCCGGGTCAGATTGCAGTAGTGTGTGTCAGGGTGGTGCTGAGGTGTTGTCCACCAGACGGTGGTCTCCTTGGGTTAACCTGAGGCAGTCCCTTTGGGTGGGTGCCTGGAATGTCCTATCTCTAAGAGAGGATGATCACCTGTCTCTGTTATCATCTGAACTCAAGCATTTGGACATCGGTATTGCAGCTCTCTCTGAGGTTCGGAGACTGAATTGCGGAGAGACCATGGTGGGTGGTTACACCTACTTTTTGTCTCGTCACTCTGATGGTTACCATGCAAAGGAGTTGCTGTAGCTGTATCCAATAAGCTGACTCCAATGATAATTGAGCTAACATCGGTCAACGAGCATAATAGGAGACGAAGGATTCATCACTCCTTGGGTGTCATTTTCCTAGTCTCTGTATATGCTCTGACTTAGTGAGTGATCTCACCATAAAGGACGCATTAAATGCCATCCTCGAGTCTCTGGTTGATCAGTGCCCCAGGTGAGATACTCTTCTGGTCTTGGGGGATTTCAATGCACGCTTGGAACTGATAGGGATGGATGGATGGATGGCTGGCCCCCATGGGTCTGGAACTGTGAACCAGAATAGCATGAAGTTCCTTGACTTTGCAAGAAGTCATGGACTTCGGGTGGCTGGTTCATGGTTTCAGCGCCCACAGGCTCATCACTGGACTTGGTGTTCCAACACTGCTGGTGTGGCAAAGGAGATTGACCATTGATGGTCGCTGGAGGATGATCCAGAACTGCAGGGTTTATAAACCCAGGAATATGTGAGGGGGTAGAGCATCACCTGTGGTCAAGTGCAACTCTGAAGTTGCAGCTTAAATCCAGGAGAATGGTACCATCCCAGCTGAGGCTGGATGTTGGCAAGCTCAAGGATGAGAGGGTAGCTTGGGAGTTTGTGAACAGGCTGAGTGGAGATTTTGGGGGTCTGGGTGCTTTGGAGGACCCCAAAGAGTTGTGGAGTGCCTTCTCAACCACCATCCTTGATGCTGCTGGTGGATGTCTGGGAACTCACCGGAGGGCAAAGAAAAATTGTGTGTCTACCCTCAGTTTATCTGTGTCAGTCTGTCTGTGGAACAAGTCTGTGTCTACCATCAGGAGAGCCAGGAAACAACATCTTTCTAATCTCAATTCTGAACTCTCAAGCCTGTCTCCCTCCTCCAAATCCTGCTGGCATCTGATTAAGTCTGTTTCTGGTGTATGTTGTCTTCCGGGGACACTGGATACCATTGACCAGAGTCGCAGGGCCAGGCTGAATGGCAGAGCTGAGCTGTTCAGGGAGCTGAGGCGTAAAACTGGATGTGCACTAAGTATGGACAAAGAGGCAAATGTGCGAGGAATATGTGAGGGGGTTAGAGCATCACCTGTGGACACGTGATTCTCGTCCTGCTTACAGGGGAATTCGTGCAGTGCATTCTTCCAAGCCCATCCCTCGGTGTACTGCAGTTAGAGCGGAGTCTGGTGGGCTCTTGACAGAGGAGTCCGAAGTGAAGGCCCGCTGGGCCGGTTACTTTTAGAGGCTGTAACAGGCTGATCCACCAGCTATAGAGTTGGATGTTCATGGTTTTACTATCCCTATTACTGACCCTCCAATCAACTGTGATCCACCGTCGTCTGTGGAAACACAGGCTGCGGTGAACCGGTTGAAATGGGGTAAAGCTCCTGGGATCTGTGGCTTCCATGCTGAACTTCTCAACGATGGTGGAAATGCTGTACTCATGTCGTTGCATGCAGTTCTGTGCTCTGCCTGCAACACAGGCATCATCCCAACTGACTGGAAGAGGGGCCTTGTTGTCCCTCTCAGGAAAGAGAAGGGTGATCGTCATGACTGCAACAACTACCGAGGGGTGACGCTGCTCTCAGTGCCAGGCAAGGTCTTTGCTCAGACAATTCTTCATTGGGTTCGCCACCATCTGCTTGAGCACCAGCATCCAGAGCAGTCAGGCTTTACACCAAAGAGGTCAACGATTGACCGTATTCTTGCTGTTCGGGTCCTCCCCGAACACATATGCGAGTTTTGGCAGGTGCTGCTTTCAGATTATGTTGATCTCTGTAAAGTGTTTGATCCAGTTAACCGGGATGCCCTCTGGAGGATTCTTGGTCTTCGTGGGGTGCCTCCGAAACTGATCAGTCTGATGTCTGAACAATCCTCTGGAACTGAGAGTGCTGTGCGTTGTGGTGATACCATCTCTGACTTATTTCCAGCTGTTGCTAGAGTTCGTCAGGTATGTGTACTGGCCCCCACACTTTTCAGCACTTGAAAGGACTGGATTCTGGGGAGAATGTTGGAGAGATCAAGCTGAGGTGCATCGTTTGGGAATGTCAAGATCTCTGACCAGTATTTTGCATATGATGCGGTCATCTTTACAGAGCCTCTGAATATCCTATTGGGGGCCCTCGAGGTACTGAAAGAGGAGTCGGAGCCACTGGGATTATGGGTTTCCTGGGTCAAATCTAAGATTCAGGCTTTCAATGACATCTTGGATGCTGCTATCTTGTCTGTACCTGTTTTTAGCGAGGATGTTGAGGTCACGGAGAGATTCACTTCCCTTGGCAGTGATATTCATGTCTCTGCTGGCTGTAAGCCAGAGGTCAATAGACGTCTTGGTTGGGCCTGGGGAGTCATGGATTCACTGGATCATGGGGGGTGGCACTGCTGGTATCTGTGCAGGAGGACGAAAGTCTGAGTCTTCAAGTTCTTGGTGCTTCCATTCTGGCTCTACGGATGTGAGACTTGGACTCTGACCTGGTATCTGAGATGGAGACTTAATTCCTTTAGTACCAGGTCTCTTCGGAAAATCCTTGGCTATCGCTGGTTGGATATTGTGTCTAACGAGCGGTTGCTGAGAAAGACTCAAATGAGATTTGTTACCTGCATAGTCCGTGAGTGTCAGCTTTGACTGTATGGATATGTGGCTCGTTTTTCTGATGCTGATCCTGCTCATCAGATTCTCTCAGTGAGGGAGCCTCATGAGTGGAGAAGGCCAATGGGCCAACCACATGCCTCATGGTTGCAGCAGGTTGACCAGCATCTCAAGGACATGGGGATGGAACAGGATTCTGCCTGGGGGATGGCCAGACAGAGGCCCCTCGAGTACTGGCAGAAACTGGATGCAGCGACAGGCTGCTCCAGTGCATGCTCTCATACTGACTTGACCTGATGTTGATCTTCACAAAAATTAAGTCAATTTGTCCTCATCACACATCCTTCCTGTCCACCAAATTTTGTCCAAATCTGGTCATAAATGAATAATTCAACATGTTACTGCATCATGGAGTACAGCAGTACTCCATCATGGAGGAGTATGGTAGTACTCCCTATGTCGAGATAGCACAGGGAAAAAATGCTCTCCCATTAAAATGTATACAAAATTATATGCTCAAAAACTAATTTATAGTAGAGGCAAAAGCCATGCCTTTTTTCTTGAACGTTTTTAAAACTAACAAGAATAAAAAAAGATAACAGAACACATCGCTAAATTACCAGATCGAGAGATCGCAAAATCACCAAATTGTTCATCGACTAAATTATTGATAAATGTCATCCAGTCGCGCACAATAATGGCTGAAGAAATTACAATGACTCCAATCTGGAAGGAAGCAACATTCTCTCTTGTGTATTGTACCCATACCATGACAATTTTTTTAGTCGAATTCAAAAAATAACACAACCATACATTGAACGCCATTTACGCATGCGCAGAATGAGAAACATTTCCATAAAACTCAATGTCAGCCGAAAAGTCTGTCATGGATTGGAGGGCTACGTCGATTTAAGGTACGATAAAGTGTTTAAGGAAAAGGACCCAGGAATAAACGGAATTATGTTAAAAAGCAGAAAAGGAAAGAAAGAAAGCTAACTCTCATTCCAAGTGTTGTGATGACTCAGAGTGAAAGGCGATTTTCCATGCTCATCAAAATGCTAATCCGGACAGGAGTGATGTAAAAAGTACTATATAAAACACAGGGAGGAAATATGAGCTTTCAGGAATGGCAGGTAGGGCCTACTGTAAAATAACTGCATGTGAAGGACATACAGCATCATCTGTTGCATGATAATGGGGCAAGGGTTCAGCTTCTGGAAGGTTTTAAGAGGCAGTACAAGAAAGACTGCAGCAAAGATATTGCCTTGAGCCATGATCAAGGCTGTTAGTGGAATAGCAGCTAAAAGATTGCTCATCAAAGCCTTACAACTGTGCAGAGAGCACAGTGATGCTTTGCTCAAGACCACAAGAACAGTCAATGGGCTTGACATTAAAGGGCCAGATAATTTTGGTGAAGAATGTCACATTGCTTCTTTTGAGCCTTTTTATTATGACAGCCTATCAGCCTATAGAGACACCCTCTGCTATTCCCATTGATGCAAATGATAAATGTGAAGTTACCTCTGCGATTGAAGGTGGTCAGAGGTTATGCCTTTACCCCTGTCTGTTTGTTTGTCTGTTTGATTGTCTGTCTGTCTGTCTGTCTGTCTGTCTGTGAACATGATATGATATCTCAAAAAGTTATAGATGGATTCGGACGAAACTTGGTGGACAGGTCGGATGCATGACAAGGATGAAATGATTTGATTTTGGTGAAGATATGGATCCAGATCTGAGAATTTTAAAGTGATTCTTCACCATTGAGTGATAGGGCCCAGCTGCTACAACAATATTTATACCCCAGGTTGAAAATCCCATCGAAAACCAAGAGTCCCATAAAAATCCCATAGGAAATTGGAACAGGAGAACCTACTGGTTTAAATTAGGAAATTGAAATACGGGACCAGTAGAAAATGCCAATAAAAACCAATAGGTTAATGGGACCAGTCGGTCAATGGGGCCAGTAGGATTCCAACAGAATACCAATAGGGCAATGGGACCTGTAGATTACCAATAGGTCAATGGGATAATACACATGCACTTGGTCAGGATCCAGCACATTAGATGCATCCACATAGATCTGCAGTTTCATCTTTGTTACTGATATGACACCTGCAGTGTCATTTATATCACTGATATATTATTCTATGCACATTTTAGTTGGAATACTAAATAGTATTTCAAAATGTAAAGCCTGTCCGAATCCGCTTTGGACTCAAACTAAACTTGATGAAAACAGGAAAAAAAAACAAAAAACAATTGGACATTTTATTCATTTGTGTTCTCCATAATCTCTTAATAAAGGTTTGTTGAAGATTTGATGACAAAAGCTCAATTGGTAAAAATGTTATGGCCTGGATATACACACTGAATCTCAATTGTAACGAAGGATTTTGATTAAAACATTTATGGCTGGTTTACCACTTCACCGATGACGTCATCCTTACAATCCCTTATTCCACATTGGGCGGAGAATGCAAAAAAAAAAAGGCCAAAAAGGGTCGAAGAATAACAATAATAATGAAAATTGATGATTTTAGGTGATGCTGACCTTTGACCTTATGACCAAATTATTAATTTGGCTTTTCCATATTCTCATAATAAAGCTTTGTTGAAAATTTGATGACAAAAGCTCAAATGGTAAAAAAAAAGTTATGGCCCGAATGACATGTACTGGCCCGAAAAAATAAAAAATAAAAAAAACAAAACACATGATTTCCACATGACAATTTGACCACAGTTTACTCCTTTCCGAAAAAATAAAGTCAGAAAAAAAAGCATGAAAAAAATGAAAAGTCACGAAAGGATGGAATCTCCAAACACAATCAATCAAGGTAGGAAGGTAGAAAGGAATATTGGAAGTGGGAATTGTAAAGTGGATAGAAATACATAAATCATTCAATGTTGTGCGTATTTATTGTTGTGTGTAATTCCCAAAAGCACATACAATTCCTGTACTATTCTCTCCAGTAAATATATATATATATATATATATATATATATATATATATATATATATATATATATATATATATATATATTTAAAATAATTGTCAAAATGCAGAAATAATATTGTGTGTCCCATGACTTTTTCTCCAAACCCAAAATCATTTGACTTGCCTCATGTCCAGATGTTCTTGCATAAATGTGCCAAATATGAAAGAAATCTGTCCCGCCATTTTCGAGTAGAGGTTCTGGATGAACACACGGTTGGACAGACGGACGCATGGACGGACTGACAGCACCCAAAATATAAATTTGAATCTCAAACCAAAAAAATGGGGCTTTGACCTTCCAAACTGAAGACTAAGACTTGGTCGATTGGGAGCCTTCTTGAAATGTATTTGAAGTATTGATTTAGTTTACAAAATGTCTCGTTTAGGTTTAAAATTCCAGTGTACTTCAGCCGGAGCTTCTGTATTTTATTCATGTGGAATTGTTTTGAGAGTTTTATATGTATAGAGTACTTTGGTTTGAGAATGTAAATAATTTGTATTCCGTACCTGCATTTAACCTTTGCTCGACTATATTAAATTCACAGTGGAGTCTTTGATATTCATAAGCAGGTGCAGAAATTTTTTTCCCCAAAGGATTGTGTTCAGCATAATATGACGTTCCATGTAGCACCCGAGTAGTGGTAGTTATTGTTAAATATTTCTCTTAGGAATCCAACACATGCTACTCAAAGATAACTCCATTTCAAGCATGCTGCTTTTGAGCTGTCTTGCTATCCTGAGCTTGACAGCAGAGAAAAAAAAACTAAGCTGATCGGCCTGATCCAACACTACATGTAGAAAATCAATTTGGATTGTTGTAATTGCTGATTTATTGTGTCTGAACAGATTAAAGATTTTCCGAGGGTATTACCTTGGACAGTTTACCGAAAATGTTAGTGTGCATTGTTCAGATGAATTTGCACAAGCTCGTATTGATAGCAAAGAAATACAAAACTTTATCAACGTTTTTTCAACTGGAAGTTGACGAAAGTGTGTGACCCACTGTGGCAAGTGAAGTAAATTGATGTTTCGGTTGTTAACCCTTGGACAAAGCAAGAAGTCAAAGAGATAAGCTAACGCTGAAGAACTAACACCCAAAACTTCAGCTTTCCTTTGCTTTCAACGGTGGTTACAATACTTTGTCAACTTACATTTGACAAATGCAATTATATATGTTAATACCTGTCATGGACAACATTATTTCTGCCTTATATGCTTCATCAGCAGGAAAAGATTTTTTTATTTTAAACATTGATCAAGGATTCATTTTGGAGTTTGTACATAAATCACATGCTGGACAAACATACTGTTGCAGCCGTTGGGTTCGGCCAGTTGCCCATTCCGAATCCTGCTGCACCGCATCAAAGCGAGCACGATGGTCGAATGACTGTCTTTCCAAGCTGGATCATGGGCCTGGTTGCCATGACACCAAGTCCCAATGGAACCACTGAGCAACTCAATGCTACATGCTGATCAGTGGCATGCATCCGTTACACATATGTCGACCAAGCAAATTGCTACATGCTGACATGGTCTCATCCTGGATGCTAATCGGGTCAGGTCAGGTATGGGAGCATGCGCCGGAGCAGCATGTTGCTGTGTCCACTTTCCACCGGAACTCCAGGGGCCTCCGCCTGGCTGATGCCGAGCCCATCCCCATCTCCTTGAAATGCTGATCAACTTGTTGCAACCACAAGGCATGTAGTCAGCCCATTGGCCTCCTCCAATCATGAGGCTCTCTCACTAAGAGAATCTGGTGAGCAGGATTAGCATCAGGAAAATGAGCCACATGTCCATATAGCCATAGCTGACACTCACGAACTTTGCAGGTAACAAATCTCATTTGAGTCTCTCTCAGCAACCACTCGTTGGCCACAAAGTCTGACCAGCGACAGCCAAGGATTCTCCAAAGAGACCTAGTAACAAAGGGATTAAGTCACTGTCTCAGATCCCTGGTCAAAGTCCAAGTCTCACATCCATAGAGCAAGACTGGAAGCACCAAGGTCCTGAAGACTCGGACTTTCGTCCTCCTGCACAGGTACTGGCAGAACCACACCCCATGATCCAGTGAATCCATGACTCCCCAGGCCTGACCCAGACATCTATTGACCTCTGGCTTACAGCCAGCAGACATGAATATCACTGCCAAGGTAAGTGAATCTCTCCGTGACCTCAATATCCTCGCCAAAAACAGGTACAGACAAGGTAGCAGCATGCAAGATGTCATTGAAAGCCTGGATCTTAGTTTGCTTCAGTCTTGGCGATCACCCTTCCCTTTCCAGAGAGGGACAACAAGCCCCCTCTTCCAGTCAGTTGGGATGACGCCTGTGTTCCTCAACGAACTGAACAACTTCCAACTTAAATGCTGCCATGTAGAACTTGCGTGACATTACAGGAGGTATTTCAAGATGACATAGTGAGGATGGATACATATGATTTGGATTGAAAGGGATGGATCAAACGTAATTGGTGAGTGCATGCTCATTTTTGATTGGATAGTTTGGAATGTGTCAGTGAACAGATTAACATTTAATTGCTCACCAAATCAGCAAACACTCCTGGCAATGATTTCTGTGAGTGTTTTAAATTAACGATTATACACATTGAGTATTTTAAATAAACAATTATACACATTTCAGAAAATATACTTTGCAATTTTTTTCATTTATATAATTCAATGTTTTAAGACAAAGTCGATCCTGAGTATAAGTCGAGGCACGAACTTCTCAGAAAACAGTTTCGACTTATTCACTGAAAAATGCAGTGTATGTTTGTGTGTCTGTGTATACATATATATATATATATATATATATATATATATATATATATATATATATATATATATATATATATTGTTGTGGGCAGGGGAGCGGTGGCGAGGAACGGCCGCCAGGGGGAGCAGTAGGGTCGTCTCCACCGAACACCCCGGAATTTAGGTCGTGACTCTCGGATAAGTCCGAAGGTCACGGGTCCCTTTGCAGACTGTGGTCGCCAATAGTTCGACGGCGTGGGGTAGGGTTAATTGCCTAATTTCAATATACCTAAGTACTCACGTCGTCTAACTACCGGGGATAACCACGCTCTCGACGGACCTCGGGCGGAACGGGCCATTTACCGAGCCTGAACAGGGTGTAAACCGAGCCGGGATTACCAATACAAGATCCGTCGGTCCAAATGAACAATTACAGCAACAAGGACTCCCTAATTCCCAAAACGCACCATGCTAAAACAATGAAAGAAAGTGACAGACAACGAGCTGGTATATTGAACAATTGGGGGGTTTATTTATAATGGGGCAGGGGAGCACAAAAAGAGCAGAGTTAAACTATCAGAAAAGCAATTTAATGTACAAGGCACACAAACAGTTTCTACTTACAGGACAGGTGCCACCGACACACACACACACACGCACGCACGCACGCACGCACGCACGCACGCACGCACGCACGCACGCACGCACACACACACACACACACACACACACACACACACACACACACAATAAATGGGGCCGGTTGGGCACCTTTCCGCCTCGTGCGGTCTGGCCGAGACGAGATGGTTCGGGGGGGGGGGGGTGGGGGATGGAATCGAACCCACACCTTCATCACCACACCAAGAACCAGAGACCACGCTCTCCAACCAGCCATGCACCAACGAACCAAGACCAAAGGAGAAGACCAGAGACGACAATGAGCCAGGACCAGACGAACCAGCCAGCACCAAAACCGATGACCCCCAAGACCAGTGCTCCGGAGCCTGGCGTTCCTTTTATTCATTTCTTGTGCGGGGTGAGAAAATCACCATCTGGGGCATCTCAACCCTCATTGTAGAAGTATGGGTGTCGTGGGAAAGTCACCCTCTGTGGCAATGTCAACCCTCATTGGCCGGGGTGTCGTGGGAAAGTCACCCTCTGTGGCAATCTCAACCCTCATTGGCCGGATGTCATGGGAAAGTCACCCTCTGTGCGTGATTGGACAAGGGGAATGCCCCTGCCTTCTGGGCGGAGTCTCGATCTGAGGCGATGAGCCTCCTTATTGGACGAAGGGTGCGCCCTTGCCCTCGTGGGCGGAGTCGGCTCTGAGGCGATGAGCCTCCTTATTAGACGAAGGGTGCGCCCTTGCCCTCGTGGGTGGAGTCGGCTCTGGAGCGAGGGGTCCCACTCACGTCCGCAGCCAGAAACACGTGCGCAATGGCTACCGGGTTGAGTGACGGATGATGCCGCTGTTGTTGTTGTTGTTGTTGTAAAGAAAACTGAACTAAAAAATAAACCCGCAGCGCACACATGAAATTCCCATTAGACATAAGGGACAGGACCCTAACTATAAACACATACTTATCGAAATAACTAAACTTTGGGACTGCTGACTGTCTGTGTGCAAGAGGCTTCCAAATCCGTAACAATATATACATATATATATATATATATATATATATATATATATATATATATATATATATATATATATATATATATATATATATATATATATATATATATATACAGGGTGTCCCAAAAATATTCAACTTTTCATCTGCAAAGAGGATGGTCATAACATATATTTTTTAAAAAGATATATGGCCTGATAGAAAACTGAAAGGTTTAAGTTTATTGGAACCAATGTCAAAATTTCCACCAAAATTTAAATTTTGGTATAGAATCGTCGTTTTCTTTTAGACCACATGTTCGACGTAGGCTCCACGTTGTCTGATCACTGCCTGCAAACGCGTTGTCATGTTCTCCATCATTTTGGGAAACGTTTCCTGAGGAAAGTTCTGGATTTCTCGGTGGATGTTTTCTTTCAGCTGATCAAGAGTCTGAGGCCTAGGGTTTCCATAGATCCTGTCCTTGAGATACCCCCACAAGAAGAAGTCTGGAGGAGTAAGGTCAGGGGAATACGGTGGCCACTCAACATCTTCGTACAGGGAGATAAAGCGGCCCTCAAAATGTTGGTTGAGAAAACACCATGTTTCCCTGGGTGTATGGGGCTGTGCCCCATCCTGCTGGAACCACTGGGTTCTCATCTGGATCAGGTTGTTTCTCCTACGGGCCTGAGTACATAGCTCAGGCAGATATAATTCCTGAATAATTTCGCGATAGTTCCTCTGGTTTACCGTGCAACTGCATCCCTGGTCATCTTCAAAGAAGTATGGACCAATTATCCCATACCAACCAACCGCCACCCACATGGTGACTTTGAGAACAGATCGAGGTACCAATTCAGTTGATGCATTACCAGGATTTTCAGTTCCCCAGTACCGAAAGTTTTGCTTGTTTACCTCCCCGGACAAGTGAGCATGGCATTCGTCCATCATGTGAAGTTTTTTGAGGAAGTCTGCATCTTCCTCCAACTTTCCTGAGAACCAATTTGCCAAGTCTAGTCGTTTGCGTTTCTGTTGATCAGTAAGCACCGTTTCCGTTTGAATTTTGTATGGAATGGCATGAATGTCTTGGCGAAGGATGCTCTGAACGGTGCTCTTATGAATGTTTGTCTCAGCAGAAAGTCGTCGAATCGATTTTTTTGGACTCTGAACGACCGCCTGTCTCACCATTTCCCACATTTTCTTCACTACGACCTGTCCTCTTCCAGCCACTGTGACGCTTGTGCAGGTCACAGATGGTTCCCACATTGGTAAACTTTGCGATGGTGCACTTTGTTGTCCGAAAGTTTGGTGCATGGCGCAAGTGGATACCGAAATGTCTCGAGTAAAGATGTTGCACCTGTATGACACTTTTCGTCTGGTGCCAAAATTCAACAATTTTCGTCTGTTGTTGTACGGTCAGTCTTGGCATTTTTCTGGCGCTTGCTTGGTATCAAAATAAACTTCAGGGTCTCTGCAACAAGAAATGAAGCATTAGTGACAAAATTACTGATTTTTTAGGATCAAACGAAGCATTTTAAAAGTTGTATATTTTTTGGGACACCATATTTCCATATATATATATATATATATATATATATATATATATATATATATATATATATATATATATATATATATATATATATATATATATATATATATATATATATATATATATATATATATTCTTATTTTTTCGGCTGCTCCCGTTAGGGGTCGCCACAGCGGATCATCCGTATGATCCGCATAGTGATTTGGCACATGTTTTACGCCGGATGCCCTTCCTGACACAACCCTGGTCGCCTCTTACGACACAGGGATATATATATATATATATATATATATATATATATATATATATATATATATATATATATATATATATATATATATATATATATATATATATATATATATATATGTTGAGACCACGTTGCACCGCTGATTGAGATCGAGCACTGTCCACATGTATGGTCTTGGTAGAGAAGAGCTTTAATTCACACCAAACATGTATACATGGAGAGATATAGAGAGACACAGAATACCCACAGTAGTCCAGCTCAATCTAACTCTGCTAGCTTGGCACTCTGGCTTGCCTTATATACAATTTGTCCTGCCCCTTGTGGGACCATCTGGTTTCAAGATTGGCCCAGCTCCCATCACTGCTTTCTATTGAGACTTTGTTTCTCAAAGATCAATTTCCTCCAAGGGGTAAAAGCCAGGTGCTGATTTCCTCCCTTTGGGCTCTAAAAGCTATCTGGTTTGGTCATTATCCGACCAGGGAGCCAGGAAGATGGATTACTTTTTAAGAGCCTTTACCTTCCTTTCCTTATTCCACTCCTTGGAAAGTGGAAGCAGCTGTTGTGCTGTGTCAAATGGCACTGATTTACGATCGAGTTTCCTTCGGCTCGAGGCTTGTTTATGACCAAGCTTCCTTGGCTCAAGGTTGATTTACGATCGGGCTTCTCTTGGCTCAACGTTTTTACAAGGGTAATAAAAGCCAGTTGCTCAGCCATGTCACAAAGAAAGAGACTACATGCTTTGGCTTTTAACACAGCCAAGAACTGCCGCTGTTAAGAGTGCTCTATAATGAATGCCTTTGGCTCTTTCTTTTACTTTTGATTGTTAAAAAGTAATTCTGCTAACAAATGGCTATTCTCAGCTTGGGAGAGATGCAATCTCTCAACAATCGCTCCTCTTGTTACTTTGGAACATTTGTGCAAAAGAAACAAACAATTACATAATAAATTTGAGAGATGGAGCATCCATGGACCGGTAGGACGGCAGGCAGAATTCTTTTGTACAGGTGGTCCACTCTTATGGTCAGCTCCAAGTGGCCCATGACGTCACGGAGGCTCCTCCTGCACCTTCTAGCCTTATAGAAAAGCCCCCTCTCTACCCCCCTAACCGGCCCACCAACACCCCACCCCTCTGAAGAACAGTGGATACATTTCAACAATTATGACTTAGGCATAGGTCCTGAGGAAGCAAAGTTTCCTTCCAAAAGCGGCTCTCACAAAGTTACTTTTTGCACAAAAGGATATATATGTATATATTTAACTAACATGGATTCGTTACGAGCAACAAGTAAGAATATTTTGGCTAACTATTGTTCTTTACGAACATGTTTGGTTAACTGCAAGCCAGAATACAAATTCCAGAGTAAAATAAGAAAGTACAAAATTCCAGAGTAAAATAAGAAAGTACAAAATCCCAGAGTATTTGCCAACAAGGCAGTGGTTATATAGTATTTCTTCCCATGCCCTCCATTGGCGCAAGCAGTTCGAGGCACTCATCCAATGTGAGATTGAGCAGTGGGTCAACAGTCCCATTAAGGTCACAGTATATTTCAGGTTCTATGGGTTGGGAAGAGAAAGAGCAGTGAATTATCGGGGAGGGTAAAGACGGTGGAGGTGCTGGCAGCGGCTCGACCACGGCAATCACAGCAGGCCTTTCCAGGTCCGTCTTCGTTTTTGTTGTCTTCTTTGCTGTGGAGGAACATCGTCTCACGCACTCCCTGATTAGACCTTTAATACAAGTGATGACAACGATCACGGCTATGAAGATCATGAGCCCGATGAACAACCAATGAATTATCCAAGCTCCCCAACTGCCAAATATTCCCATCAACCAAGATCCCATTGACCATCCCTTGTTAAAATTATGATATTTTGCACCTTCGGCCTTTATTTTGTTGGCCAAATTGTCGATTTCTTCTGAATTATCTGGGATGTATGTGCAGCACTCTGCCCCGATGACCGAACAAGTCCCTCCCTTTTCTGCCAGCAGCATATCAAGGGCAATACGGTTTTACATAACGGTTGTCCGTATAGCTACCAGCTAGGCACTTGTTTTGTGGAATCCTTCGCTGGTGGTGTTTGCCAGTTTCTCCAATGATGCTGCCAAATTAATAATTTCCCTTGCACTTTTGCCAGCTCCATAAAAAGGAAATGCAATCATAAAAAACCTCTCAACTTCTGAAATGGCTCTTTTCGATCTGGCCTGTGGCATAAATGGCGATTAGTCAGTGATCCGAATCCGGGGTAGTACAAATCCCAAAAAGCACGACCCTGTCCATCCCACCGGTGGCCATGAGTACGCCTTATATCCACACACAAAATATGTACCATTCAGGGGTGCCTGTGGTTCGACGAGGTTATTTTCTTCTATATTTACAGGTATGGTTGTCCCATTTATTCGTCCTTCAATGGTGACCGCCTCATTACCATGTCTCGCATAATGTTGGCATGTTGATTCTCCTAAGTAGGGTCCGCTGTCCTGTCTTCTAACGAGGAAAATTAGTCCAATTTGTTTGTGCATGAGTTGAAAATGTGGAGGGTACTTTTCTAATCCTTCCCCCTTCTTCAATCCGTCAAGGTTTGTTATTTTTATTGCTCTCACCGGGCCCTGTATCACGACTCTCCGCTCAATAGTTCTGTACTTAGGGTAATACCAATGCTCAAAGCTCGTACAATTGTATCCCCCCTCTTCCCAGTTACTCCTTATTTCCGCTATTCTTTCTTTCACTGATGCTGGTGTCTTCTCTACTTTAGTTAAAATTGGCCTATCTTGCCTACGGACTAAGTACCCACACATCTCCTCCCCCTGGAGTGGAACTGCATACAAGGGTAATCCGTGTTTTGAGGAGTGTGGGAGGTAGGAGCATACCCAACATTCCTTTTTGTTCATTGTCCTAGCGTACTGTAGGGATAGTGCCAAGTAGGTGTTCAGTGGATGGTCGGTCAATTTTTTATGTAGGGTTATTCCTCGTCTCTTTCTTTTTCCACCCCTTAAGTCTCCCTGATCTAATCCCTTACCCCCTTTTCCCATTATTGTAGTTCTCACATTATTAGTGATTTCTTCATCATCACGTTTACAATCGGCATTGCGAATTACCCATATGCAAACTAGTGCACAAAGAATCGCGGTCGTGGTAAGATAGGTGTTGTTCATGTTGTCCCTGTCTCTGCTGGTATTGCAAGCTTACAATGTGTGGCGTGTATCCAAGCTGTCTTACCTTCGCACTTTACCGCAGTCGGAGTGGTCAGCAGTACCTGAAATGGTCCTTTCCACCGAGGTTCCAAGGCTGTTTTCCTTGTGAAGTGTTTTATCAGTACGTAGTCTCCTGGCTGGAAGGCGTGGTACGGCTTGTCCACTGGTTCGGGTAGGGCCTCTTTTACCCTTGTGTGTATCGCCCTTGCGATCCTGCAGAGCTGTTTACAAAATGTCAGCAAGTTCTCGTCCATCATTGTAATATTCAGCTTATCCATGTTTGTGGGGGCAGTCACGGGCAGCCGCATCGGCCTTCCCATTAGTATTTCATGAGGGGATAATCCTGTTTTCCGGTTTACTGTAGATCGCATGCTCATTAGTGCCAAGGGTAATGCATCTGGCCATTTTAACCCCGTTTCTGTTATTATTTTTGCCAATTTGTTCTTTAAGATTCCGTTCTGCCGTTCTACAGCACCTGCTGACTGTGGGTGGTAAACACAATGAAATGCTTGTTTAATTCCCAGTGCTTTACATGCTGCCTGTGTCACTTCCCCCGTGAAGTGTCCCCCCTGATCGTGAGACACCTCATAAGGGATGCCAAATCGGCAGAAAAAGTTTTTTAGCAGGTGCTTTACCACGGTAGCAGCATCAGCCTTTGCACATGGGTATACCTCTACCCACTTGGTGAACATGTCTACCACTATCAAAACATTGCTGAACCCGCATGATGGAGGCATTTTTATGAAATCTATTTGTAGGTGCACAAACGGCCCCCAATGGGGCTGGGTGAGCTCCCAGTTCCCGTGTTTTTCCCTCTTTCTGTTGGTTATGCTGTTGACATACCTGGCAGCTTTTACAAACCCCTTCTGCTATTTTCCCAATCCCTGGTGCATACCAGGATTCTTGTACCTGTCTCACAGTCCCCCTCTTGCACACATGTCCATTCAGATGGGCCATGCGTGCAAGCCATGGTAGGATCTCAGTAGGCGCTATGACCTTCCCTTTGTTTGACCATAGTCCGTCTTCATCCACTGTTCCTCCTGCAACTTGCCATTTGTTTCGATCATTTAGCGATGCTGCAGTTTGAATTGCAATAATATCTGACAAGCTATACTGATGCAGCTTAATTTGTTCCGTTGGTAGTCGCGCTGGCATTACCGATGGGATAGGCAGGCCAGCCGCCTCCTTTGCAGCTTTATCCGCCTTGTCATTTCCTTTGTCTATATCCGTAGTCAGTTTCTGGTGTGCGTGGCATTTGATAACCGCAACATCCGCTGGCGCCGAAATACTTTTTAACAGCTCAGAAACGAACTCACCATTTTTTATGGGTGTTCCAGCAGAGGTGAGAAACCCTCGCATTTTCCACATCGCACCTTTGTCATGTACTACACCAAAAGCATAATTAGAGTCGCTGTATATATTTACCGAGATATCGGCAGATAATTCACATGCCCTTATAAGGCACACAACTCCGCCTGCTGGGCAGAAAAATGTGAAGGCAGGCGTATCGCTTCAATAACTTCACTGTCGGTGCACACGGCGTATCCTGCATGCCCCGTGCCGTCTTGGCCTCGATAGGCCGAACCATCGACAAACAAGGTGAGGTCCGGGTGTTCTAAGGGTTGATCCTTTAGATCCGGGCGCACGGTGGATACTTCTTGTATTGCCTCTGTGCAATCGTGAGGATCGCAGTCTTCTTCCGTTGGCAGCAAAGAAGCAGGATTAAGAACATTGCATCTCTCAACCTGCAGGTTCGGCTGGTGTAGGAGAGTTGTCTCATACTGCATCAGGCGCGTGTTGGTTAAATGTTGTGTTTGCTTTTGGGTTAATAAAGCCGCAACACAGTGGGGTACCTTTAGAGTAAGAGGGTGGCCCATTACGATCTCTGCCGTGCGCTTAACTGCGTAGCTGGCTGCGGCCACTGCTTGCAAACAAAGGGGTAGGCCTCGTTCGACTGAGTCCAGCCTTCGGCTGAAATATGCAATTGGTCGCTGGCGGTCGCCGTGGGATTGTGTCAGCACAGCCTGCACAAATCCTTTTGTTTCGTGAGAATAAAGAAAAAATGGTTTCTCATAGTCTGGTAGGCCCAAGGCTGGCGCCGTCGAGAGTGCTGTTTTTAGTTGGGTAAAACATTCCCCCATCTTCTCAGTCCACTCGATTACATTGGGCTGGTTTTTGCCCACGACAACATACAGTTCCTTAGTCAGGATTGCATAATCGACGACCCACTGTCTACAGTAGGTTGCCATACCTAGGAATCGCATCATCTCTTTCTTTGTGCGAGGGCGGGGCACTTCCGCAATTGAAGTTATCCTTCCCTTGTCCAATTCCCTCTTTCCATGTGAAATGTGGTGTCCCAGATACTTAACCCTTTCCTGCACTAATTGCAGCTTGTCCTTATTTACCTTGTGGCCTTTCCTTGCAAATGCCTGTAGCAGCTGCAGCGTATCTGTTTCACATGCTGCTTTGTTTGGGGAGCAAATTAGCAAGTCATCCACATACTGTAGCAGCACTGATTTACCGTCGAGGACAATATCTTCAAAATCTTTATGCAAAGCACGTGAAAATAAAGTGGGAGTATCAGCGAACCCCTGTGGCAACACCGTCCATGTATATTGACGGCCCTTGTATGTGAAGGCAAACAAAAACTGCAATTCCTTATCAATGGGTACGGAGAAAAATGCAGAACATAAATCAATGACAGTAAAATGGGTGGAGCTTGCAGGTATAGACGTTATCAACCCCTCTGCACTTGGTACCACGGGGTGGATACTTTGAATCACCTCATTTACTTCCCGTAAGTCCTGGTCAAATCTCCACTTATTCTTCTGTGGCTTTTTCACTGGCAGTATAGGCATGTTACATGGACTTGAAACTTCTACGATTATACCTTGTTCCTTCAAGGATTCAATTACTGGTGCTATCCCGGCCTCAGCCTCTTTTCGGAGAGGGTATTGACGCACATTCGGCCAAGGCATTCCAGATTTGAGTTTAACCACTAGGGGCGTTGCCCCAATGATACAGCCCACATCATTGTCATGTCGGGTCCACAGTTCTTGCGGGACTTTTTCTATCAAACTTTCTTTGTTTCCTGTTTCATTTGCCATTTCCATCATCATCTCGCACTTAGGTGGTAGATTAACCTCCTCCACCATTCCTCGTAACATCTGTTCCTGAAAATCACAAATCCACCCTTCATCATTCGCTAGCTTATGCACTTGCCAATGCAACACTGTTGTCGTGCAGGTCAATACTGCCCCCTGCAGGCGATGAACCATAAAACCCAAATCCTTCGGGTGATACCCCCTTGCCGTAGTTATTGTCACATGCGAGGTCACTCCCGGCGGGTATTTTATCAATTGCCTTTGGGTTTCCGTGAGCTTAACTTCCATTGCAACACCTTCCTTACCAATCATCAAACGGCAAATCAGTAAATCATTGTGTGTTTCCAGATGCGGAGCAATTTTCTCTGCAAATTCAACATCATTTCCATTCGCATCATAATAGATTGTACAATGTGGGGGATCATAGTAGGTGTGTGTCATTACTTGTGCATTGTCTAGCCACATTTGCATTTCTTTACTTTCGGCTAAGATTGCATTTAAACATATCAAAACATTACGAATCGGCTGTCTTGGCAGCCTCCACCAATAGACAACTGGGTGCGGTGTCATCAAAATCATCATTGCTGAATGTGTTTTATCCCGGGGAATATCAACAAAAACCCCTTTGTTTGTGCATGCTATCGTACATCCCAACTTACACAACAAGTCTCTGCCTAACAGATTCACCGGTGTAGTGGTTGTGAGAAGGAAAGCATGTTTTTCCTGCACAGGTCCACATCTTACTGGTAATTGTGTCGTTGCACTTAATGTATGTATCTTGCCCCCTAACCCTACTACTTGTACATTAGCATTGGATTTTTCAACCCCTGGCAGCTCTTTGGCTGCAATAGTAGACTGAGTGTCTCCCGTGTCAACTAAAAAGGAAAGTTTCTTACCTGAGACATCCAGAATGTAGGTCAGCTCTTCTGTTGGTGTTAATGTCAGCATCGCTCCTTGCACCACGAGGCCACCCGCGGTCTGTCAATATGACCTACCATCCTGCGGTTGGTTTGATCCTCCTTCCTGCTGGAACCCCGATCGTCATCTTTGGGGGCAATCTCTTTTCCAATGTCCTGGTTGTCCGCACTGGAAACATACTTGCGGCGCTGTTGGTTGTACCTGCCCTTGGCCTGCTGCAGTTCTTGAGCTGGTCTGTGGTGGCGCTTGTGTCCAATTTTTGTTTCTTCCACTCCCTCTCTTGGGCTGTTCGTCCTGTGCTGCTGGTGGGGTTCTTTGCAGAACTCTCCTTAGTCATCCCCATTGTCTGGCCGCTTCCTCTTCCGAGTCTGTGTCATCTTCCTCCAGTTTCCACTTTCTCCAATCCTTATCATTTCTTTTTTCTACTGCTTTGTCTAACAACACCATCTGCAACACTTCGTCTTAAATTTTTGCCTTTGCGTTCTCCCTTTCTTCTGCTCGGTTCATACATTGATCAGCCGCTATACAAATCTGACTTGCCTCTTTGCCCTGCCAACCTAACAGTACATACTTTAATTGCTTCTTAATTTGAGGTCTGAGCACTTCCATTACGAAGTTTGTCAATGTTTGCTGCGGTATGTCTCCCTCAACTTGAAAACCCCCATATTGTAAGAGTGTTTGTATTAATCTATCCATGAATTCGGATGCCCGTTCCCCTTGACGTTGCTTTGTTTCATAAATCTTATCCCAATCTAGTGCTGGCAGTCGCAACGCTGTTTCAATCTCATCATACAGGCGCCGTCGCTTACTTTGCCGATCTGCGTCGGTGCGTTCTGCTGGTTCGTCCGCTGTCCACTCAGCACCTTCCCGAGCTTTCTTCCACACATATGGAGACAACACAGCTTGACATAACACCCCAATGTCGTTATGCGTGCAGCGGTGTGCCTCAACCCACTGCGATATTAATTCCTTTATTGCTCCTGCATTTCTTCCCTGATCTAACACTCATTCCTTCATTGATCTTAATTCGCTTTCTTTAAACGGTCGGTACACTGACTGAGCTGGCTGGGGCTGTAATCCTGACACCTCCGGAGTTAACTCTTGAACCGGGAAGGCAGAGGCTGTGGCCATCAACCCCGTACCTTCCAGGTTCGGATACAAACTTGGTGTGTGATTAACATATGCAGATGGATTACTTGCATTACTTCCCTGAGCTTCCCGCCCTTGTACCACCATTTCGGAGGCAGTTACAGGGGCAGGAGTAATCTCAATCCCTTGTTGTGGCAATTCTTTAACCTGTGTTTCTAATTCCAACAGTTTCCGCTTTATCAAATTTCTAGCCACTTCACTTACTTGGAGGACCTCTTCCTCCCATAATTTGCAAGCTTCAAGGTCTGGCTCTGGTTCTAACTTATCACTTGTCCGTTGTTCTAATCGGCATGACAAGTTATCTATAATTTCTGCTCTTAAGGAACCCCATCTCGGGAATGGATGTGCGTCCTGTTTTGTCCACTTATACCACAATGCCAATTGAGTACATGACTTAATTCCATATTTTTCATACATCATTCCCGCCACGGTATTCGTGGGCGGTGCATTTTTATCCGACTTTGGTTTCACAAGCTTATTCCCCATTTTGCTTGGTCCTTCCTAGAGTATTTCTTGGGTCGGGACAGTGCTTCCCGCCTGGGGGTGATCTCGGGCTGGGTCGGGCGTCTTTCACCTTTCCACGGACCCTCACACTCCCTGGCACACCTCCCGCACACTCAATCTCTCAACGGAATCTCCCGTTTGGACCCTGTCCCCGAGATGTTCTTGGGTTGCCCCTTCCTGGGTTTCCCTCAACCTCGCAATGGACCCTTAACCCTTCCCAGGGTACCCCCTTTTGATGTGTAAAAAAGCTCCTTCTCCCCCTTGTGCTTTTAAGATAAGGACAGATCACAAAGAGCAGCGAACTTGTATGCCCTGGTGCGAGAAAAGAGGCAGTTCTTCTTACCTTATCTTTAAGCCGGCCGGCTTCTGTCCTCCTTTGTCTCACCAGGGCAGTCTCGCTTTCCTCCTTGGTCCGTCTTATCCTGCCGACTACGCCAAATGTTGAGACCACGTTGCACCGCTGATTGAGATCGAGCGCTGTCCACACGTATGGTCTTGGTAGAGAAGAGCTTTAATTCACACCAAACATGTATACATGGAGAGATATAGAGAGACACAGAATACCCACAGTAGTCCAGCTCAATCTAACTCTGCTAGCTTGGCACTCTGGCTTGCCTTATATACAATTTGTCCTGCCCCTTGTGGGACCATCTGGTTTCAAGATTGGCCCAGCTCCCATCACTGCTTTCTATTGAGACTTTGTTTCCCAAAGATCAATTTCCTCCAAGGGGGTAAAAGCCAGGTGCTGATTTCCTCCCTTTGGGCTCTAAAAGCCATCTGGTTTGGTCATTATCCGACCAGGGAGCCAGGAAGGTAGATTACTTTTTAAGAGCCTTTTCCTTCCTTTCCTTATTTCACTCCTTGGAAAGTGGAAGCAGCTGTTGTGCTGTGTCAAATGGCACTGATTTACGATCGAGTTTCCTTTGGCTCGAGGCTTGTTTATGACCAAGCTTCCTTGGCTCAAGGTTGATTTACGATCGGGCTTCTCTTGGCTCAAGGTTTTTACAAGGGTAATAAAAGCTAGTTGCTCAGCCGTGTCACAAAGAAAGAGACTACATGCTTTGGCTTTTAACACAGCCAAGAACTGCAGCTGTTAAGAGTGCTCTATAATGAATGCCTTTGGCTCTTTCTTTTACTTTTGATTGTTAAAAAGTAATTCTGCTAACAAATGGCTATTCTCAGCTTGGGAGAGATGCAATCTCTCAACATATATATATGTATATATATATATATATATATATATATATATATATATATATATATATATATATATATATATATATATATATATATATATATATATATATATATGAAATATACAGTATATATATATATATATATATATATATATATATATATATATATATATATATATATATATATATATATATATATATATATATAAAATATACAGTATATATATAAAATATACAGTATATATATAAAATATACAGTATATATATATATATATACATATATATATATATACATATTGCGTGGTCACTGGACAACCGTTATTCTCAGGTTTTCTGTCTGTATGTATGTAATGGACAGCTCTGGAGACCAGAGGAATCAATCGATTTTGATGAAACTTGACTGGTAGGTTCATACCAGGATAGAATTGTATAATTTTGAGCACCGTTGCTATGGATGCCACCGTTGCCCAGCAACGGGACTTTGAAATTTTTGAAAAAATCTGAAAAATATTTATATCTATTTTTTTCGAAAATCAAAAATCGGCTTACGTGCTTTTATGCGCACTATAATCAACCTCTTTGTCAAAAGATTTTCAACCCGATCCGTCAAAAACTGTATGACTAGAATGCAATTATATAGCAACCACCCATGTCACCTACCGGCTTGTATATATATATATATATATATATATATATATATATATATATATATATATATATATATATATATATATATATATATATATATATATATATATATATATATATATATATTGTTACGGTTGTGGAAATTCACAGAACACCATTCAGGCTTCCCAGAGATCAGTTATGTCAATAAGTGTGTGTTCAGATTAGATTTCCCCGCTGAGGTCAAAAGGGAATTTATTCGTGTAACCGGGCTGTGATCTTTGAGTCAGCCATTATTCTTTCGCTATCTTTATTTTGGAACAACCACTACTTCAACAACCACAACTGCCTCTCAACAACCACGCCATCCCCACCACAGCGCCAAGCACAGCCACTATCTCAACAACCACGCCATCCCCACCACAGAGCAACCACAACATCGCCTCACCTTCATCTCCACAAACGCCGCCATCTTTTCGCCACCCACGGCGAATCCCACGGACGAGCGCCATCTTCGCCGACAGACGCGGGAGCTGATAATTTCTACCACCTCCGCTCTCTCACAGCTTCTCGTCGAAATCCGATCAAAAGATCAAAAGGGGCGGAACCAGTGAGGGGTGAAGGGTGAGAGGTGAAAGATCAGACCTCACTCACGGACCCCATATAAAGGCGCGCTGAACGCCAAGCAAGCAGTCTGTCGGGGTTCGAAGTCTGTCGGGGAGCTGCAGAGAGCGGAAGTCTGGAGCTTGGAGCCAGGGTTTCAGTCCAGCGGAGGGCAGTCGGAGCTTGGAACGCAGCCAGCCTGCCATGCCGTGCAGAACTGCGAATCGGTGGGGAAAGCCGGAGAGAGATCGCCAACGCTGAGGAACGGACGGGCTCTTAAAAGAGCATAAACTCTCAAAAGAGCAAAGGCCCGTTCGTTCCACGGAGGCATCGTCGGCTTGGCCCGAACCACCAGGCCGCACGACGGGGCTTGGGCCAACCAGGTCGAGCAGCGCCAACTGCAGTGTCGACGAAACGTCGAGGGTCAACCAGCGAGTCACCACGAAGGTGGCAGGTAACCAGCACGGCCTCTCGGAGCTCCTGCGGTCTTCACAGCTCCGTGAACTATTAAAGGCCCACAAGGTCCATTTCTTGCCCTTTCCTTTCCTGGTGTTTTTCTTTGTATGAATGTCGTGGCACCATGTCCTTAAGTAGAATTGTCATAAGTGTACATAATAAATAGAATGGTTGTAGTTCTTCATCTTGCTTTATTCCTGCATGATTGCATACGTGTTTGATTGCATACGTGCATGATTGCATACGTGCATGATTGCATACGTGTGTGATTGCATACGTGTTTGATTGCATACATGTGTAACAAATAAATGTCCTTGTGTGAATGTTTACCTGTTCGTTGCGTCCTTTCCCTCGATTGAGCTGCCGTATTGCATTCGGGATATTAGCTGGCTTTTAAATAGCCGATAAAGTAATCGGATCCGGCCGGGCTTGGCGATATACACCGCTCGGCAAATCGCGAACAGAGCGAGCTGCTTAAGCGGCTCGTTTCCAAGCAGGTCCCGTTGAGGTGTAAATCCCCGGCATTCTGTCTGCGCGCATAATTAGGTAAATCGACAATTCGGCGATTGGACCCTGTCGTGCGCGGACAGAATAGTTGGCTGATTTACGGTGTGATTAAGAACACACCCATAGCTGGATTTCGGCATTGATCCGACGTACAAGAGTGGAGGAAAGTGCACACAGGTGGATTACATCTTAAGCAGGAGATGCAACCTGAAAGAGATTAGTGACTGTAAGGTGGTGGCAGGGGAGAGTATAGCTCGACAGCATCGATTGGTGGTCTGTAGGATGACTTTAGAGGTGAGGTTGAGGAAGAGAGTGAAGCATGAACCAAGGACCAGATGGTGGAAGCTGAAGGAGGAAGACTGTTGCGTGAAATTTAGGGAGGAGGTGAGACAGGCGTTGGATGGTGGTAAAGATGGGTGGGATGATTGGGCAACGACAGCAGAAGTTGTGAGGGAGATAGCTAGGAAGGTACTTGGTGTGACATCTGGACAGAGGAAGGAAGATAAGGAGACTTGGTGGTAGAATGAGGAAGTACAGGAAAGTATAAGGAAGAAGGGGTTGGCAAAAAAGAAGTGGGATAGTCAGAGAGATGAAGAAAGTAGGCAGGAGTACAAGGAGTGGCGGCGAAAGGAAAAAAGAGAGGTGGCAAAGGCCAAGGAAAAGGCATATGACGAGCTGTATGAGAAGTTGGATACAAAAGAAGGGGAAAAGGATTTATACCGATTGGCAAGACAGAGGGACCGAGCTGGGAAGGATGTGCTGCAGGTTAGGGTGATAAAGGACGTAAATGGGAATGTGCTGACGAGCGAGGAGAGTGTGTTGAGAAGGTGGATGGAGTACTTTGAGGAGCTGATGAATGAAGAAAATGAGAGAGAGAAGGTTGGAAGAGGTGGAGATAGTGAATCTGGAAGTGGGGTGGATCAGTAAGGATGAAGTGCGGACTGCTATGAAGAGGATGAAAAGTGGAAAGGCGGTTGGACCAGATGATATACCAGTGGAGGCATGGAAGTGCTTAGGAGAGATGGCAGTGGGGTTGTTAACCAGATTGTTTAATAAAGTCTTGGAAAGTGAGAGGATGCCGGAGGAGTGGAGATTAAGTGTACTGGTTCCCATTTTCAAGAATAAGGGTGATGTGCAGAGCTGTGGAAATTACAGAGGGATAAAGTTAAGCCACACCATGAAGTTGTGGGAAAGAGTAGTGGAAGCTCGGTTGAGAGGAGAGGTGACGATCTGTGAGCAGCAATATGGGTTTATGCCAGGAAAGAGCACCACTGATGCAATGTTTGCTTTGAGAATGTTGATGGAGAAGTATAGGGAAGGCCAGAAGGAGTTACATTGTGTGTTTGTGGATTTTGAGAAAGCTTATGATAGGGTGCCAAGAGAGGAGTTGTGGCATTGCATGAGGAAGTCGGGAGTGGTGGAGAAGTATGTGAGGATCGTGCAGGATATGTATGAGGACAGTGTGACAGCGGTGAGGTGTGTGGTAGGAATGACGGACCGGTTTAAGGTAAAAGTGGGATTGCACCAAGGATCGACTCTGAGCCCTTTCCTGTTTGCAATGGTGATGGACGAGATCAGACTGGAGTCTCCATGGACTATGATGTTCGCAGATGACATCATGATCTATAGGGAGAGTAGGGAGCAGGCTGAGGCGAGCCTCGAGCGGTGGCGGTACGCACTGGAGAGAAGGGGAATGATAGTCTGTCGGAGTAAGATGGAGTACATGTGCGTAAATGAGAGGGAGGGTGGTGGTATGGTGCGGTTGCAAGGAGTTGAGGTGGGGAAGGTGGATTGGTTCAAATACTTGGGATCAACTGTCCAAAGTAACGGAGAGTGTGGGAGAGAAGTGAAAAAGAGAGTGCAGGCAGCATGGAGTGGGTGGAGAAGAGTTGCAGGAGTGATTTGTGACAGAAGGGTAGTGCAAGAGTTAAGGGGAAAGTATATAAGACGGTAGTGAGACCAGCTATGTTGTATGGTTTGGAGGAGGTGGCACTAACAAAAAGACAGGAAGTGGAGCTGGAGGTGGCAGAGTTAAAGATGCTGCGATTCTCGTTGGGAGTGACGAGGATGGACAGGATAAGGAATGAGTATATTAGAGGGACAGCGCAGGTAGACGGTTTGGAGACAAAGTGAGAGAGGCGAGATTGAGATGGTTTGGACATGTGCACAGGAGGGAAGCGGAGTATATCGGGAGAAGGATGTTGAAGATGGAGCCGCCATGCAGGAGGAGAAGAGGAAGGCCAAAGAAGAGGTTCATGGATGCAGTGAGGGCGGACATGCGGGTGGTTGGCGTGTCAATGGAAGATGTGGAGGATAGAGCGAAATGGAGACGGTTGGTCCGCTGTGGCGACCCCTAACGGGAGCAAGCTGAAAGAGGAAGAAGAAGAATATATATATATATATATATATGTATATATATATATATATATATATATATATATATATATATATATATATATATATATATATTTACTGCATATCCATCTCCCATGATAGAAGTAGTCTGACTGCCAATATTTCAGCCATTAAATTATTGCAATGTGTATACCTGCCTGGTGTTGGCTTAATGGTTGGGCTGGAGGGCTTGGGATCCGAGGGTCCTGAGTTCAAATCCTACTTGGCTGTTGAATTAATAACAGGTGGGGTTGACTCTGCCTGCCATCCCTCTGAGGTTGGCAAAATGACTGCCAGCTTGCTGGTATCCTGTGTTGGAGTGGTGACCTGTCCAGGATTGTGTCCAATAGCCAAGGAGACTGCTAAGGCAGCACTAATGCTCTGCATGGTGTAGTGTCCCAATGGATAGGATGGGTGGATGTATACATGTAACACAGAATCATGAAGGCTGGAAGAATTGCAGCAATGCTGTATATCAGTTTTCCAGGCAGGTCCTTTCACTTTTGAAGTGAGCTAATAGCAGAGATTGTATTAATACTTTGTAATTATAGTTAATTCAAAACTTCATGTCATAGTTCAGCATTTTTCTTGACCCCATGGACAGTTTAAAATTCTGCCTTCAAAGACTGTTCAGTGGACGTTAATCCTAGCTGAAAAGAGTTCTTTGTTTTCATGGCAAATTATATAAGCAGAAACCATGTGTTTGAGAGCTGGTCTCATTCACAGCTCAGAAGGAAAAACAAACCTTATACAACCCATTGTCAAATCCTGACACTACTTTATGAGTCACTTTAAAAGTTTTTTTTATTGCAACTTGAGTGAATGTAAAATATGACTGAAGTCATTGTTTGTTATTGTCATCAATGGTGCACATTCTCTAAGAGGATAGAAGATGGAGCGATAAAGGCGAAAGTGCTGTGTCTAAAGTTACTGCTTCATTTTTATTTTATAACTCCCCGCTCCGCTCTCTCTTTTCTTAACTTATATCTCATCTTCTCCAGCCTTGACAATTCCTTATATCAGAGTATGCTGTTTAATTCTCACTGAAACAATTATGTTACTCAAGCACAGATGGTGTTTCAAAGATTCCCTTGTTATTTCATGTACAATTGGTAATAACTATTTTGAGCTACATTTTTTTTTCTCAAAGTTTATCCCATTAAAGATCAACAAACTGGGCATACCTTTATTACCTCTGCCAATGAAGGTGAAGGATGTTATGTTTTCACCCCTCTCTGTCTTTTTGTTTGTTTGTCTTTGTGCAGGATGTCTCAAAATGTTGTGGATGGATTCGAATGAAACTTGGTGGACAGGTTGGGTGTGTGGCAAGGACGAATTAATTTTGTTTTGGTGAAGATCCGAATCCGGATCCGGATCCGGATACAAGAGTTATTTAATTTTTCAAGTGATTCTTCACCATTGAGAGATAGGGCCAAAAACGATATATGGCATGATGTTTCGAAAATGTATTGGGCAAGATATGTTCTCGTAGATCAGGCATTGTGTGGTGGAGGTATGCGCTCTACCGAATGCCCTTCTAGTTTGTAATAAAATTGATCGAATTCTGTATGTCAGGATAACTGTATTTTGATTGCCCCTTATTTATTTACATTTCTTTATTACAGCATACAATTTGCAGTTGTTGGTCACTTGTAATAGCTAACTGTCGCTAAGTATTGTTATGTTTCCTGGGTAGATGGAGGAATTTCATCGGAGAGATAGGATTATACAGAGTTGCTTTGTCCATGGACATGTAAGAGACATCTCAATGTAAATTTAGAAGGGAGACTGTGAGCTTAAGCGTTGTGTCACCACATGGGGGAGGGGGGGGGGGTTGGTGCTGTGTTAATTAAGTAGGGATTAAGGATAATTTCTCCCAGTATGTAATTGCCCTTTGTGACCTTTTCCGATGTTTTTGCATTTCAAGACCGGCGATAAAATGGGATCATATCCTTAAAACAATGATAACCGAGCTGCACATCCAAGCAGGCAGAAAGCCCCACCTCCAGCGGTGACGGCTGGGAAACCATGCCCCTGGAGTGGATGATGAATGGGCAAGACATCAGAGAGCCAGGAGGAGAGTGAGAGCAGTCAGAGAGTCTTGTGTTGGGTGACAAGAAGGCAGTTAAGACGAAGGCTCGGAGTGGGACAGAAGTGAGAGAGGCAGGATCAGTGGTTGAAAGAGAAGGGCATTATGGCTGGCTTTCCCTCGACGTGGTGAAGAAGACGGCACAATTCTTGTGTTCGTGCTGAAGCAAATTTGCTCGTGTGGTGGAGCAAAACGCTGGCAATTGACTGTTTAGGCTGGATTGTGTGAGACCAGCCTCAAAGCCTTGTGTTGCGCCATCGGAGAAAGAGACAGCACCATTTTGAAGAGCAGCAGCGTCGGCAAAGGCGATTGATGAAAGAAGCTGTATGGAGGTTTCTGAGCCTTGCCATTGAGTGTCGCCACCCAAGTTGCCTCCTGTACCTTTGCCCGCCCAGGGAGCAGCTGGGTGCCATTTTGGGCACATTTTCCCACGCTGGACGATGCTGTTCGACCCCAAAGCTCATAAAAGATCACTTCTGGACCCGATGCTAACTGCCAGAATAAAGGAGGGATTTTTCTTCATTTTATGTCCCCTTGTCTGGATTTAAGTCTGTGTGGAGGCACCACAAAATTTGATTTAATTTATCTCATGTTTCATTAGTATCCCGTTTTGAATTACTACCATTGTAATTATTTGATTTATTTTCATTAAACCCCGTATTTATTTAAGTTGCTTGTGTCTGTCTATTTGCCATGGGTTCGAGATGAACCCCCTTGTGCTGTGCTTCCATCTGCCCCGTCATTGCCGCCTCCTTCCCGCACATGCCATAATCTCCGAGGATCTCGGCTGTAAGTCTCCAAGGGAGAACTGTTTGGCTATCCATCCAGGTAGGGGCATAACCCACTGGACACGACAGTGTTGTTGCAGTTCTGTAAAACTGGCACTCTTCCGAGGCAATGGCACCCAATATATAGTGATCCTAAGACAGTTATCTCATTAGTATTTGTTTAGTTAGCCCTTTCCATATGTCTAGTGGGTAAAGGGGAAAGATCTCACATTGAGCTTTTAGTTTGGTCTTCAATCCTTTATTCTTTAATTTATTTCATCACTTTACTTTACTTTATCTCATAAGCAACCCATGCAAGCATGTATGCAGAATGGTAACGATACCAAGAGTGCGAGAGGACACAACGGAAGCACATTTGCATTTTCCGTTCAAACTGTGGGCCAGAACTCAACTAACGCCTCACCTCAAACCCTTATTATGCTCACCACAATGCTACAACACTTAACGTAACCACTCCAAACACCTTCAAAAAAATCCCCACAACAACCTACGTCCAATGCCTTCACCACAAATGCGACAACCATGATCAACTACCCCAACCTCTTCACCACAATGCCACAACTACAACAACCTACCTCAATTTCTTTTCCACAAGTGCCACAACCCTTCCCTCACCTCCCCATAACAGCCGCAACTGCCATTAAGCCCCTTCCATGCTCGCTACGGTCTCTGAGTATGCTGAAGGAACGAGGACAATAAGAATCGGGGTTTTTCAGCATGTAACTCGAAGAGCAGGCATGCGCTGGGGTTCATTCGAGGATGTGTGGATAGCTCTGGGGTTTCCACAAGTAACCACACTCAAATGGAGTCCAGCGCACGTTTGGGGCTGGAGAACGTTCCTGAACACCCTCGCCCAATGTTAATTATGGAGCTTCATCACATCGCCAAGCTTTGGGGCAACTGAAGCCATTTTTTGTTCTGAAGCCTGGCGGGGCATGGCTATGGCATGGGGTGACTGCTATGTGCCAATGCGAGAGCTCGGGATCGCCTACAGGATCATTTGATCCAATGTTTGGCTCCTCCCTCACTCAGACTCCATAAAAAGAGAGCAATTAAGTTGGATGTCTCTCTCCTTCATCCTGGCTCTGCGAGCTGGTCATCCACGATCTCTCCTCCACTCAGAGTGGAATCTCGTCATGAGCCAGCGCAACCAAGCAAGGACAGCGGGGTGGAGCAAGCTAGTGCCAGGATGGGCCGGGACCACCCCTGGGTCATTGCCACTCAGTTTCGGCTGCATTCAGCATCCAATATTCACATTTACAGTCCTCTTACACATCTCCATTAAGTCTTTCTCTCACACATCTTTTTCTCCCATCTATGTCTTGTCCACTGAGGATGCACAGGCTAAGAGAGCATTACTGATTTTCACATCTCACACCTTCCTCTTACACCCTACTGCACGACACGCTGCACTGCATTTGCACCTCCCACTCCCAAACTGCAGACGCCCTTAGTTTTCCTCCCTGCTCCCCCTTCCTAAGCGATTGGGCTGTGCCAGTCCGTCGACCATTAGCATAGCCGGTAAGTTATACCCACAAAATCTGCTTATTAGCGAATGCGTACTTGGCAGCTCTACTCGGCTGCACCTGATATGGTAAGTTTAACACCAGTAAGTATGCATCGAGGACATGATTCCCCGATAAGGCGACTGCGTGTTCCCAGTTAAACGGCAGTCAGACGGAGGACATTGTGTCACGTGGTTAAATTACTGGTGTTCACGGTCGATTAGAGACCCACCGCGACACAAACTTATTCGTGTGCGACAGCCTCGATTCCCAGTGAGTCCGGGTAGAAACCAGGGATATCCCTCCCTTGTAGTACCCCCCTTGTAGTACATCCAAGGGGCTTGACCCTGTGTCCACAACAGTATAAAGTTTTAAATGCAAACAGTATAGTAGATACTGAAGGAATTGGCATACCAAAATCTTAATGGATACCCCATAGACATGCTCTCACTAGTCTTACTCACAGCTCTTGAGTCAGTTTTCAAAGCAACATTCCATGGATGTTTCGTGTAATAGCACGATTTGTCAAAACTCTGGGTCTACGAGTATTCCTTCATCATGCTTTCATCACTCTTGTGTCTGCTTGTGTCTACCCAGCAAGCAATGTGCCTGCTTGAATAGTATGATGAAGCTGATTTTATCAACTGTTCATCCAAGTAATAATGAGTATGTCATGATAATTTTTTCACTCTCAAGCAATCATTCCATCGCAAAACCACAGGCTGTGCATAAAGACCGCCGAGTATTTTGCACACTGAACAACTTTAAAATGCAGGTCTCTTGTATTGCATGGCTATAGCAAGTTGGCATGACAAACTACATGTTCCGTAGACCATCTATTTTCAATACTTTCTTTTAATTCTTACTAATGAGAGAAATTGTGTGGTCTCTCTGCAGCTGATCTTTCAATGTCATACATCAGTTTCCCTCATAAATAATAGGATTTTGTGCTTACAATCTGAATGAGGTTTTTTTAAAATTTGATTGCCCTTGGAATCATTGTCATTAATTTCATGATGTGATATTTTGATCATAAATTATTGAGATTTTTTTGTACATTCTATGCAGTATCTCAAGAATGCCAAGTCATAGAAAACTGTAAATATTGGAGAAACATTCAAAATGAAGTGCCTGACTCTGTAACTGAATTTTTATTCACAGAATATGTTACAAATGACATCATGGAAAATATATTCCAAATTATTTTATTTTCTTTAATGGAATTTATCAACTAAAAGCTACTTATTTTGTATGCAGCAAAAAGCTGTGGGGTAGCATCATTGGCTGAGGGTTCGGCTGTGCCGCTGATGCAATGCCCTCTGTTGGTTAGGGCAGGAGTTTGGAATTTAGCCAGGGGCCGGCGATAGCTCGCCTACTCTTCACAAAGGACACTGTGAGATCTTTAAAGTCCACCAACTAATGCTGGCAGACAGGATACCCAGTTTAACGTCCATCCAAGGGAAGACACACACATTGATGAATCACCCTGCCTGTGAAACCGTGAGATGACAGTTTATAGCTGGGCCAGGATTCAATCCAGGCTAGATAGGTCAGAGGTGAGTGTGCGTGTTTCTAGGCCATACTGCCAGCCCAACTGAAAGCTGATAGGAGCTGATAACTGCCATGGTAAGTGAGGTGCTGTTGACGTTTTCAACCATTAGCCCTTCATCAGAGCAAAAAATGGAAAATGTGGGTGGAGGAAGAGTTTTGTATAATTATGGGAATGGGTAAAAAAGAAAACTGAAACAGATGGGATCAACTGGGGATCGAAGGGTCCAGAAATATCGAGGTTCAAAGGTCAATATTAGTGAATCGGGGTGAGGTCTTAGATCAAAGTGATTGAATCAAAAATGAAGGGTTAGAGGCATTTGCGACAACAATATATGTCCTGTAGGAAGGCAGCAAAATCATGACTCCTTGGTGGGGTAATTGACACAATCTCACATTTCGAGTGGGTTTATTTCCAGTACTTGACCCAATCTCTCGGCCTTATGTCTTGCTGGATGAATTCCAATTTTCATCAATACAATCATTTTATGCAGTACTAGATGACCTGTGAACCCGTTGGGTTCCCGTTGTGACAGCGGTTGATGAAAAAAAACCATTTAAAGAAAAAAAGATAGCTCCAACGAACTATACTGCTGAGGTTGTTTGCATTGATCAAATTCTCCCAGAGAGTACTTGATTCAATTGGGAATTGATTTTTTACTAATTTTTTTCTTTGCCCGATTTGAATGAAACTTGATACTGCACACCACAGGAGAATGGTGAGTAAGGTGGGCCAAAAAAATTTGCACTATCGTATACCTTTTTGGCTGTATTTCGGGAACATACATACATACATACAAATGAGAGTTTTAGTAATATATAGATAATGTATATGCACTGTATGTATGTATGTTTGTATGTATGTATGTCTTTCTAACGATTTTCTATTCAACTACTCGACCAGAGACCATAGAACCCATATCTTTACAAAGGTCTTTGTTCAAGTTCTGGTTGTATGTTCTTTTTCCATTACCAATGAGGTTACACAGGATGTTCCAAAAAGACCTGGACAACTTTGGTTATTAATATATTTAGTACCACAAATGATAGAACGATACCCTTTGTTTTATTTGATACAAAAACTCAAAAAGTTTTCTCTATTTCCAGGTCTGGTGGTTTAATGTAAAAGAAAATGGCAACCCCACAGGAGAAAGCTCAGTTCGTCAAATGGTTGGTTCATCGAGACGAGATCCAACACACAAGTTCAGCATAATTTCTGTACAAAGTATGGAAGGAATCTGCCATCGCAGAGTAGTATCGGAGAGTGGTAGAAGTTGTCAGAAACAGAAAAGTACCGGTCAACCAAGCACAAGTACAGCAGACGTCAAACGAGTCCATGAATCATTTCAACAAAGTCCCAGAAAATCAATTTGATGCCCACACAGAGAACTTGGACTACTGAACACCACTTTACACAGGATTTTGAATGACAGACTGAAGCTTTATGTCCATAAGGTGAAGATTCTTCAGAAACTCAAACTAAATGACGGACACAAATGCAAGGCGTTTGTCTTGGAAATGCTCAGTTGCATAGAGGATGATGAAGATTACATGAAAAAGGTCATGTTCACAGACAAAGCTTGCTTTCATGTATTGGGGAAGGTCACCTGGTACAATGTGAGGATCTGGGGCTCTTAAAACCCCCAGGTGGTCATTGACCACATACATACGTGACAGTTGAGGACTGGAACTCACATTTTTACATTGCGCGGATGTTTTGCGGGTCCCTGCGAGTACTATGTATTCAGCTTGTGTGTTTGGGTGTTGTTTGACTTGAATGTACCCCTAAACCACTGGATGAAATGCGTTGAAATTTGCTGGTTGTACTTGGGGTGTGCCCGGAAAAGTTTTAGGCATTAAAAGTAAATATCGTCCTCGTGTAGGTTCAGGAGGGAGTGGCGAAGCAAATTCTCTATGTAAATGTGTACCATATAGCGCCACCCGGTGGTGGTATGAGTGTATGCAAGAGAGCTGTGGAGATGACAATTTTGCACTGTACATGTGGCATGTGCCTTTTTGAAGGCAATCTTGACATAGCATCGTCCAAGTGACTTACTGACTGACCCCCTGACAGAAGGAGGGTGTAATACGCTGCTCATCGAGAGCGGGTGTTTCTTGTCTGACAAAATTGAACAAAGGATACAAACTAAGTTTGTGTTGGGTAAAATACTCTTTGGAGAAGGCTGAGTTCATCAGTCATCAGATACATCGAACATCGACTTGCTACTCATTGCAAGGTGGACGTTTAAAAATATGCTGTATGAGCTACAGTTTACAAGTGATTAATTGAATTATTTCATGTTTAAAAGTATTTATCCCTTGCACATTGCTGTCAGCTCAGTTCTCTCCATGAGAAGGCCATTAAAGTTTTGTCTTTAGAATGTTTTCCGAACAAAAAAGAAAAATGTCAACAAGACTTTCAACATAAAATCACTTTGCCATTCTTAAAGTGCTCATGCATGCATTTAAGAGTGGACACTGGATACAATTTCCAAGGACCTGAGCAAACTTTTAGCATCACTAATTCCATACCAAAGAAGAACCAAAATTGTACATCATTACCAAAGTACAATCTAAACATTCCATAAACTTAGCTGATATTGGTATTATGTTTATATCAATTTACCTATCAATGATGGACTGTCCCACCAGCTTACAGTATCCAATATTGCAATGCACAGATTATTCCGATAGGTTACAAGCATGAAGCATGAAGGTGCATTGTAAAAATGTTGTTATACAAATATATTACAAAATGTATTTTCTGCTTTCCACCAGCTGATCAGATAACCCAAATTGGACTTATTGTGTAACCCTGATCATCTACTGAGCCACAGAACCCTCTTTTGGTAAATACAAACTTACTATGAGGTGTTATCCTTGTTTGCCAGTCTCTTTTGCTCTCAGCATGCATTCTTTTTTGGTTCACGAGGAAGTGACCACTATATTCGTTATGGGTGTGTGTGTGTGTGTGTGTGTGTGTGTGTGTGTGTGTGTGTGTCTGTCTGTCTGTCCCGAGCATAGCTCCATGGGTTTTGATCCGATCTTGATAAAATTTGGGTGCGAGGTTTGTATCATGATCTAGTTGTGTTTTCCGAGAATGGGCGTGCTGCACCAAAAAACATGTGTTTTTAGGGGGTAGCCGGTTTCAAGTTACATCTTCTCCAAGGGGGTTTGTCGAATCTGGCAGGGGTTTCAGTATTTGGTTAGCCCAATGGCACCTACATAGCCCCACAGAGCTCGTTTTTTTATTTTCATCCCAAGGTCAAGGTCACAAGGTCACAAACTTAGAAAATGTCAAAGAAATCAATAATTTGGGCATCGAGCTCCTAGGGTTTTCAACTGTTTCGAATGAAAGTTGGAATGCAAGTAGTGCTCTTCGAGTACTACAACTTTCATCATTTACGTTTTTCCCGATTCCCACCCGTTTGTCCATGGCATCCCCTCGTGAACCATCGCCGTCTCCAGACTTGTTATTTAAAACCATGAGTATGTATGGAAATCGAATTTCTGCAGAGCTTCAAATAGACCTGGAATTTGTCCCCAGCCTTTCTGGCTTTTCTCATTCAAACGAAATAGTGACAGTTTATTTTGTTCAAACTGATTTTCTTCACTTGCTGCAAACGCAGCAATCAACTCTCCCATTTCCAATTGCTGCATGCACAAGAAGAAAGAATATAACAGAGGAAAGTACAGGGCACAAGACCAAACACCTGAAGCTGCCAAGTTGTCTACATCTATAATAATAAATGTCAGCATGTGTGTGTCCTCCATAACTCCAAAACCATGAAAACTAACGGCCCAAAACTTTGCATGCATACTAAAGGAACTCCAAGGGAGTACATGGATGAAAATTGGGTATTTGAGTAAATTTAAACACTCCTTTTGAAAATTATTTTGGGGGTGGTCATCATAAAAAAAATAAATATGCCTCAGCAAGATGGCGGCATGCCACCTTGGTCAGCCCGCAGCAAACCTTGCAGGGGTCTTAAGCCACCATTTTGTTTCGGCCTGCTAAAAAATGTCTGACCTTGGAATGGTTTCTGTTTGATAAAGAACCAGAATTTTTTCTTCTTCATTTTCCTCACTCATCTCATGGAATGCCTGATATTCATACCTACAAATCAATGTGTACATCACTTTTGTATGTGCTATAGTTTTCAAATTAGGAGCTTGGAGTAATTTTATGCATTATATGATGCAATTTTCCATGATGGCCTCTCATGGACTAATTAAACTATATAATGAAATTCTGTCTTTGGATTTGAGGATCGGAACTCGTGGACTAATTAAGTGTCGAAATCTGGAGTGAAATCTGATGTCTTAAGACATTATCTGGAACGTAGTTCCGGGGAGCTTATGGGATGGCGCGTCCTCCGTCCGTCCGTCCTTCCGTACACAAATGCTTTCAACTTCTTCTCTGAAACTACACTACAGTTTTGATGAAACTTTACCACAAAGTTCATTTCCATGTATGAACCAAATGTTGTTCACGGCATTAAAAAAGAAAAAAATCGAGCCCCAAGGGGATGTATGGGGGTTACCCACCAACATAGGTGTTTGCTTTCTTCTCAGAAACTACACATGCAATTCTGATGAAACTTGACCACAACCTTCATCACCCGTGGCATATCAAAGTTTGTTCAGGGCATTAAAATAAAAAATCGGTGTCTGAGGGGGTCTAAGGAGGGAGTTTACAGGGAGGTTACCACCCCAAAGAGATATTTGCTTTCTTCTCAGAAACGACACACACAATTCTGATAAAACTTGATGACAACCTTCATCACCCAAGGAGTACCAAAGTTTGTTCATGACATGAGAAAAATCGGGCTCCAAGAGGGTGTAATGGAGGGCGGTTGTCCCCAAAATATGTATATGCTTCCTTCTCCGAAACTACAAATTCAATTTTGATGAAATTTCACCACAACCTTCACCACCCATGATGTACCAAAGTTTTCTCATGACATTAGAAACATCAGGCTCTATGGGGGAGTAAGGGGGGTGCTCCCCAAAATATGTATTTGCTTTCTTCTCCGAAATCACACACAATTTCAATGAAACTTGGCCACAACCTTCATCACCCAAGAGGTACCAACGATTGTTCATGGCATTAAAATAGTCAGGGGTTAAGGGGGTTTCCACGGGAGTTGCCCCCAAAAGAGGTATTTACATTCTTCTCAGAAACTACACATAAAATTCCAATGAAACTTCACCACATCCTTCATCAGCTGTGTTGTACCAAAGTTTGTTCATGACATCAGAATAATCAGGGTCTGAGGGGGTATAAGGGGGGGTTGCCCCCCCAAAATATGTATTTGCTTCTTTCTCCAAAAATACACACACAATTTCAATGAAACTTGACCACAACCTTTATCACCCGTGATGTACCAAAATTTGTTCATGGCATAAAAAAAATCCACAGGTATTTACTTTCTTCTCCGTTACATATTTTGTGGGTCATCCATGCCTACCAGTGGTTCCCTGGTTATCTTATATAGCCACTACCAGATGAACGCCCAGAGGTATTGCCTCTACGTTTGAAAATAAAATTACAAATTGACATTTAAGACAATGTTAAGGTGAAGTGAACAAAATATTCTCCATATTTACACAAGAAAATACAAATACAAACGTGTGTTCCATTGCCTTTGTTCAATCTGATGAGTTTAAAATGTAAGATAAGCCAAGTACCCTTAATAGTAAGAGTAATTAATGCCTCGGAGAGGTCAAGTTCAATGATAGCGGGGCCACAGGGTGTCAGCTGCAGTAAGAGTCTCATCCCTCAAGGGAAGCCCATGTTATAATCTCTTTAAAAACGGTACATGCTGTTTGAATGCACTGTTTCAAAGTACCCCATATTGTTCAATCCTGCACGAGTGCCGGCAGATAGGACATCGAGTTTCACATCTATCCAAGAGATGGAAAACACAAGGATGATTTCGCCTGCCTGTAAAACTGTAGGAGGTTAACCCCCTCCCTCAAGTCCTCTTCTCACTCTTGTTGCAGTCCTGGGGATCACCCTTCCCTTTCCAGAGAGGGACAACAAGGCCTCTCTTCCAGTCAGTTAGGATGATGCCTCCAAACACAGCATAGAACTGCATGCAATGACATGAGTGCAGCATTTCCACCAATCATGAGAACTTCAGCATGTATGCCACAGATCCCAGGAGGTTTATCCTGTTTCAACTGATTCATCACAGCCTGTGTTCCATAAACAAAGGTGGTTCACAGTTGATTAGAGTGTCAGCAGTTGCGATAGTTACACCCTTGATATCCAACTCAACAGCTGGTGGGTTAGCCTGGTAAAGCCGCTCAAAGTAACTCGCCCAGCAGGCCTTCACTTCAGATTCCTGTCACGAGCCCACCTTCCTCCACTCTAACTGCAGTACACTGTAGGACGGCCTTGGAGGAACACAATGCACAAATTCCTATGTAAGGAGGACAAGAATCACTTTGACCTATGGGCGTCGATTAGTGGGGGATGGGGGGACACTTTTTAACAAGGGGGGGGGGACAACATATCAATTGTCCCCCCCACTTTTTTCATTGAACATAAGTTACGTAACACTGGAGCCTCTCTGGATCTTTACTTTTTGCCAAAAACAACAAAAGAAAAAGAACTGTTAGTTTTATTGGTCTATTATAGTTATATTAAAGATGATAGGTTAACAATTCAATATTGAGAATCCGTGCTTTCCAAGCCACGGTCTCCCACCGGCCAAGCGTCCATAGCGACGTTGCTTTTTGATCCTTCGATGTCGGCTCTTCCTATCATTGCGAAGCAGAATTCGCCAAGCGTTGGATTGTTCATCCACTAACAGGGAACGTGACCTGGACATTTTGAGGTAAGTTGGGATGTTTTGGGACTTTGTATCGTCATTTTATGAGGGTTTAAAGAAATCGCGGCTTCATGGCCCGGAGTGCCACGCCTCGGATCGTGTTAGGCCGCAACGGCTCGGGGCCCCTTTAGCGACCAAAATAGTTTATTTCACCTTTCTAACTTATATCGCCGGATGCCTGATATTATTACCTGCACGATGATGTGTGTGTTTAATTTTTGTGACTTTGCACCGTCGAGTTATAAGCCAATAAAAGATTTCGCGGTCTGGTATGCTGATTGAGATGGTGGAGCTTGTGCAGGATGACGCGGTTTCACTCTACCGGCTCGCACGAATGAACGGAAAGATATTTTGTAATTCTGTTTTCATATTTCGCAGTCGATAACAGTGGCCTAAACCCCAACGTTGAAAACCGGGTGAAAATCGAAGGAAAGTGGATATTTTGGCGACTAAATTAGCTTTGAATACTTGGGAAACATAAAACAAAATGCGCTGATTCACTCGCTTTTGCGGTGGTTAATGTAAATAATGTTTTCATTGGTACTTGGACTAAGGGGAGGTATAGACCTACAAAACGAGAGGTATCATTCGGTCGTCCGACTTATGAGGATTAAATTATAGATTTTAATAGGAAGCTGTTGAAAAATATGCAAAATTCACCTATCAAATCGGTTCGGACAAACGAACGGAAAATTATTTTTGAGTTCTGTTCTCGGATTATACAGTAACTCCAGGGTAGTAATGAGATTACCTCGAAAATCCGATTTGAAAAGGTTTAGGCTTCGTAGTTTCGCCACGGCTTGCAATTTTTACAAGGAAAAAGAATGTTCCGGAAGGAATTTCTCTTCCGCCATCATCCGAATAATTTTCCGTTTGCACGAGGACAAAGACGAAGGATAGACCGACAGAATAAGGTGTCTCATTAAACTGTGTGATTCAGAATGTTTAAATTAGAGATTTTAAATGCAGCGTTGAAAATAAAATAGAAGATTGTCAGCTTCTTGTTCACCATGTCGACCCCGCAACGGTTCTGGGCCCCTTTAGCGACCGGAAATGGTTTATTTCACCTTTCTAACTTATATCGCACTATACTTAAACAAAACGTATGGGCACGCACTTTACTTAAACAAAACGTACGGGCACGCACTATACTTAAACAAAACGTACGGGCACGCACTATACTTAAACAAGACGTACGGGCACGCACTATACTTAAACAAAACGTACGGACACGCACTATACTTAAACAAAACGTACGGACACGCACTATACTTAAACAAAACGTACGGGCACGCACTATACTTAAACAAAACGTACGGACAAGCACTATACTTAAACAAAACGTACGGGCACGCACTATACTTAAACAAAACGTATGGGCACGCACTATACTTAAACAAGACGTACGGGCACGCACTATACTTAAACAAAACGTACGGGCACGCACTATACTTAAACAAAACGTACGGGCACGCACTATACTTAAACAATGCGTACGGGCACGCACTATACTTAAACAAAACGTACGGGCACGCACTATACTTAAACAATACGTACGGGCACGCACTATACTTAAACAAAACGTACGGGCACGCACTATACTTAAACAAAACGTACGGACACGCACTATACTTAAACAAAACGTACGGGCACGCACTATACTTAAACAAGACGTACGGGCACGCACTATACTTAAACAAAACGTACGGACACGCACCACTACCGGATTTAGCGGTGGCCAGGTGGGGCCATGGCCCCGGGGCCCCCCTCATTTCGGGGCCCCCTACAATTTCGATGACATTTTGAAAATCCCTTGAAAATGTGCTTCTAAAGTTTTATTGTCGGTGAATGAAGATTGTAAACTCTTTGTAAGGATATCTTTTCAAAATTGTCCATCATTGTGAGGGTCCTTTTCAAGCTTTGGCTTTTTCAAGCCGTTTCTTCCACGGTCCACAGAAAGGCTCCAACATGGTCAAAAATTCCCGGGGCAAGCCTCGGGCATTGGGGGCCCGCATTCGGATCCTTTTTTGGATCGATCATCGATGCTTCGGATGGTTGAGCGTGGCCAACTAACTACGGCACTGCCCGCCAGAGCCCAGCAAGCACAGACGGAATACAGAGGTCCAGCCAGAGGAGGGGTGAAAAGGTGAAAGTCGACATGGCAAAACTAAGCCAGGCCAGCACAGCACATGGCCGGCAGGGGTATTATTGTACACACTGAAACTGGGGCTGGCAGGGAACGCTGTCAGTACCCTGCTTACTGGCGCGCACAGCACAGTAACACAGTGTGACTTTCTATGTTCCAGATTTGTGAAACATACTTGTTAGAAAGTCTTTGTTGTTTCACCACATGTATGAACGTTTGGTACTCTTGTGCGCATGAATGTTTCATGCACTTTATGAATACCATGTTGGTGTAGTGCAAGCCTGTAATTCTTACTTTCTTGGCGTTTTCCCACCGGATATGGTGCGAGCTTCGGGTTTCTTGTCGGTTGGTGGAAGTGAGCCGTCGCCATATTGTCTTTGCTCGCTGAGCGAGACTTTCGTTATTCGTGCCATTATATTAATAAACATTGTGCAGAAAGGGAACTTCGGTGTCTCGTCTCATCCAAGCCGTTTGATCCGTTTCCTGGATCCTCTGTTCATCGTTATCCTCCATATTAGCAGACTTACCGTAGGTTACCAGAACCTACTTTTCAATACTTGTGGTTCGTGATTCTGGTACGTCCCACGTGCAATCTGACGATATCTCGGTTACCAGAACCTACTTTTGAATACTTGTGGTTCGTGATTCTGGTACGTCCCACGTGCAATCTGACGATATCTCGGTTACCAGAACCTACTTTTCAATACTTGTGGTTCGTGATTCTGGTACGTCCCACGTGCACTCTGACAATATCTCGGTTACTCGGGACCTACCATCTGCAGAAACCACAATGAGCGGCTTCGGTGATGACAGGCACAAATCCAGGGCTCCACGGAAATATGACGGTGGTGCTCAAAAGCGGAAACGTTCCGAGGAAAAAGATGAAAGACACAAGGCCGTCGTCAACAAGACCCAGAAAATCTCAGAGTTTTTCACTCCTGCACAAACAGGCGATTCGTCCATGACAGAGGCTGGAACACCAACAGAGACAGAACAAGCGGATTTGGCAACTCAACCCCGGCGTCAAGATTCTCCCAACATCTCGGAAGGTTCCACCGATGAAGAACATGCATCAGATGAAGAAGCGAGAGATATACTGATTGATCGTGGACCTGGCTTTGCCAATGACATTGGATGTTGGCCTCCTGAGCGACCGTCATCAGGGATGATCGACTTCTGGTCATCACGAGATTCGGAGCCCCTGCAGAATTCGACTGGTCCCTTTGATTCATCCATACAGTTTGTTGGAGGTGGGAAGCGCTGCTGCTCCAAGAATCTTTTTTTTACCGTAGACTACAAAACGGAGAGTCCATGAAAAGGTCCTGGCTTTGCTTCTCCACATCAACCGGAAAACTACTGCATCGCTTGCAAGCTCTTTGGAGGCGCTACTGCCCTGGGCGGAGAAGGATTCAATGATTGGAAGCATGCCAGTCGTTCTGTCGAGGTGCTTGAGTGTTCGCATGTACATTGTGCGAATATCATCCGCTTGTCAGACAGAGCAACATCCGCAGGTCGTGTGGACACTGAACTCGTCAAACAAGTGAGTGAGATTGCGTCCTAATGGAGGGAGGTGCTGAAACGAAGTGTGAGCGTGATATCGTTTCTCGCTGAGCGTGGTCTGGCATTCCGTGGATCGGATGAAATTGTTGGGTCACGGACGAATGGTAACTACTTTGGTTTAATGGAATTACTTGCAGAATACGATCCATTTTTGGCGCAGCACATTCAGAAATATGCCAACCAAGGTAGTGGCTACACCAACTACTTATCATCTATGACATGTGAAGAGTTACTCTCCATCATCAGAAAATCTGTTCTGGATAACATCGTCACTCGTGTGAAAGAGGCAAAATACTTCTCTGTGTCAGTCGATTCTACTCCTGACATAAGCCACATCAACCAGCTCACAGTTATTCTAAGATACATCGAGAACGAGGCTCCAGTGGAGCGTTTCATGACCTTTCTGAGCAACACAGGACACGATGGACTCCAGCAAGCGACGGCATTACTGGATTTTTGAAAGCCACTGGATTGGACATCGCTAACTGCCGAGGACAATCTTACGATGACGCATCTAATATGAGTGGCCGATACAACGGGATGCAGGGAATGATCTAACAGGAGAACCCTCTCGTAATATTTGTGCCATGCGTGACGCACTCACTGAACTTAGTCGGTCAGTCGGGCATGGGATGCTGTAGACCTGCAGCAGCATTCTTTGAATTCGTGGACAAGTGTATGTATTTTTTACAGCTTCCACGTCGTACTACGCCAGATTATTTGATGCCCTGAAAGCCAAAGTTCTGCAAGTACCAAAGCGCCTCAGCGACACTTGCTGGTCGGCTCATTCTGATGCAACCTGAGCTCTTCTAGATGGTTACAGCGAAATCATGGATGTCCTCGATGAAATCGCAAACGATGAACAACTGAATAGTGAAACGAGAAACACCGCCGAGACACTTCACCAAACGATGTGCACGCTCGAGATAGGGTTCTATGCTGGTTTCTGGTCTACTGTCCTTGGTAGATTTGATCGTACGAGTAAAACCCTTCAGTCAGAAGCTACCGATCTCAACACAGCCGTGCAGCTCCTCAAGTCACTGGCGAGCTTCGTGCAGTCATTACGCGATCAGTTTGATACATTCGTTGTTGACGGAGTGGAGCGCTCAGGTGCGGAGGAATTCACTCGTGGATCGCGTAGACTAAAGCGTAATGTCCGCCTCGCTCCCTTGGACTACGGACACACTCCAGAAGTAGAACTAGACACCAAGGAGTCCTTTCTCATCAGTGGATACGTTGCAGTGATCGACGCACTGCTGTCACAGTTGGTAAAGCGTACAAACGCTTACAGCGAGATGAGCGACAGATTTGGATTCCTGCGTGCTATTGTTCAACTCGAAGTGGAGCAGATTCGAGAGTCATGCTCGAAGCTCGTCGAGCTGTATCGGGAAGATCCATCACCTGACCTCACAGAAGAAATGATTCAGTTTCAAGCCATGATGAAGGAGTCAGAGCCACAGCCAGACTCGGGCCGTACTGAACTCGAGATGTACAGTTTTCTCATCGAGCGAAAACTCACCGATACTTTCCCAAACATGGAAGTGCTGCTTCGGATTTACCTCTCACTGATGGTGTCAAACTGCTCCGGGGAGCGCTCGTTTTTGAAACTCAAGCTTATCAAGAACCATCTTCGCTCCACGATGGGGCAGCAGAGACTGGTCAATCTGACCATCATTTCAACCGAATCCGATGTGCTCAATTCCATGCAGGTTGACAGTATCATATCCGAGTTCGCTGCCGCGAAGTCGCGCAGGAAGCTTGTCCATTGATTAAGGCACCGTGTGTATGTTCATTGATGTGGATGACACTGCCGTATATTTGCGGTTGCTGGAAGTCGGCTATTAATCACCATTTCGGATTTCTCTTGTCCAGAGGGTTTTTAGAAGTTAGAAGATTTTTAGTCGAAGTTCGTAGTATGATTAATGACAGTGCGTCGTTTGTTATTTTCTTGTATTAGTCCACCTCTATCTCTTACTCCTTGAAGCAACAACATTTTTGTGATTTGATTTTAGAATGAGATCAGTGATAAGTCATCAGCTCATAGATAAGTCACCAGCCATATCAATAACAATCCGTCCATCTTGTCATATTGTCAGATTTAATTGTAATTTGTGAACATATATGCCAAATCATTCCTGATCAGGATCTGCCAAATCTATAGATAAAGTTCAGTTGTTGATGAAAACGCAGTTATAATTGAAGTTGTTGATTAATCTCCAAATTTGGGGGGCCCCCACAATCATTGTGCCCACGGCCCCCCACATGGTAAATCCAGCCCTGGCATGCACTATACTTAAACAAAGGCACGCGGTTAGAAAGTTGTTGTTTTTTTTGCACGTACGGCCACGCACGTGGCTCCCAGAGTATCGTGCACGTACGGGCACGCACTAGTGGAAATGATGAACGTATTTACAAATCAACAAACTATGTACAATAATTGAAAAGAAGAGAGTGCACGTCCGGACGGCAACAGATCTTAATCCCTCGTCTCCTGGTCTCTTGGTTTGTGAGAGGTAAAGAATTACATAAATGTTCACATTACAACTGATTTTAGCTCATTCCTTTGGTGAACCCTTTTTGAAGGCATGCAAATGAAGAACACAATCTTCAAAGATTGTAGTTCAAAGTGGTTCAAAGATTTTCCGTGGCTTCATTTTGTTCAGAGCATCGGCGGTGTACTCTGTCACACCTGTACGGACGCTTCTCATGAAAAACTTACCGAACTTGCCCGCTGTGCAGAAGACGCATTTGTCTCAAAGGGCTTTCGTAACTGGAAAATGGCTACAGAAAAATTCAGACAACACGAACGATCAAACACACGTAGGCTTGCCTCTGAAAATCTGAAATGTCACAGAAGTCAACCTGGTGTCCATGTGCAGCTGAACAGCAAACTGCAAGAAGAGCAAAGATCTGCACGGTCAGCACTTCTGAAGATTATCACCTCATTGCAATATTTAGCCCGACAAGGTTTTGCAATTCGTGGGAAGGATGCCTCTGAAGGGAATTTCAAAATGCTCTTACAGTTGCGGTCCGAGGATGATGTAAGCCTCAAGACGTGGCTGTCAAGGAAGACGACGTTCACAAGTGGAGAAATTCAGAACGAAATTCTACAGTTGATGAGTCATGCCATCCTCAGAAATATCTGCAGTAACGTGAATGAAATGTCCACTCAGTTCGGACTCGTAACTGATGGAGCGCAATATATTCAGGGCAATGAGCAGGAGTCGGTGTGTGTGCGCTATGTGACGGATTCCTTTGATGTTCAGGAAGATCTCATCGTCCTCTACCAAGTATCGTCAACAACAGGAGTATCACTTTGTAAGATGCTTCAGGATGTCCTAATTCGGTGTCAACTCCCTATTGAACACCTTAGAGCGCAGACTTACGATGGGGCAAGCAACATATCCGGAAAGTACAAGGGCTGTCAAGCATAGCTAAAAAAACTCCAACCGCTGGCCAATTATGTTCACTGTGGAGCTCATGTCACCCAACTCATTACATCCAAAGCCCTACAAACTGCACCGTTCATAAGAGACGCCCTTGATTATGTCCAGGTACTCGGCAACATCTACAACAACTCTGGAAAATTCAAGCATCTGTACTTGAATATACACGCTGACGATGCTGACACTCCTTGCCCTACACGCCTGAGGCCAATTTGCCCGACGCGCTGGTTAACTCGTTCTCCTGCCGTGAAATCGATATTGAATAACTATGAAGCGGTACTGGATTCCGTTCAACAAGCAAGTGATGACTTTGGTACGAACACGGCATCGCGAGCCAACGGTATTCGAAGCTGTCTTTCATCAGGAAAGTGTGTTCTCAGTCTGTTTGCATCATTGCCCGTTCTCCAATCCCTTGAATACCTCTATAAGGCACTTCAGGGTTCACAAGTTACCATCTCTGGTATGCTTACTGCTGCAAAGGTAACTGCACAGAATCTCCAATCTCTCCGTACCGACCAGACGTTTAAGGAGGTTTTTGAAACAGCACAACAGAAGCTCCAGCAGTGCCAACTAGATCCAGTGACCCTCCCTCGTAAGCGCCAGCTTCTGAAGAGACTTAATGGAGGCACGCAGGAGTACACTGCCAATTCTGCAGAGGAGGTATACAGAGTTGAATTTTTCAAAGTCATCGACAGTGCATCCGAGAACTTGAACGAGTACTTCACATCAACCGACCTCATGGCGTACAGGGACTTGGGTGAAATGCTCCTTTCTGGGTCATTCAAACCACAAATAGTCCGCAAATATCCCGAACTGTCGGATTCCCTAGAGCAAAAACTTGGCTTCTTTCGTAACCAGTTCAGTGGTTCATCTGTTGAGGATTACCGTAAGATATTTGTAGACATGGTGCCGGAAGGCAGTCGAATGTTCCCACAGGTAGAACGTTTGCTTAGGCTTCTATTGGTTTCCCCAGAAAGTTCATGTGAAGCTGAACGGTGATTCACCGCACTCAGACGTATGAAGACTTGGTTACGTTCCACAATGACCCAACAATGCATCAACCATCTCATGATCTGTCATGTTCACCAAGATCGTCTGACTGCACTTGACCCCCAAGACATTGCAACAAACTTTTTAACTGGATCGGCAGACAAGAAGGTTCATATTTTTTGGCAAGTTTTAAGGTAAGTTGACCGTACTCGTATAATATCAATTCGTATGTCAGTCTCGTTTTCAGTTTATGTTTAGTGAATCAGTTCAAGGGTCGTGAGAAGGAGGCTTGATAAACAAGTATATGTATATGTATATATTTCTTTGATGACACTTGAAACTTTGAAATGTGTATGATTAATGTTTAATTAATTTCGCTCCGTCTGCTTACATTTGATAAAAAGATGGTCGATAGATGGTCAGATTAATTTAAGGGATTTGTGTGATCAGAAGGCAGCATGTCAACGAGCGTATAAAATCAAGAATTTGCAAAGGTAGACTTGCTGTGTCCACGCCGGCACGAAGTGGGCTTCGTTGTCTGGACATGCAATGTCCCCCCCACTTTTCAAAAGCAATCGACGCCCATGCTTTGACCACAGGTGATGCTCCTCCTTCACAGATTCCTCATACATAGGCCTCCTTGTCCGCCCTCAGCTCACATACAGTTTTATGCCTCAACTCCCTGAACAGCTCAGCTCTGCCAATAAGCCTAGCCCTGTGACTGGTCAATGGTATCCAGTGTCCCTTGGGAGGCAACATACACCAGAAACAGACTTAATCAGATGCCAGCAGGATTTGGAGGAGGGAGACAGGCTTGTGAGTTCAGAATTGAGATTGGAAAGATGTTGTTTCCTGGCTCTCCTGAGGGTAGACACAGACTTGTTCCGAACTTGGTGGAAGGAAATGAGATTGTCTACAGAAGGATTTACCTTCCATGAGGTGAAGGCATGGTGTTTTAGGACAACTGTCTCGCCGCAAGCTTCAGTGTACCATGGGCGGTATAAGGGTCAGACAACTGAAGACGAGATGGGATAAATCTCTGCATGAGAGAGAGAGAGCAAGTTTCTTTGAAAGAATTCCCAGGATGAGTTGATATTTGAGAAAGTAAAAATTGGAGACCAGTCTAAAAGTTTGATGACTGCTTGAAGTCGCTGCCAGTCAGCCTGAGTGAAATGCCAGACTCATCGGCACTGAGGTGGTTCTCTAATAACGGCTAGAGAGATGACGACTTTAACAAGCACATGGTCAGACAAACCTATTGGGGTAGAAGAAGAACAGAAAAAAAATTCTGGGAAATATGTCAAAATCAAATCCAGAAGAGATGGAGTACCGTTGTCTGAGAACCGTGTCGGAAAGTTGACAGATTGTCAGTCCCAATGAGTAGTTGCAGAAATCCTTTGCTGAAGTGCCATGGCAGGTGATGGAGATATCCACACCCAGCCAATTGGCATGATGGCAATTTAAGTCACTGCATATGAGGAAGAGAGAGTTTGGATGAGTGGATAGAAGTTGGTCCATGTTTTCGGTGAGCGAGATGTCTTTGGAGTCATCACTGTTTGGTGGACAGTACAACACACACATATAAGCAAGAGGTGGGAGCGTAGGGGAATCCGGAGTCAGAGGTATTCCTGGGGGCATGAAGGAGTAAGGGCAGTGCATGTAGAGTGAGGAATAGAGTTTTTGATAAAGAGAGCAACTGTGCCGCCAGGACGAGGCTCAGGTCTATCATACCAGAGGAGGGAGTAACTAGGGATATCTTTCAAAAGTTTTTTTTTTCTGAATATCTTACAAAAGTTTTTATTGTGCAGGGTGTAACTGTTTTTTTTTTTGTGTAACAAAATTCTGGAATCATTGGTCAATTGTGTATTTTTGTTCCAAAATCAAAGGCTTCAATTCTAGTAAATGTTCAAATTGTAACCCGTGGTGTGCTTTGCAGTTATTAACTCAGCGTTTTGTTGGATGTTGGCGATGGAATTCTTGACAAGTTTCACTCTGGCTTAAACCTCCAGTATGTAAGGGAACCAGTTCAGTTTTGTCTTGCATCGTGTAATCCATTATCATATATTATATCGTGAAAAAAAAAATTAACCTATGATTCCAGAATTTTATTACACCCTGTACAGCAGTGGTTCCCAAACTTTTTTGTCCATGACCCAAAATTTGAAATCACATTTTCCTCACAACCCAAATGATACTGGTACCTAGTGTACCTATGATAAAAATTGTCAGAGAAAATGCTTTTGACATGAAACCCCCCCCTCAAAAACTGAGATTTTCAAGTTTGGGTCATGACTCTGGGTTTGGGAACCCCTGCTGTACAGTATACATATCTATGTATCCAAACATATTTTTATTTGTATACAAAATGGAAGATTGATGGTTTTTTTTCACTTTGTGAAGCCATGCTAAATGGGTTGTAAAAAATCCTTAGTGCCGAGAATTTCTTCCTCGAGCAACAAAACAAAGATGTTAAAAGCTATTTGTGTATTATAAGTCTGACCCACAAGCGGATTTACAATTAACATTTGTAACTTGCTAATCCAACAAATACATGATTGTGATGGTAAGGAACACCAAGAAGTGCACTTCTTTCAGCATGCCTTATGACCGATTTGCAGTTGATGTTAAACGAAATTGATCATAGCATATTGCTTCTTTAATGACTTGACCATCAAAAAATTAAATAGTCCACACCCTGTTCCTTTTTCCATTTAATTCCCATTCCCATCATTAACCTGAGCCTCAAGGAATGTAACTTAAGTCAATGGATGATAAAGATGGGAACCTATGATGACATAGGTTGGTGCTTTGCGCAACATGGATATGTTGTCACTGGTCAATAAATGCTGCTGAAAGTAGCTGCACTCTTGCTGCATTGTTGTGACATTTTCATAAATTACCGGTCAAGTAATCATGTGTTTTATCACAGTAAGGCCAGCTGAACTGATGTAAGGATTTTTAGCATTTCTTCATTAACTGCTGGCTTTCTAATGGAGTTTGAGTGATGTCAGGTGAATTTCCTTTAAATAGATTGCTCTCTTTGTTGATGACAATTGGGTTCTCGAATTTCATGCTGCTGTTCAAAATGGGCAACACCAAAACAATTCTGTCCAATCAAACACATGAGATCGACTCAAACATCCAAACAGATTTGTGCCGACGTTGATTTGTATCGATCATCATGAACATCAAAATTCTTCAAATGGATTTGTCATTGTTAATGCTCTGCAAGACTACAGCTCAGGCCAGTGATAAGCCACAACAAATTTTACAGAATGCTACCATTTGTGATAAGGACAGAAACTCGTAAGTCTTCAGAATCATTTTATGAAGTCTTTCAAAGCCTGAGAGGAAATCTGGGATTTTCCATGTAAATCCCAAAGGGATTTTGCTTCCAGTTGCACTTCAAACAAGACTGTACGAGACGAACAGATCTTTCATCAAAACCCCTTCCAATATTTCCAACAGATTGACCTCTTTATCAGCACATTTATTGGCCACTGTGGTGTATGATGTACTGGGCACCATTTTTTATCTTGCAAAAAATTCTGAAGAATAATGGTTTGCTTAGTCTATTGCATTACCAATTTCAATTGACTTGTGTAACATTATGCACTACAAGGAAGTTAAATGTTGAGGAGGCCATTAGGCCCATCAAGCCTGTGCAATCTTTCCAACATCTAATTACTCCCCTATCTCCACTACTTATAGATGCCTATCTAGCTCACCTTTAAAGCTGTCCACTGCATCTGCTTTCACTACCTTTGCAGGGAGACCATTCCATGCATTTACTACTCTCTGAGTGAAAGACCCTACCTTACTACCATTCTAACTCTTCTCTTCTTTACTCTTCAACAGCTACTGATCTTGTTAGTGTCCATTCCACTGAAAAAAAAAACTCTTCTGCACTTATTTCTATACCCTTCATTATCTTAAACATTCCTATCAGATCTGCTTGCAATCGCCTCCTTTCTAATGTAAAAAGTCCTGTCTCCTTTAGCGGCTCCTCACAGCTTATAGTCTCGCTCGGCCCAGGATTAATCCAGTTTATACATGTTGTACCCTTGTTCAGAAATGTTAATAATGCCTTATCGGAAATTATCCCATTTCAGAAAAAAGTCCTGTGTTTGGATTGTGCAAATTGTTTCTTTTCACATGGTGAATATTTCAAATTGCAGTCTTTTGCACTAATGCATCACACTTTCAAAACAGACAAATCTGGAATGAGTTCAGGGAAGTATGTGTATCACGAACAGTTTAAAACTGATTGTTATTGAATTGGCTAAGAAGAAATTTATGCTGTAAATTACATACACTTACAGGTGCTGAAATTTCACCACTGATGGCTTTAAACTTGGTTGGAACCATTCACATTCAAAACACAAAATATACAGGTCATTTATTAATGCATAACCTCACCAGGGGTAGACAGATTATATTGTAGACTAGCAAAGACCATCCATCGCTTAGCTGATGGGAATACTGAAGGGGGGGAGGGAGAAAAAGAGGGGGAAGAGGGAGAGAGGTGGGGGGGAGAGGGGGAGAATGAAGGGGTGGAGGAGAAAGGAGAGAGGATGGAGGGGGAGTGAGGAGGGGTGGGGAGTGAGGAGGGGTGGGTGAGGGAGGAGGGTGGGGAAGGGAAGACAGTGTGAGGTGAGAGAAAAGGAAGGCAGACATGCGGTGGAGCGTTAATTATGATTCATACTGTTTCATCAAAATGATTCCAATAGAATAACAGTGTAGAGAGAAACAAATAATGTCTGAAATCCATTTTCTACTTGTCATACTAAAAACATGGCCCAGAGACAAACACTGCCCAGACAGGTTCGGAGACAAACACCACACGGACACGTCCAGAGACAAACTCCCGTCCGGACATAAACACTGCCCGGACACGTCCGGAGACAAACCCTGCCCAGACATGTCCAGACATAAACACCGTCCAGAGACAGAGACAGAGAGAGGTGGGGGTCTTGGAGTTAGCAGAGAGAATATGTTATGCTTCATGAACAACACACACACACACACACACACACACACACACACACACACACACACACACACACACACACACACACACACACACACACACACACACACACACACACACACACACACACACACACACACACACACACACACACACACGTGCTTGGCCGACACGTGCTTGACAATGGACACTCGGAAATTGGCTTAAGCACTCAACCAAGCACTCCAATTGAATGGTTGACAAGGAATAGTTGGCCAGGCTGTCACTGCAAACCATATAGGATCCCTTTAACCTCAAAGCTGGTCTTCACTGCACACTCAGTAAGTTAATGAAATAAAATGAATTCGTTCAAATAATGACTTTATCCACAAAAGAGTTGCTGTTTAATGTAGAACAACCATGGAGACATCACAAAGTTAAATCGCCCATGAAATAAACATTGCAGAAAATCCACCATGTTGCCTGGTCCTCTGTGCACGCGTCATATGGTACATCGGTTTGGGGTTCGCGGAAACATTCTAACTTTTTAAAAACCGTCCGATTTTCACCAGATTTGCTTTAAATCCCTGCAGAGCACCTCACAAAACATCCGAAAATATAGACATAGATCTACCCAACAGAAACTTTCCTCCCTCAAGACATCTCTGACTCCCAAGTTTCTCTCCCTGGTTACTCCCTCCTTCTGTATGGAAGACCTGAGCCTCATCCTGGTGGAAGAGTTGCTCTCTTCATCAAAGACTATATTCCTCACTCTCCATGCACTGCCCTCACTCCCCCACACCCCCAGGAATACCTCTGGCTATGGCTTCCCCTCCACTCCAACCTCATGTTTATATGTGTACTGTTCCATCCACAAATCAGTGATGACTCCATCTACGCCTCATTATCCAAAAACATGGACCAACTTCTATCTTCTCATCCAAACTCTCTCTTCCTCATATTTGGTGACTTCAATTGTCATCATGTCAGTTGGTGAGGTGTGGGTACCTCTCTCACCTGTCATGGCACTTCAGCAAAAGCTTTCTGCGACTCATTGGGACTGACTCAATTGGTCAACTTCCCAAACCGGATCTCAACCAATGGTACTCTATCTCTTCTGGATCTGATTTTGACAAATTTCCCTGAAAATATCTGCTGTTCCTCCTCTGCTCCAATCGGTTCTTCTAACCACGTCCTTGTCAAAGTGGACATCTCTCTGGCTGTTATCAGAGAATCACCTCACCATCGTCGGGTCTGCCATTTCACTCAAGCCGACTGGCAGGGTCTCCAAGCAGCCACCAAAAATTTTTGGATTGGTCTCCTATCGCTACTTTCTCCAACATCAACTCATCCTGGGAATTCTTTCAAAGAAACTTGCTCTCCATTATGTACAGATTTATCCCCTCTCGTCTTCAGTTGTCCTACCCTTCCTCCCGCCCTTGGTTCACTGAAGCTTGTGGTGAGGCAGTTGTCCTGAAACAACTTGTGCTTGCCTCATGAAAAGCAAACCCAACTGAGGGTAATCTCAGTTCCTTCCATAAAGCTCAGAACAAGTGTGTATCTACCCTCAGGAGAGCAAGAAAACCTCTTTCTAAGCTCAAGTCTGAACTCTCAAACCTCTCTCCCTCCTCCAAATCCTGATGGCGTCAAATCAAATCTGTTTCTGGTGTCTGTTTCCCCCCCAATCGGCTCCCCTTACCTCAAATAGCCGCACTGCTGAAACCGCACGTGAAAAGGCTGAATGCCTAAACTCGGTGTTTGCATCGAAATCTTGTGTCCAAAACCCATCGCTTTCTCTACCCACCTTACCCAGTCACACCCAACTGTTGCTGGACTCTGTGTCCTTTTCTCCTGACAAGGTGGAGAGCTTGCTGTCAAACCTCGACTCAGATTCTGCAACCGGTCCAGACGGCATCAGCCCACGTGTCCTCAAAGCCTGCTCTTCTGCTCTTGCTCACCCTCTCTCTGTTCTATTCACCCTCTCATTTGCTCAAGGTCATCTGCCATCTGCTTATAAATCAGAAAACATTACTGCCCTGCATAAAAAGGTGCAAAAACAGATCCCTGCAACTACAGACCAATCAGCCTTCTCCCAATCATCAGCAAGGTTATGGAATCCATCATCGCTTCAAACATTAAATCCTTCCTCTTCTCTAATGGCTTGATTTCCGATCATCAATTTGGTTTCAGACCAGGTCACTCTACCCTGGATATGCTGCTTCTGCTCTCCCAACAATGGATGGAGGTCCTCAATGTCAGACATGAAACCAGAGCCATATCCCAAGACATATCACGTGCTTTTGACATGGTCTGGCACCCTGCCCTGCTCACCAAACTCTCTTCCTATGGTATCCAAGGGCATCTCCACTCATGGCTCGCAGATTTCCTCCCCTGTCATCGTTAACGTGTGGCCCTTAATGGAGTTCTTTCATCCCCTCTTCCTGTGCAGGCTGGAGTTCCTCAAGGTAGCGTTCTGGGCCTGTTCTTTTTCTGGTTTTCACCAATGATCTCTCAGACTCTCTGGAAAATCCTCTTTATCTCTTTGTTGATTATTCCACCCTCTGCCGTACCATCTGACATCCATCAGACTGGCATACAGCAGCTTCGTTGTTCACTGCAGATCTGGATAAAATCACAAACTGATTCAACACATGGAACATGTCTTTCAATATGGACAAATCTCACACTCTCATGATGTCTCTTTGAAAGGACCATTTAGAACCCCCCCCCCCATCCACTTTGTCAACAATCCTCCAGACGAAGTCCTTTCTTTCAAGCTTCTGGGTCTCACGATCTGCCATTATCTTTCCTGGGAAAGCCACATTTTAAACCTGGCCACCAAAGCCTGTCGCCTCCGTCTGGGAATCCTCCATCGTGCAGCGTCCTTCCTCGGCCCACCTGAGCTCCTCCACACTTACAAAGCTTTCATCCACTGCCTGATGGAGTATTGCTCTCCCCTCTCGGCTGGTGGAAACCAAGGCATTTTGGATCATTGGCATCTCCCGCGATGAGGCTGAGTCCTTGGGCCTATCACACTCTCACCGCAGGCAGGTCGTTGGTTTTTCTGTCTTCCTTTGTCTCCTCTCCAGTCTCCCCCCCCCCCTGTTCTCTCTGCGATTTGTCTCCACCACATTTCCGCAGAGTGCCCGAGGTCCGCCAACAACTGCCTTCTGGTAAAACCACCAAAATCACGAATCACTGCTTACCTTCACTCTTTCATTCGTCTTTTTTTCCCGCCTTTGGAATGAAGTTCCTCACTATTCAATCCCATTCTTACCTCCAGGCCTTCAAAACAGCTGTTCACCACCACCTCTTATCACCGCCCATCCAAATCCTTGATCTTTTCTACCCCCGTTAATCTACCCCAAGCCCACCTCCTTCAACTTCCCTGCTTTCCTTCCTGAAGGTCCCTGTAAATGTCCATCTTGTATACCCCCATGGTCCCCGCCCCATCCCTCTCCCTTCCACAGATCTCCGAATGTCTCTGTTCCCCACTGTTTTGGCCTTCCCACTCCCGCCTCTCTTGTCTCATGCCCCTCTTTCTGTGCGTTATGTGTTAGCTCTCATACGAGCCTCGACAAGGCATACAAAAAGAAAATAAAACAAGCTCGAATGAGCTAAGATCCTCGTCCTCTTAATGATGACGTCATAAAAACGAATCTGACGTCATTGTGATGTATCAGGATTGCGATAAATTATCTGTGCTAATGCCCGGCTTGATTCCCGCAAACAAAATTCAAACAGCTTGCCTAGTTTCGGAGATAATGGTATAGGCGATTTCCATTAGCGGCGATATTATGACGTCAACTTCTTTTCTCGGAAGAATTTCCAAAATCGGAGATGGTTACTGCCTGCGCGTGGGCTTTCTGCATATACATGGCACGTTTCACGAAGATCCGATGAAAAGTCTGGGTTGTGAAATAAAAAATGTCAAAAAATAGGAATGACATCATAAAAATTGATATGACGTCATAGTGATGTATCATATGTGCGGTAATTCATCTCTGCTAATGCCCTGTTCGATTCCCGCAAACAGAATTCAAAAGCTTGCCTAGTTTCGGAGATAATTTTTTAGGCGATTTCCATTAGCAGAGATATTTTGACGTCATAACTTTTTTTTCTCGGAGGAATTTTCAAAATTGGAGATGGTTCCTGTCTGCGCAGGGTATTTTTACATATATATGCCAAGTTTCAGGAAGTTTCGATGAAAACCGTAGGCTGTGAAACAAAAAAGTTCACAAGAACAACAACGTGAGTAAAATTTAGAGATGCTCCACGAGGATCTAAAAATCTGGCGGATGCTATGGTTTAACAATTAAGGTGGCTGGCTTAAGATATTAGGGTCTATAGTTTGAGCTCCTATTACCCGTTTAAATAACACTAGATGGGTTGACTCAGCCTGTCATCATTCTGAGGTCAGGAAAATGAGTACCAACTTACCGGAAAGAGGGGCACTGCATCAGCGGCACAGCTGCGCTTCCAGAAATTGATGCAACCAGCAGTCGCAGGATGCATACAAAACAACAATTGCTTCAATTACATAATTTCGTCATGACATGCTTTACACAAATAAATAATAATTATTTCTTCAAAGCATTTATTTAACTTGTGTTCCAGCAATGACATCAGGTGACAAAGTCCTTCTTGTGACATCAGGTGACAAATTCTTGTGTTCACGACACCTGAGGAAGGCAATAATTGAAAACGTCCTTTTTTTTTTTTGGACAGATTGCCGAAACGTTGTGTTTGTCCATGCAAATATAATAGGTTTGGTGAGAAATGTCTTCTACACCTTGTCTCGATGGTTATATTGTAAATTTAAATGTAGATCGAAACGAGGATCTTGACAACACAGCTTTATCTTTGCTCGTCTGACATGGGCTTACCCCCTACATTGTGCTTTTTGGGGGAATTGTGCCCAAGAGGTTTTCATTGATGAGAAAGTTTGGTGGAGAGACAGGCTGTGAGGTTCTTTGTTGCTAACCGAAACATCGAATTATTCAATAAAGTCAGGGAGAATTTAATATGGTTTTATTACCTCCGCCACCGAAGATGAAGGAGATTATGTTTTCACCCCTTTCTGTGTTTGTTACTTACGAAATCTAAAGATCTCCTAAGTATATTGATGCCTTCCGTTTCTGTTTGTTTGTTTGTTTGTTTGTAGGCATGATAACTCGAGAACGGAAGAAGCTACCAATGTCAAATTACACCACGTGATTCAAGAGGGTGATGGCGAGGGCTGATTAGATTTTGGTCAAAATCGGTCAAAGGTCAAGGTCACAGTGAGGTCAAACATAATTCCATAAATTCATGTGGAGAAATGGAGTATTTTTGCTTCGCTCGACGTTACGAGTTCGTTTTAACTTCTATTTTAATTTTGTCTTCGGTTTTTGCGATCGCTTAGGATGCTTAACAGTCGGTTGTTGAAATTCTGGTAAAAATCGGATGTTTTGGAGACGTTTTAAGATTGCATAAAAAATATTTCATCGCCGCTTCACGGCTCGTCACGTGGTGCAGCGCCCTCGAGCAGACGCGTCATTGAGTCACGTAAAGGTTTTGCGTGTGCGCGCTGACGGTGTTTTCGATAAAGATGGTGTTTAAAAGTCATTTTTTGTCCCAATAAAGGTTATCGTCACATGTCTGACTCGCTAAACCGTCAGATTAATTATGTAAAGATTGTTGGTGGATGGCCGAATATTATGGTTTTGTGACTTTGATAAAATAATATTAAATAATTGCGTGGAGAAATGGAGATTTTTGCTTCGGTCGACGTTACGATTTTTGATGGTTTGGTACAGAATCATCGTAGAAACTTCTGGTTTGCGTCGCTACCTTCTCTTGAGACAGCTTTTATTAGACAAGGTCAGAGGTCAAGTTGACGATTTCGTAAGTACCAATCTATGACTGCTTGTTTGTTACTTACGAAATCTTTAGATTTCCTAAGTTTATTGATGACTTCCGTCCTGTTTGTGTTTGTTTGTGTGTGTGTTTGTTTGTTTGTAGGCACGATAACTCGAGAACGGAAGAAGCTACCAATGTAAAATTACACCAGGTGATTCAGGAGGGTGATGGCTACCGCTGATTAGATTTTGGTCAAAATCGATCAAAGGTCAAGGTCACAGTGAGGTCAAACATTCGATTTTTGATGGTTTTGTGCAGAATCATCGTAGAAACTTCTGGTTTGCCTCGCTACCTTCTCGAGAGACAGCTTTTAATACACAAGGTCAGAGGTCAAGTTGACAATTCCGTAAGTACCAGTCTATGACTGATTGTTTGTGTGTGTGTTTGTGTGTGTGTTTGTTTGTTTGGAGGCACGATAACTCGAGAACGGAAGAAGCTACCAACGTCAAATTACACCACGTGATTCAGGAGGGTGATGGCTAGCGCTGCTTTGATTTTGGTCAAAACCAGTCAAAGGTCAAGGTCACAGTGAGGTCAAATATTCGATTTTTGATGGTTTGGTATAGAATCATCGTAGAAACTTCTGGTTTGCCTCGCTACCTTCTCGAGAGACAGCTTTTAATACACAAGGTCAGAGGCCAAGTTGACGATTTCGTAAGCACCAGTCTATGACTGATTGTTTGTGTGTGTGTTTGTGTTTGTGTGTGTGTTTGTTTGTTTGGAGGCACGATAACTCGAGAACGGAAGAAGCTACCAACGTCAAATTACACCACGTGATTCAGGAGGGTGATGGCTAGCGCTGCTTTGATTTTGGTCAAAATCGGTCAAATGTCAAGGTCACAGTGAGGTCAAATATTCGATTTTTGATGGTTTGGTATAGAATCATCGTAGAAACTTCTGGTTTGCGTCGCTACCTTCTCGAGAGACAGCTTTTATGAGACAAGATCAGAGGTCAAGTTGACGATTTCGTAAGTACCAGTCTATGACTGCTTGTTTGTGTGTTTGTGTGCAGGATATCTCAAAAAGTTGGAGATGGATTCGGATGAAACTTGTTGGACAGGTTGGGTGTGTCGCAAGGACGAAATGATTCGATTTTGGTGAAGATCGAAATCCGGATCTGTATACGAGAATTATTTATTTTTTAAAGTCATTCTTTGCCATTGAGAGATAGAGCCAAAAACGATATAGTACTGTATAACATATTTCAAAATTTTATTTGGCCAGATATGTTCTCATGGATCAGGCATTACATCAGCCTGGTGTTGGCTTTGTGGTTAGGGTGGCGGCTTGGGATCCTCGGGTCCTGAGTTCAATCCCCGTTGGCCGCTGAATTAATACACCAGGTGGTTGACTCAGCCTGTCATCCTTCCGAGGTCGGCAAAATGAGCACCAGTACACTGGTCAGGGGGACACTGCATCAGCGGCATAGCCGTGTCCCAACCAATGATTCAACCAGCAGCCACAGGCTGCACTCGATAGAGAGAGAGGCATTACATGGTGGAGGGATGCGCTCGACCGAGTGCCCTTCTCGTTTGATATTTCCAACTGCAGTGTCTCACACACACACACACACACACACACACACACACACACACACACACACACACACACACACACACACACACACACACACACACACACACACACACACACACACACAGACACACACACACACACACACACACACACAGACACACAGACACACACACAGACACACAGACACACACACAGACACACAGACACACACACACACACACACACACACACACACACACACACACACACACACACACACACACACACACACACACACACACACTATATATATAGTGTATATTTTTTTGAGATAGGGTGCCAGTTGGGTTGAAATACCAGAGACTTGACATGGTTTTTTTATCCTTATTATTGCGATTAATATATGCAACATATTTGCTGTCACCGCAAACTAATAAGCTATTTGCTCATCCAACTGCCTCCGTCAAGCATTATACTAAGCCTGGTGTTGGCTTAACGGTTAAGCTGAAGAGGCTGGCTTAAGATCTTAGGATTTTGAGTTCAAGCCCTTGTTGGCTGTTAAATTCAAGCCCCTGATGGCTGTTGAATTAACACCAGGTGGGGTTGACTCAGCCTGTCATCCTTCCAAGGTTGGTGAAATGAGTACCAGTGTCCTGATGGTAGAAAGCACTGTATCAACTGCACAGCTGTGCCAACAGAAAATGATGCACTCACAGGCTGTGCAGGATAGATAGATCCTGCAGGCAGGATAACTCGTGAAGCATGAAACTCTGGAGTACTTTTCCCATATGAACCCACCCAATATTTTTGTGGTTGGAAGTTCATCATTGGTGCTGCATGATTCAGTTTCTTTGTATCCTTCTTGTTTTCCCCATATTCTCCTCTGTACATCCCTGTGTACTACAGAATAAACCACACCTGCATGGTCATTGTGATGTTCATTTGTTACCTTTGTGAGTAGCGGGTGGATGGTGTGCATGGGCTGATATGTTACCTCAAAGCCTGCCATCTTCATTATTTTCCTCATGCTTTCTGATGCAGTGAGAAAATATGGCAATAGGCAGAAATCAGTCCTTTGCTGTTGGGATGCAGACCTCCATCGCTGATGAAGGCCTGAACGAGCCATTAATCTTTGTTTCCCAAATTTGTTTTGCCATTGCAATACATGTCCTGAAAGCAGGCAACATTCCCTCTTTACCATGAAGGCATCTGAAGCCTTTAAAGTTGACTGACATTGTGGGTAGCGGTGTAGTAGTTGACTCAAAGCTCTGTGTCTTTCATAGATTTGAAATTAGATGGATGTGCATTTTAACTTTGGGATCCTCTTTCCTGAATACAATTCAGAAAATTCAGTGGCATAATGGATGCCTAAGCAGGATTGGTTGCGTGATAGTATCCTCCTGTTGGTTAGGACCTTTGTAGCAAGTACTGTGTGGCTTTAGGGTTCAATGCTCCAAAGCAGTTACGAAGTGATGTTTGGATTTAATCCCACACTGGACGGTTTTTCCAGCTCAACTTTTGGGGTAATCTACTCTGTTGTGATGATGGCTCATGTGTGCCCCAAGCAGGAGTAATGTTTATTGTATGACTATTCATTTTGGTCCTGAGAAGTAGAATGTATGTGTTTATTGAATGACGATGAACTTTATTTCATCTTTTAAATTTTTTTTTAGGGGTCATTCAAAATGCAAAATTCCATCCAACATTATCAACATTTTCATGGTTGTAAAAAGAGTGGGAAGGGGGGTTACTGCACATGTGCGATTTTAAATGTTTTTTGAAAATGTCGACTTTAAACCTGCAATTGACAAAAACAAAAAAAAAAGGAACACCCAGATCAACAAGAGTGAGAATTGCTTTGCAATAAATGTTCTCTCCTGATGTGATATTTTCTAAGTTCAAAAAAGGCGTCCAGTAACTGTGTGACAAATTGATGAAACCCCCTGAAATTTGAACTTGTTCTGTAACTTATCATAATAAAGCCATGTACCAAGTTTCAGTTGAATATGTTTAAAGGTATGGGAAAAAAAGTTTGAGAAACCATAGGTGGGATGGACGGATGGATGGACAGATGGAGAGCAAACCTATATTCCCTCCAGTGAACCAGTCGGAGACTAATAAAATGGATAAAATAAAGTCGAACATCTTACTTCCAGCAAGCATGACATCACAATGACACTGGGCCTTGTACTTAGCCTATACCTTTATTGAAATCTTGACACATTATACTCACATGGCATGCCTCACTTTAGAGCTGTCCACACTGTGATTTCATGGCCAGCCAGTGCTAGTAGTACCCCACATTACCTTTCTTCATGTGTATGTGTGTGTATGTGTGTTTGTATGTGTATGCATTGCTTCATCTTTAGCGTTCAATGAATGTGCGCACTCTTTTGACTCTTGACTTGACAGATGACAATGGTTTGAAATTTGAAAACATTCAAGTGAAATTGTCCATGGGAGAATAAAAATATCAACCATAAATGAAAAATAGTGATGGTACAGTCTAAAATCCTGTTTTGACTAATAATTAAGAGTCCGACTACATTCTTTTTGTTTTAACATGAAAAGGGCTAACATTTTTTCTGAGAACAAAAACGTTGAAAAGCACTAATTTGTGGGCTCGAGGGGGGGGGGGTGCTTGAAAAGTGCTACTCATTGTTGTACAGGACTGTGAAAATGTTGATAACTTTGGACGAGCCCTTAGTTTTGGGTAGAAGTACAGATGCTAAACTTCGTTGTATTGTGTGTTTTCCTTTTTGCTTTTTTCTATACAAAACAACAAAACAACATATCTTAATGCTTCAGTCACATTTGGCTCGGCAGCCGTAAGGTCTAAAAAAATCTACGGCCACTCGCAATTATAGGGCAGCCACAGTATTTCCACGGTCACACAATGTAGCAGTCACATATGTTTTTATTTTTTGGGTAGCCGCATGGGGTATTTAGAAATTGAGGAGACCGAAAACGTGGGGGTGCCTTACGGTCTTTGATTTGATGTCGCACGATGACCTTAGGGCGTCCCTGCGGCGGCCATAGAATTTTCAATGCAGACGCAAGGTAGCCTCAAGGTGCCTGCAAGGCAACCGCAGGTGCCTAAGGTGCATAAGGTGCCTAAGGCGAATGTGGAAATATTGCGGCCGCCGTAATTTTTTGGGGGTTGGCAAAATTCATTTTTCATCGATAAGAGCCTACGGAAAATGCACGAATAATGCAAGCCCACCGTACGCCCTACGTACGGTCGACGTGGAACACATCTACGTCATGGCTACGGCTTGTCGAATTGCTACGGCCAACCTAGAAATGAAAAAAGTTATAACTCTGCTCTTTAATTCCACGGAGACCCCTACAGCCTGTAAAAGATAGCCATACGGCATAGGGCCACCCTGAGGCCACCTCAGAAACTCTGCGGCCGCCGCACGTTTCTGTCAATTTGGGGGTGGGGGGGAGGGAGGGTACGGCCGCCGTATCCTAGCCATAGAGCAAAGGTGACTCATGCTTCACCAAGATGATTGGCAGTTAGACAAACTATTCCTTGGATTGATTATTTTTCAAGGGAGGAAAGGATTGCCATAAAGGCTTGGGTTGGAGTTTATCAACTGACATTGCATTTAGCAGGGGGTGGTGCTATGTCTTTTACAGACTTAACCAAGCTGGAAGTACTGTGTACTTTAACACACTTACACACTCACGCACACATGCGATGCCGTCGAGACGTGAGCGTCTCGTATCACCATCTCTCTCACCGGTTCCCCCACTCGAGTCTGTCGGTGGCAATTTTGTGGCCTCGGTCTTGGCAGAGAATGGATGGTGAACAAGTGAGTGTGCTCTGGAAGCGAGACTGGCGATGTGTAAGAGGGGAAGAGGCCTGCTGGAAGGCCGAGGCGTGGGCCGCTGTGAGGTGCGCTCCAGACAAGAAGTTCAAATATCGAAAGCTGGAGTATAAAAGAGAAAGAGACCATCCTGCACTGTAAAGTGTATTCTTTGAATGAAGAGTAGGGCATGCGTGGTAAAGGAAACAGCTTTATGGACTAATTGAGGAGAAAAAAATTGGCCACCAGGCTGGAAATGGTCCTACTTCATGAATTTGAAAGGGTTCCATGAACAATCCATAAATACCTGCCAAAGAACCATGAAGCATGGTGGTGGCAGCATTATGCTATGGGGATGCTTTTCAGTGACAGGGACTGGGAGACTTGTAAGGATAGAGGGAACAATAAATGAAACAAATGCAAGAAAATCCTTGAGGAGAACCTACTTCAGAGTGCAAAAGACATTAGACCATGGTGAAGATTTGCATTCCAACAGGACAATGACCCCAAGTATAAAGCTAAAGCAAAAATGGAATGGCTTCAGAACAAGAACGTGAACGTCCTTCAGTGGCCAGGCCAAAGCTCAGATTTGAATCCACTTGAGAATCCGTGGAAAGACTTGAAGATTGCTGTTCACCGATGCTCCCCATAAAACTTGACGGAGCTTGAGGAAATCTGCAAGGAAGAATGGGAGAAAATCCCCAAATCCAGATATGCAAAGCTGATACAGACATATCCAGGAAGACTCCAAGCTGTAATCACTGAAGGCGCTTCTACAAAGTGTTGACTCAGGGGGTTGAACACTTTTTGACGCAAGACATTTTGGGTTTACATTTTTAATTAATTTGGAAAATTTTCTAAAAAACATGTTTTTACTTTGTCATTATGGGGTATTTTATATGAATCAGTGACAAGAAATTTAAATTTTATCCATTTTAAATTGAGGCTGTAACAACAAATTGTGAAAAAGTCAAGGGGTGTGAATACTTTCTGAAGGCACTGCATATTCGTTGGTAACACAGGAGAGTGATTACTGTTTCTTTCGAAACATTGGAAAATACAGATCCTCTTTTGGTCGGAAACAAAAGTGATATGAATTTTACAAATCAGGATGATCAATTACCTGCAAGTAGAGGATTGGGATTTTTCAATATGAGGGAGCTGAGCAGACAACCAGAATCTTCGTCCTCTGAGTGACACTCATTGATCTTGGCAAATCTGCTGCTGGACATTTGCCATTTGCTCGTGAATATTCATTGTATGGCAGTCACGTTCCTTGAGCCTTTTAACTTTAATGCAAATGGACGTTTCGTGGCATTGCCTCGTGAGCTGCCTGCAGGGACTGTGATTTCTTTATACTTGTCTGTTTTTTTCAGTTCAACCCTGAGCCTTTCTAAAATCGCCCCCATTCATTTTAGTCCTAATCCTGCAAATCGCTCCTCCATTCTTTTGGGGCTCACACAGCAGCTTTCCTGCATCACGAATGTCAAACAGCAGAAGGCAGAAAATGTTTCGCTCTAGGAGTCCAGACACATGGTTTGCTTCAACTTCACTTCCCATCAGCCTCCTCTTGATTTGAGGAGAATTTTAATCATTCATAAAGTCAGTTGCAATTTCAGTTTTGCAGGCATTTTTATCTCTCCTGTTCGAAGAACAGAGAGCTATAGCGATACCCCCGGCATCAGCGTGAGCGTGAGCGTCAGCGTGAAAATGTTAAAGTTTTTGGTGCAAGTTTTTTTCCTTTCTAATGTTTTTATCTACCACACTATTTTTTACTGATTACAATATACAAAAACATATATTGCTTTAAAATTATTTGGATCAGACTTCACTGCAATGCTTTATAAAAAATATTATTGCACTAGTCTTTTAAAAATGATAAATGTATAAACATGCGAGCATTGGGTGGCTTTGACACCAACTCTCTGGTTTGAAATACGATGGGTGGTTAAGAAGTTTTGCAATTCAGGGGTAAAGCAATATAGCTAGGTTCTAGTTTTTTTAGTGAAATAAAGTACAATGCTTGTGTCCCATATTTTTCAGCATACAAGTCGATACTTTTTTTTTTTCCTGGAAGTCTGGGTCTCAACTTATACTCAGAATCGACTCTCTCTCTCTCTCTCTCTCTCTCTCTCTCTCTCTCTCTCTCTCTCTCTCTCTCTCTCTCTCTCTCTCTCTCTCTCTCTCTCTCTCTCTCTCTCTCTTTCTCTCTCTCTCTCTCTCTCTAGTGCAGCCTGTGGCTGCTGGTTGAATCATTGGTTGGGACGCGGCTATGCCGCTGATGCAGTGTCCCCTTACCAGTACACTGGTGTTCATTTTGCCGACCTCGGAAGGATGACAGGCTGAGTCAACCTACTGGTGTATTTTTAATTCAGTGGCCAACGGGGCTTGAACTCAGGACCCTAGGATCCCAAGCAGCCACCCTAACTACTAAGTCAACACCAGGCTTAGAATCGATGTAGCTATAGTAGTGGGGCAACTTAGCATAACAATTGTGCATTTTATGAGGAAAGCACCAAATTTGGCACACTAGTAGCCTATCATATTATGAACAGATTTGGATATTGGGTCATCTCAAATTCAGCCGCTGATGGCTGTGGCAGCCATTTTCCACTGTCATCAAAAATTTGAGATGGCCCAATATCCAAATCTGTTCATAATATGATAGGCTACTAGTGTGCCAAATTTGGTGCTTTCCTCACAAAATGCACAATTGTTATGCTATATTTAGCGAAGTTTCCCCACTAAGTAAGACATGGTGAAATATATTTTGTTTTCAGAAATGAAAAAAATGCAAAGTGTGATATTTTCTGAAATAAATTGTATAATTTTCAATTTAAAACACTGCAGAAATCATTGCACAGAATGTTGGCTGATTGGGTGGACAATTAAATGTCAATCCTCTCACTGATGCATGAAAAATTATCCAATCAATAACGAGCACACACTCACCAATTTTATTTTTGTATACATTGTCTAGGCTCATATAAGAGCTAACACACAGAATGGATAACAAAGGGAGTAGGAGACATTGTATCTGTGGAAGGAACAGTGATGGGGTAGCGTACAAAAGGAAAACGAGATGGACATTACAGGGACTTTCAGGAAGGAAAGTAGGGAATTTGAAGGAGGTGGGTATGAGGTTGATTAACGGCTTGAAAATATGGTTTTGGATGGGGGGAAGATAAGAGATGGTGGTGAACAGCTGTTTTGAGGACCTGCAGGGAAGCATGGGATTGAAGAGAGTGTGGGAACTTGTTCCAGCAGTGGGAAAAAAGAGTAATGAAAGAGTGAAGTTGAGTAGTAATTCTTGATTTTGGTAGTTTCACCAGTAGTTTTTTGTGAGAGATCAATCTGTGGTGCATCATTTTGAAATGTCAGGATCTCGGACCTTGATTTCGCCTGTGGTGAGAGTGAGTCATCTTTGAGAGACTGCAAAGATGCAGTCATCTTTGCAGAGAATTTAGATCTTTTTTGGGGGTCCTCGAGGTGCTGAATGAGGAGTTGGAGCCACTGGGATTACGGGTTTCGTGGGTCAAAACTAAGATCCAGGCTTTCAATGACATATTGGATGCTGCCGTCCTGTCTGTGCCTGTTTGTGGTGAGGATGTTGAGGTCATGGAGAGATTCACTTACCTTGGCAGTGATATTCATGTCTGCTGGCTGTGAGTCAGAGGTCAATAGACGTCTGGTCCGGGCCTGGGGAGTCATGGATTCACTGGATCATGGGGTGTGGCGCTGCCGGTACCTGTGAAGGTGGAAGAAAGTCCGAGTCTTCAAGTCCTTGGTGCTTCCAGTCTTGCTCTATGGATGTGAGAATTGGACTCTGACCAGGGATCTGAGACAGAGACTTAATTCCTTTGGTACCATGTCTCTTCAGAGAATCCTTGGCTATCGCTGGTTGGACTTTGTGTCCAATGAGTGGTTGCTGAGAGAGACTCAAATGAGATTTGTTACCTGCATAGTCTGTGAGCATCAGCTGCTGCTGTATGGACATGTGGCTCGTTTTCCTGACGCCGATCCTGCTCACCAGATTCTCTCAGCGAGGAAGTCTCATGAGTGGAGGAGGCCAATGGGCCGTCCACGTGCATCGTGGTTGTAGCAGGCTGATCGGCATCTCAAGAAGATGGGGATGGGCTCGGCATCAGCCAGGCGGAGGCCCCTGGAGTTCCGGTGGAAAGTGGACACAGCAACATGCTGCTCCGGCGCATGCTCCCATACCTGACCTGACCCGATTAGCATCCAGGATGAGACCATGTCAGTATGTAGCAATTTGCTTGGCTTACTGCTCTCCCCCCTGGGCTCGTGCTCCTGCCTCTCAACTTTCTCGGCTTCATGCTGTGGAAACTAAGGCATCTAAGATCATTGGTATCTCCTGTGATGAGGCTGAATTTTTGGGTCTTTCACTCTCACCACAGGCAGGTTGGTGGTCTTCCTGTCTTCTCCCGTCTCCTCTCCAGCCATGCCCCCACCCTACTCTGTCTGCTATCTATCCTGCCCATATTTCCGCAGGGTGCTCAAGGTCCGCCAGCAACCCCCTTCTGATAAAACTACCAAAATGAAGAATCGCTGCTCACCTTGACTCTTTCATTCCTCTTTTTTCCCAACTTTGGAATAAACTCCCACCCACTCTTCTATCCCACTCTTCCCTCCAGGTCTTCAAAATAGCTGTTCACCATCATCTCTTATATTCCCCCATCCAAAGCCATGATCTTTTCTGCCCCCGTTAATCCACCCCAAGCCGACCTCCTTCATAATCCCTGCTTTCCTTCTGGAAAGTCCCTGTAGTGTCCATTTTGTTTACCCCGTGTACCCTGCTCCATCCCTCTCCCTTCAACAAATCTCCTCATGTGTCTATTCCCCACTGTTTTGTGCTTCCCTCTCCAATCCCTCTTGTCTCCTGCTCCCCTTGTTATACATTCTGTGTTAGCTCTTATATGAGCCTTGACATCGTATTTATAAAATTTTTAAAATAAAGATCATGGCAGACTGTAACACCCAGAACCTTGAATGAAAGGATTTCTTCAAGAGGAATGTTGAGAAAGTAGATGGGGATGGGGGTGGGGGGGGGTGTTCCCGACAGTCCTTTCGGGGAGACATGGTGAGAGTGTGAGATTTGTCAGGATTGAAAGACATGTACCAAGTGTTGGAGCAGCTTGTGATTTTATCCAGATCTGCAGAGAGCGAAGAAGCTGCTGCTTGCCGATCTGAGGGATGCCAGATGGTGCAGCAGAGGGTGAAGTCATCAGCAAAGAGATAAAGAGGATCTTCCAGATAGTCGGAGAGATCATTGATGAAAACCAGTGAAAGCACTGGACCTAGAACACTGCCTTGAGGAACTCCAGCCTGGACAGGAAGAGGAGATGAGAGAATTCCGTTAAGAGCCACACGTTGACTGCGACAGGAGAGGAAGTGTGCTAGCCATGAGTGGAGATTGCCTTGGATACCATAAGTAGAGAGTTTTGTGAGCAGAGTGTGGTGCCAGACCGGATTGAAAACTCGCGATATATCTAGGGAGATGGCTCTCATCTCATGTCTGGCATTGAGGACCTCCATCCATTGTCGGGAAAGCAGAAGCAGCATGTCCAGGGTAGAGTGGCCTGGTCCAGGGTAGATTACGTTTGATCCATCCCTTTCAATCCTAATCATATGTATCCATCCTTACAACATGATCTCATAATGCTTCCCGGCTCCTGTAAAGCTAAGCAAGTTCAGTTGTTCATGTTGGACATTTTTAAGTTTGTGGAGGAAAATGGCAGGTATATGGATAGCTGTGTACAGGAAATGCAGTGTGAGCAACAAATGTGTTTGGGACTGTAAAATGTAATGTGCTGTGGGTAAGTGCTGATAATGATCCTGGAGTTTCTTTTAAATATTGTACCACTGTATGATAAAAAAAACATGGGGAAAAACTATTTACATTCCTAATTTATCCAAAAGGTCGTCCAACAAAGTAGTTCAATCAATATGCACAAAACAGTTTCGTAATTTTCATGAACCTGAAAGTACTATTGGCAGCGATGAGTTGTGAATGTTGGGGAACAATTAACACCTCTATTGTTCTGACTGACTGACACTTTTACAAACTATCGTAGTTGATCTAGCTTTTCTTATACTCCAAATCGACTTTTCTATAAATGAAGCAAAGAACTAGAAGGTCTTTCGGTAGAGCGCTGAATGTTTCATCCGAATCCGTCCACAACTTTTTGAGATATGCTATATATCGTTATTGTCTATTGAACCTATCTCTCAATGGTGTAAAATCACTTATAAAATTCTAGTAGTCGGATCCGGATCCGGATCTTCACCAAAATCTAATCAGTTCGTCCTTGTCACACACTGAACCTGTCCACAAAATTTAATCCAGATCCGTGCACAACTTTTTCAGATATCATACAGAAAGGGGTGAAAGCATAACCTCCTTCACCTTCACCTTTGGTGGCGGAGGCAAAAAAAAAATGGGGAAATTAGCAAATTCGACTCATACTCCACATCAATATTTATACGCCGATTATATATGGTATTTGTTGCACTTAATTTCAAGAATGTGATACAATCTACTGTTTCAAAGTGAGAATTTCAAGTATGGTGTTTCAGAAAATTACAGATTTTCGAAAAATTTAGCATCGAAGTGTCATAAAATTCTTATAGTACAGTGGATAAGCTCTCATATTTTCACAAATTGTGCATTTTATGAGAAAAGCATGAAATTTCTAGCATAGTTAGGTTATTACCATAATGCTTATTTTTGGATGTGGAGGGAAGTCAGATTTGACCTCTGAGGGGACAGAGAGAGGTCAAATCCAAGATGGCCGCTAGTCACCCGGGTCTAATGTTCAAACCTCCTTAATTTTGGAACCAGACTGCGCAGAAAAACATTTACGGTGTCATTTCCAACTAAATTGGGGATGCCCATTCATTTGGTGATACCATTGAGGATGTCATAATTCAAGGAAATGAATTTAGGTCAAGGTAAAAATTTATCACAGTCAAGAGTCTTCTAGAACACAGTCACTAGACTGTGTCAAGTCAAGATCTAGAACACAGTCAAGACCTAGAACACAGTTATCACGAGAACACAGTCAAGACCTACGAGTCATTGACACAAGGGACATCATGGACACCCAAGTGGCTGAAACTGTGAGAAGGAACGAGACTCTTGGTGAGGTTTGTGAGTGAGTCTCGAGACTATCGAGACTCTTGGTACACCAAGTTTGTGAGAGAAAGGCTGGAACAGTGTCCAACACCTATCACACAAACACTTCCAACGAACAAGTTGCCACTGTTCAGTAGGCCACCAGTCAAGATTAAGTCAAAACAGAAAGCACAGCTCGCAGCACTGAGGAGTGAGTGTGGTCTCTTTTCGAGGCTGCACATCTCCTGTCAAACACGAGACGGAGACATGGACAATTTCTTCTCCCATGAAAACCAGGCAGCCCCGCCAGCTCTGTCAACTGGAGGGAAAATTCGGATTGGGGTTAAATCAGATCTACTTCGCTGCCTGGAATCAAATCTGCTCGAAAAGAATAGTGTGCCTATGGCTGATGCAACAATTCTTGATGGTGCAGCTGTGGTTCAAATGCTAAATCCGGGAACATCAAGAACATTTCAAGAGTATGGAGAAAGAGTGTTTGCACCATACATCTCTGCTCAACTTGAGAAAAGCAGCCGCATCGACCTTGTCTGGGATGTATACCTACCTGCCAGCCTGAAAGCCTCAACCAGACAGAAGAGGGGAAGGGGCGCCAGGAAAGGGGTGGCTCCTTCTACTGTGATGCCAAAGAACTGGAAGGACTTCCTTCGATGCGATGATAACAAAACCGAATTGTTTGCTTTCCTGTCACGCGTAGTTGTTCATCTTCCTCTAGCAGAGGGCAAGGAACTGTATGCAATAGATGTAAGTGGAGTCCTTTGCTCTCTGGTTGAGTCATACTTGGCCTGCCTTGCTCCATGTTCGCAGGAGGAGGCCGACACTCGTCTACTTCTGCATGTGGCAGATGCTGTGCAAAAGGGGTGTAAGAAGGTGGCCATACTTACCGTTGATACTGATGTGGTAGTACTGACTGTAGCTTCATTCAGCAAGACAGCTCCTAATGAGCTGTGGGTTGCCTTTGGTGTCAGGTCAAGCTTTCGTTACATAGCTGTTCACGAAATGGTTGCCACAATGAATCCAACACAGTGTCTGACTCTCCCAGTCCTTCACGCTTTCACCGGGTGTGACACTCTATCTGCATTGGCTGGCAGAGCAAAGAAGACTGCCTTGGGAAACTTGGAAATCTTTCCCAGAGGTGAATGATGCTTTCAATGAACTCCTATGCATGCCAAGTGAGGTCAGTGAAGGATCAATGTTACTGCGAGAGCGATTTGTGGTGCGACCGAATTGTGATTTGTGGTGTGGTAATGTACGACCGAACCAGTGAGAGCACAGAAGTGAATCATGCTTGGAAACAGCTCTTCACACAGAAGTCTAGAACTCTAGAGAACATTCTTCCAACCCAGGCAGCACTCAAACAGCACATCAAGCGCACTTGCTACCAGGCCAACTGTTGGAACCAGGCATTGGTCCTGGATCCAGAGATGCCAGAGAATCTGACTGGGGCTGGACAAAGGAAACAACTGGGTGGCTGCCGCTTTGGACCACTCTCCCCGAAGCATGAAAATCGTGCCATGAATTGATCCGCTGTCGCTGTGAGAAAGGATGCACTGGACGGTGCAAGTGTGCCAAAGCTGCGCTCACGTGCACTGCACTTGGCTTCTGTTCTGGAGGCTGTTAGATTTTGTTCACTTCCATTACCATCATCATCATTGCTATTAATAAAGTATTAAATAGAATAGCAGCATGGGACTATTCTGTTAATTTTTTTGTATTATTATCCCTATAGTGTCAAAATGGAAGCGAAGTTTCGCTATATTGCATAGGTCCAATCCATTGTCTTTACCAAAAGAATGTCCAAAAGTTTTTAACGTAATTTGACCTTGACCTTGATCAAAATGCATTTCCTTGGCTCCTGGCGATCTCAAAAGTATCACCAAACGAATGGCCATTCCAAACTTAGTTGGAAATGACACTGTAAATGTTTTTTTCACTGTTTAGTTCCAAAATTTAACGCGTTTGAACATTAGACCTGGTGGACTGGTGGCCATCTTGAATTTAACCTCTCACGGTCCTCAGAGGTCAAATCTCACTTCCCTCCACATCTGAAAATAAACCTTATGGTATTCACTAACTATGTCAGAAAATTCATGCTTTTCTCATAAAACGCACAATTATTGTGCTTATCCGCTGTACTATTAATATAACCAAAGAAGCTTCCAAAGCAACAGAAATTAATCGACACATGGTGGGAGTGTATGGCATAGATGCCTCATTCATATGCTACCATAAAAAGGTGGGCCAAGTAGTTCAAGCATGGGTGTCAGACCCTTGAGGATGACCTCTGGTCAGGGTGGCCTTCAGAAGCCACTGACGAGGCAACTGTAGCCCAAGTCGAGAACTTGATTGTGGAAGACTGGTGTATCAAGGTCGAATAACTAAGCACTGAGGTTGGCATTTCACATGGAAGTGTTATGACCATTATCCATGAACATTTGGGCATGTCTGTGGTTTCTGCAAAATGGGTTCCTCAAAACCTCAGCAGTTAGGATCAAAACCAGAGGATATCCTCAATTTGTGAGCTCCTTGACCTGTATGAAGCCAATCCAGCCAATTTTATTTTCCATCTGGTGACAGGAGATGAGACCTGGATTCATTGTTGGGACCCTGAGTCAAAAATGGGATCCATACAATGGAAGCACCAAATTCTCCAACCACAAGAAAAACAGAACTCAACCCTCTGCCGGCAACGTCATGGCCTTCGTTTTCTGGGATGTTTCCGGGAGGTCTGTTATTTGACTATCTGTCACATAAAACAACGATCACCAGTAACTATGACGCTGGCCTAATGCAAAAACTGCGCAACATCATCTGTGAGAAATGATTACAAATGTTGACTGGAGGTGTGCTCCTGCTCCATGACAATATGCCAGTCCACAAATTTTATGTTTCACAAGCCTGTAATCACACTTGCAGTTTTGTGAAGCTCAACCACCCTCCATATAGTCCAGATTATGGCCCCCAGCGACTATCTTCCATTTCAAAATCTGATGTCCCACTGAGCTGTTAGTGCCATTTTCAGGATGATAAACTGAAGGAGGTTACTGGGGTGTGGTTTGAGGAGCAGACCAAAGACTTCTATAAAGCTCGCAAAGTGAGTTTGAAGGCCAAGTGAAGTATTGAAGTCAAGGGACCATCCATCCATCCATTGTGACCATACTCTGTGCAGGTGTTGCCTAAGCAGTCTCCTGGGCTATTGGGCACAATCCTGGATGGGTCACCACTCCAACACAGTATACCAGCAAGCTGGCACTTATTTTGCCAACCTCAGAAGGATGACAGGCAGAGTCAACCCCAGCTTGTATTAATTCAACAGCCAAGCAGGATTTGAACTCAGGATCCTTGGATCCCAAGCGCACCACCCGAACCATTAAGCCAACACCAGGCATAAAGTCAAGGGAGACAATATTTAAAAACTAGGACACTCTTCAATGTCATGACATCAGCAGATATTCCTCTGCTCACATTATTACATCATTACACATCTTTGTACCAAGTTTGATTTAAATCCCTGAACCCCAAATTCAAAATATTAAATAATTCTGGCTGCCAGACCATTCATCCTGCCAGGTTGAAATATGAAACATATATTCGCCATGACTACTAGATCATAATTGTGACGTTTCATATTGATGGATAAAGCAGTTAAGAGAAATAATTTTTTAAAGAGTTTTATTTACTCTAATATGGCTGCCAGACCATATGACCTATTAATTATTCATGAACACCCTGGTATCCCCAAGGCTTGGGGAACATGTGGATGAAGTTTTCCCTCTGTCAAGCTTTTCTGGAGAAGAGGGTTTTTTAAAGGTTTATTCTTCAAAAAAAATCAAAGCTGCCAAACCATGTGACCTTTGAGATCATAGGCAGAGAAGTTTTTGTTCCTCATGGATCGGCGATCATACCTGTAAAGTTTTGCCTCGATCTGTTCAGCTGTTTCGGAGAAGAAATTTTTTGAAGGTTTTTACATGAAAAAAAACACATGGCTGCTGAACCACGTGACTGATGACGTCATCAATTTTTTTTCTCCCACATACAATTTAGCCCTAAATGACCCTCAAAAATTTTCATACTGATCGGAAAAAGCATTCGACATGTGCAATTATGACATCATAATGAAGCCACCTATGACATCATCAAAAAAATCACTTGTTTCCCATGGAGAGTACTTCACATGTGCTAAGTTAAATTTTTTTCCATGAAGCAGATTTGGAAAAACAGAGGTCCAAAGTATTTCCATTTTTTTACAGCATGGCTGCAACACCACGTGACCTCTTCTTCTTCTTCTTCTTCTTCTTCCTCTTTCGGCTTGCTCCCGTTAGGGGTTGCCACAGCGGACCAACTGTCTCCATTTCGCTCTATCCTCCACATCTTCCATTGACACTCCAACCACCCGCATCTCCTTTTCCTCCTTCGCCCAGCAGTAGCACAATTTCCACTGGTACCCTGCTGACCACCGGTACCGGTGGCGGTCGTTGGTAACCCGGGCCTCGACCGATCCGGTATGGAAATTCGTTTTGTTGTCCGCATAATGATTTGGCATAGGTTTTTACGCCGGATGCCCTTCCTGACGCAACCCTGGTCGCCTCTTACGACACACAGGGATATGGTACACCTATTCTAACCGGGGCATACACCGGGCCCAGTACAACTGGTGCTCATTTCGCCGACCTCGGAAGGATGGCAGGCTGAGTCAACCCCCTGGTGTTTTCGACTTGGTTTATATATATATATATATATATATATATATATATATATATATATATATATATATATATATATTTATATATATATATATTTATATATATATATATTTATATATATATATATATATATATATATTTATATATATATATATATTTATATATATATATATTTATATATATATATATATTTATATATATATACACATATAAATTCAGTGTCCCAACGGGGCTTGAACTCAGGACCTCTTGGGTCCCAAGCCACTGCCCTTACCACTGCGCCAACACCAGGCTTTAATCATAATTATCTATGTGACCTATGACACGTGACCTATGACACGTGACCTATGACATCATAATTATCATTTAACCATTCTACACGAGTTGTCGCACCTCTGGTGAAAATTGAGTGTCAATCGGATAAGTGGTTGTAGATAAAACAGAGAAACTTAGTATGGAGGGACGTACTTATGGAAGTGCGTGCATACGGACAGACTGGACAACCGCAAAACATAATGCTTACAGTGTCTTGGTCAGCGGAGGCATCATGAAATATGGCTGGTGGTTCTACCTTTTCATAATATACCTGTTTTTTTTCAAAACTTCTTCACCGCCCCTCATACCAACGGTTAATAGATTAGTACGAATATTTTGGATTTATTTCAATTTAGAATTATTAGAGAATCTGTCATCTAATGAGCCAGATTTCATGAAAAATGGTGGATTGAAACACGTGTGTGTGTGCTGTTGGTTCTTATCCCCATATGTGGGTTTCAGAAGATGGAATGGAGTCCTCCAAGGACTCAAAACTATCCACCTCCATTTTGGTTAGGGATCAGGATTGATGGACCAAGCTGAGAAGTTTTCTTGTTCTCAAAGTTTTGTTCCAAGGGATCTTTTCAAGATCATCACCGAGCCCTAGAGAACTTCTAACTGTAGTTCATTTGTAGTAATATTCCCAGGGATGTTTTTTTAAGATCTCTGTGAGATTCTTCTTTATCATTCCTGTTGCTCCAATTATCACTGGTCCAATTTTGGTGTTCTTTAGCTTCCGAGATCTTTTGACTTCATTTTTGAAATTCTGGTATTTAGGCATCTTGTTGATTTCTGTATTGTTTAGGTCAAAATCTCTGGATACTGACCCCTCAATTTGTAATGCTATCTTTCCTTTTTGTACTTAAGTATGCTATATCTGGTTGCAATGCTTTATTTTCTATGTTCAAGCTCAATGGGATCATCAGGTGCTACATGAGCACTATGTCCTTGTTTTCAATGATCACTTTAGGTTCATGTTTGCATGAGTTTTCTAGAACTGTGATATTGAAATTTCTGCAGATGTGCCAATGGGTTACTCGCCATATTTTGTTGTGCCTTTTTGTGTGCAGCTGTTCTGACATGAGTTTTATTTTTTAACATACAAAATGGAGGTGACTCTTACTTTCTGTTTCTACTTTGCACAACTTACACTTGTCCAATTGACACAATCCTTCTGGTCGACGTCCCTGCTGGATCTGGAGAGTACCATCAGTCTACCGTACAAATCCTTGGTTTCTTTTAGATCTACTGTCTTGTCCCTGATCTTGATTGCTAGTGTTGTATTGCTAGACATGTACATTCTGTTCTTCTCCTTCTTCACTGACACCCATAGGCTGACATCACCATTGATCCGTTTAGCAACAAAATCTTCATAGAGATTCTGTCCCGTTTCATCAATGTTCAGTATCTGTGGTACACATTCTTCTGGCACATAAGCATGGGTGACCACATTGAAGAGCTGGTTACCCTCAAGTTCAAATGGATTTTCATGACTAAATATGGCAGCCTTGATTCGGTTAATTGCATTGTGTTCACGCTTGACGACACTTGGAGACAGGCCATGGTGCTCAGTGATCTCACTTTCCTTCAGACCAAACTCTTCCTTAAACTCTCAAGACAGGCGTGACATTTCAGGTGCAGTGGCGTCACCTATGTTCCGTACAAGATCACACTTACAATACATCAAACTACAAAAACTTGAAATCAAACGTTTTACTACTGAAGGTGCCGAAACCTTCTGATATTGAACAACAGACACACCAATGTTTCATTGTACAGATGGCCGTTTCCATGGCAACCAACTGTTCCAATACTTGAAAATCATAATACTTATGTGTAAGTTAGTCATGGTCACTATATTTAACAATTATTTAGGCCATCCGATGGAAAATATAATTTAAAAAAATATATAAAGAAATGGCAATTCCACTCCAAAAATGCTGTTTCCATGGCAACCGACAGTCAAAATGCAACATTTTATTATCTTATAGAATCCATTGTTAGCCATTAAACAGTAATCCATCATCAGTTGGTTATTTTGTATTGTTTCAGATTTTTTAAAATTGGAATTCAAAAAAGCGTTTTTCACCCCAAAACGACCTTTCCAAAAGTTGAAAAAATGTGAAACATTATTTCTTTATTTAAATAGATTTTAAACTTCTCAAAAATCTATAGGTTTGCTACTCTCCAAAAAATTCCAACGAAATTACACAATGAACCTGACTAATCTCTTGATATGTGGCTTTAATTTTTTTTAAATCTTTTTTGCAATCGTTGGGGCTGTATTTGTTGCTGTTTTGGTTTCATGTGTGACACCTATTTGCAGTTATTTGTGGAATTTTTTTGCAAGGTGAGGTTAGGGATACCATTTCTGGCTTGCTGTCTTCGTGTTTTCATATAAATTGAGTTTGGTAGTCTGTTAAACTTTTCACGTACTCAGCCAACCCTACAGTTGGCATTCTGTGCACTTGGTTGACTTTCATCAGGCTGCTACCTCCTTCTCGCCTTGGCGGGTACATTCTCAAACAGAATGTATTGAGTTTTGCGGATGGTGAAGTTTCCTTCTTTCGATGTTGGATTTGTTGATTTCTGATTATGGCCTGTTTATTATTCCACAACTGTATTGGAACACTGGTACTGTGAGTTGGTTTATGGTTTTCATTTTGTTTATTGGGGAGAGGTAAGTTTTCAGGATCCACCTCTTTATATGCAGGTGCTCTTTGGTAATTGTTTTTCACATTTGTTTGTGACACATTTGTTGGCCCTCTTCGACTCCGAGATATTTGTATGATGCTTCGTTGTCTATCTCCTGTATTGATGTATTTGGGTCTTTTTATGTTGCCCATTTTTGTTGGTTTCACTTGTACGAATGTGTACTTGACAAAGTTATCTTGGTCAAAATTCCATTTCAATGTCTTCAGAGTACCATTTCTCTAATTTCAGTTGTTCTGCCAATTTTTCGTTATTCGGTGTCTGAAGTTTTGAATCATCCATGTACGGTAGATGTATCACCTTTCATGTTTCTTTGGATGATTTATATTTGACGTTAGGATGGATCCATGTGCTTGCTCACTTATGAGGTTGCCTCGTCGGTCCAGAGCCAGGCAAAACAGGAAAGGTCGAGATGCCAAACAGCCATTTCAGGGCAAAGCGTGCTTCAGTGTCATTACGAAGTTTTTTTGGTTGATTCATCATCTCTGAGCTATCCTGAATCAGAATCAGCCGGGTGCCAGACTCACACCCTTGAGGAATTTTTTTTTTAGAGGTGAAAAACAAAATGGCCACCACCGACTTTCGATAAATTCTGTTTTGGGCTATATTTTCACTTCTAATGCACTTACACACAATTTTGGTGTCTACTACTATGTTCATGCGACAGACAAAGTAAAAGTTGATGATTCTCTCAAGATTGGACGACAACAGATGGCAGAATTTGAATCTGGATGGCCAACAAGCTTCAACAAGACACTAACCAAGAAAGTGACCCTGATGACTTCGACCAAAAAGAGCATCAAGCTGGATGGAAGGCCAGTATATGATACCGAATTGATCTACACTCGAGTCATATGTCTCCAACAATACAGGGATATTGATATCAAGGATGTCCTCTCTTATGAACTGTCCCCTGTCACAGCCTCCTTGTTTGATGAGAGCGGTGCGATGCAGGCTCAGTCGAAAGCAATCCTGAAGATGAAACTCCAAGTTGAACAATCGAGTCGAATCCAAGGTGTTCCAGATGCTGTCATCATCGATGGATGCGCCATGTTATGGACTGTACATTGGCCCACAAATCGTACAGTTGAGGATTATGTGATCAACTTCATGGGAACCATCAAATACCACCCGGAGTGTTGTGACGTATACCTGATTTTCGACAGGTACATCAAAATCAGCACGAAACAAATGACGAGATCCAGTCGCGCAGGTCATGATTCAAGTCAAAAACATCAACTCAACTTACACACAACACTTCCAGCGCAAAAAGTGGTCCTAAATGTAGCCTACAACAAAGTACAACTGATCGATTTGATCTGTCAGTATCTGATGAACCTCATTGTGGACAACCAGACCAAACTGGTGATCACCGGAAAAGATCCTACACCAGTACAAGTATGGAACAATTCCACTCTCCAGAGACAGGATCTGAAAACACACCATGAAGAAGCAGATGTCATCATCATCCATCACTTAGTTAGAATTGTGTCAGGTGTCAGTGGTGACTCACACATCAAAGTGGTCTGCGACGATACAGATGTCTTTGTCCTGTTGATTCATTTCTACCTCGAGGAAAAGATGACTGTGGATCTTGCTTCATAGTCGTAGGTGGTCTATTATTCCATAACATCCTCTTACATCCATGCTGTTCTGCCTCTCGGGCTCCTTGTTGTGTTAGATGTTGGAACATCATTTCTGTGATGATTCCCATTTGGATGTTTGTATGTTGTTGTGGATATGTTATTTGTCGATATTGTGTGTTCGTTGGGTTTCTTCAGATTTTGGGATTAGGATGGTGTTACCTTCTGTGAGCCAATCATCCATTAGCTTTGTCCTCTTGGATAAGTTCATAGAATGTCGAGCGAAGTGATTGTGGAGAGCATGTATTTGCTTCAGCCAGAAGTTTGGAATTCCTTACAGGCCAGAACTCCAAAAGTTTGGCATTTTTTGAAGTTGTGTTGTTTTCTTCACCAACTGGGGGCATTTCACTTCGATGTTGTTTCTTCTTTTCCAAGTGTTGGATCCATTCCATGTTCCTGTTGTGTATTTTTGGGGTGTTTATAAATTCATCTGCCGAAATCTTCAAGTTTGTCTTTCTCAAGGGGGATTTTATACATTTTTCTTTTGTTTCCTTAGTTCGTGGTAAAATCTTTTTGGGTTATTTTCAAACATATGGTTTTGTTTTCTCCCATTGTTTACTTCATCATAGTTTTTTTTTTTAATTTCTTGCTATCATTTCTGTTTTTGGTTTGTTTTCAGCAAGCATTACCTCCAGGTCTTTGTGCCCGATTTAATGTATTAAAATTTTTTTTTTGGATTCTCTTCATTAGCTTTGAGCTTTGGTGTCCTCTTTTGAGTTGCTGCGTTTGTCCCGTTTCCTTTCTCAATTTTCTTTTTGTGTACAGAGTCAAGGCTCATTTAAGAGGGAGAACGCAGAATGGGTTAGGATGCAATAAAATTCCAGGAACAGCAGAAAGAGAAGGGGGGGAATGCCAATATCAGGGCTGAGGGACAAAATAAACGGAGACGGACAACAAGGGATGTTATCTGTGTCATTTGTCTCCGTTTCAATGGGGGTGCTTGGTCTTTGTCTATAGGGCCTGGTTTGTTCTTCTTATGGCATTGTTTGCCTGTGGCTTTTTTCTTGAATGAGTAGTGCCCCTGCAAAGCACACAGAATTGACCTCCTTCAAGGGGGATGATTTTGGTAATATTCTTCAGAGTGCTCTGTTGGTTCTCCTTTCTAATATTTTTTGTTTGTTTGTTGTTTTCTATTCCAGAGTTGTCGTCTTTCCCTGAGTGTTATCAATGTCAACTATATTTTGTTGGCCAACTCTTCTTCCACTCTATGCTGCTCATAATAATCTTCATCTCCTTCCTCTTCTCTTCTCTGGTGTGTGTGTGTGTGTGTGTGTGTGTGTGTGTGTGTGTGTGTGTGTGTGTGTGTGTGTGTGTGTGTGTGTGTTTGTTTTACGTTTGCAGAGAGTTTTTATTTGCATGTTTTGAGCATATTCTTGTTGAGTCTAAAGCCTTTTGAACACCCCTTAATACATTCTGTCTCTACTCCCTGGGATCTAACTAGTTTGTCATGGGCTTCTAATAAAATATGTTGTTAGGATTAAGTAAAGACGAAATAAACATATGAATCAGAATGAAGAACGAGTCCTGCTCGTGTAGATCCGATGAAGGATTAACCCCTGAAACGTCGGCTTCCCCATGCTTCGGACGGCAGTTAGCTTTCTTCGATCAACGTTCTGTTGATGACCTTCCATTAAACATTAAACATGTGAAGGTTTTACATTTTAAATGGAAGTTGTGACTTGTGTTGCATTTGCTTTAAAATGTCCTTCTTGTAAAGTCTGTCTCTGTCTCTGTCTCTGTCTCTGTCTCTGTCTCTCTCTCTCTCTCTCTCTCTCTCTCTCTCTCTCTCTCTCTCTCTCTCTCTCTCTCTCTCTCTCTCTCTCTCTCTCTCCCATTGATAACAAGTGTGGTGGAATCTTAATGCCTGAAGTCATGATTGTGGTGTTTTATTTTTTGTTGAGTGATACAATGTGTCAAAGAAGCTAGTACTCCACATCATTGATTTTGCCAAATGCTGAAAAAGGTCTATCAAAAAATGTAGATCATTCTTCCTCCGCTCACATTATTTTATCTTATTAATCTTTGCCAATAAAGGTTTCATGGTTTTACCACTGTTGCATTGACGGTGTCATTCGGATTTTTTAAGGGCTTCATTTCACAAGTTTCCTGCAAAACAAGTTTTGCCCTATTAATGAAACCATTACGGCAGAAAAACTGCCTCCCCAGGATCCAATTTTGGGTCGTATTCCATGGTAATGCCCTCTGGAGATATCTCACCTTCTTACCCGTATTGCTCACCTTTCATCTTGTTCACCAACTCACCTGCATCATGCACTTTCTCATCCATTTCACTAATTCTTTGAATTACTCACACAACTTGATTGTATAACCTTTGTTCCATGTAGACAAAGTTTAACAAACTTTTGTTCTCGTCTAAAACTACCATAAAATCCTTTTTATCAGCTATAAAATGCAGTTTTCACAAAACATTCCAGAAGATACACTTTACCTTATTTATTCACAGCAGCTGAAATTTAAGAAGAGAAACCATAATATCGCACAACATTCACTTGCCATAAAGAACATAAACTCAGTTCCAGCTTCACAGAGTCCAGTCAAGCAAGCAACACACACAGACATTTGCTTCTTTTTATGTTTGCCTTATTCCAGGCTGAGATTCAGGCAAATAATTGTGCAGTTCAACTTGTCCTCAGGCGACTCACTATTGTAGAGAAATGCACACCGACATGAGCACCTTGCAAATCCATTTTGGTCCTGTTTAAAGGTCGCATCCAGATTGCAATACCTCAATGGTTTCACAAAATTCGGTTAATGACCCATTAATTGCATTCGCCACCGAAGGTAGACGGAGGTTATGATTTCACCCCGATTTATTTGGCTGTCTGTGAGCAGGATAACTCAAAAAGTTGGGGACGGATTCGGATGAAATTTGGTGTACAGGTTGGGTGTGTGGCAAGGATGAATTGGTTAGATTTTGGCGAAGATCCGGATCTGGATACGAGAATTTTTTCAGTGATTCTTCACCATTGAGACATTGGGCGAAAACGATATATAGCACGATATTTCAAAACGTTGTGGACAGATTTGGACGAAATTTTGTGAGCAGGTTCAGTGTGTGACAAAGATGAACTGATTCCATTTTGCTGAAGATCCGAATTCGGATCCGATACGAGAATTTTTAAAGTGATTCTTCACCTTTGAGAGAAAAAAAACCATTTTTACAGCCATTTTTCCCTGCTGTGCAGGGGTTGGCTTTTTCTTGAGGCAATGTTTTATGGCCGGATGCCCTTCCTGACGCCAACCCTGGTTGCCTCTTACGACACACAGGGATATGGTACACCTATTCTAACCGGGGCATACACCAGGACCAGTACACTGGTACTCATTTCGCTGACCTCAGAAGGATGACAGGCTGAGTCAACCCCCTGGTGTTAATTCAGCAGCCAACAGGGCTTGAACTCAGGACCCTGGGATCCCAAGCCAACACCAGGCTTATTCTTCACCTTTGAGAGATGGGGTTAAAATGATATAGTGCTGTATAGCATGATATTTCAAAAATGTATTGGGCGCGATATGTTCTCGTGGATCAGGCATGATGTGGCGGAGGTATGCGCTCTACGGATTGCCCTTCTAGTTCTCCAAGTGATAATATACAAAATAATTGTGTTCAATGGAAAGCATACACTGAAAATTAAAATGCTAAAATATGCAAACATAACGTTAACATAATATACAGATGTACCACCTCATGTAAGAGGGTTAATATGAAACAATCTTTTGAGAGGCTGTCTTTCAATATTTATCTTGCAGAGGGAACTCAGCATCTTGAGGAGCATGGTGATGGCCGAGGACTTGTTGAACAGCAAGCGGAATCGCTGCTATTCCGAAACTGGGGCAGAGAGCTTGGTCCCAGGGAACGACGAGTGGCGCAGACACAGTTTGATGCATACGGGTACAACGCTTACCTCAGTGATCAACTCCCTTTGGACAGGCATATTCCCGACACCAGGCCTCAGAGGTATGTTTATGTCCACTATAATTAGTATTTCTTTGTGACAGATATATCAAAAGATAAGAATTTATTAGCATGCTTTTTAAGTCTTGGTTTGCTATGTGTGGCAGACAAGGCCATCTTCACACTTGACTTTCTGACTTAATCTGCTTGTGCAGTCAACATGTTGCTGTTCATGGTTCCCTCGTATTAGCGGAAAAATGTCAGGCTCATCAAACTTACTCACCTATCTATTTCCATGGTCAGTCACTGGAAGAGGCTCAGTCTCTTGACCTCCGAGCCTTACCATCACCCATGTCCTCACCTTGGCCGACCATATAACAAAGCTGGCCTCCAAAGCCAGCTGCCGACTGGGTGGGCATCCTACATCATTCCGAGTCATTCACAGCCTACAAGGCCTTTGGCCAGAGCTCAATGGAATACTGCTCTCCTCTATGAGAGAGGACCCCAGCGTCATATCTGTCTCACCTGGATTCTGTGCAATCCAAACCCCTTAACATCATTGATCTCCTGTAATGAGGCTGAAACACAAGTTCTGTTGCTCTCACATCGGAGACACGTGGGTGGCCTTTCTGTTTTTTACCATTTCGTCTCCATTTTAACTCCCTCTGCTCTCTCTCAATCCTCTGTCTCTTCCCAGCTACTCCAGGATGTATGTGTTCTTCAAGGAACCACTCCGTGTTAATCTCCCAAAATAAGGCTTTCCAATCACCTCCACTTTCCCCCTCTTTTTATCCCATTTGTGGAACTGCCTTCAATTCCACTGTTCCCTTCAGAGCTTCAAGCAAGCGGTGCAGCATCATGTCACGTTTTCCTTCATGTTATGTTTTCCCCCCATCTTTTACCTCAATCTTTTCTACCAATGTGGTCGATATAGTGGTGTAAGATGTGAGTTATTGCCTCCACCACCGAAGGTGAAGGAGGTTATGTTTTCACCCCTCTCTGTCAGTTTGTTGGGTCGCCGAAATAGGTGACCCTTATTGTCAGTAATTCTGTCTGTTTGTTTGGATGTTTGCTTGGATGTTTGTTCGATTGTCATCAGCATAATTGGTAGTAAACGTGGGCCGATTTTGACCAAACTCGGGTGATAGGTACATCTTATGACCGAGTGCTTTGGAAATTGTGATGGTTGCTAGGGACACTTTGGTTCCCTAGCAACAGCCGAAAAACCTTCAAAATCGGTACCGTTCACGCGAAATCAATTCCGAAAGCCATTATCCCACGTAGGGTTATGAAATTTGGCAGGAATGATCTACAGGTGAGGCTCTATCAAATATATTCCGGTTTTTGTGACGTATGGAATACTTTACCCGCAGCGCCCCCTATAATTAGGGTATGCGCGAAAATTGGCGAAAATTGAAGGCCCCCAAGCGACCAGGTGAGTGCATCGATACGAATGAAACTTTGCAGGTTTATGGTACTCAATGTGGACTACAACTTTGCCTGAGGACATATTGACCGATTTCGCTTTGGTCAGGGGTCAAAGGTCAATTAGTGCAAAAATCGATAATATGCGAGAGCTGGAGGTGCCTTCGCGCCAAATGCTACTCCTCCTAGGGTTATGGTCGGATGGTCATGAAAATTCACACTAATCGTCTGGAATACATTGTGCACAAACGATCGAGCCGGATTTTCGATTTAGGTCTTTGTTCACCCACAGAACCCACACGAACTTTGGGGATTTCCAATTTCAAACCGCATTTTCGGTACTTTTCATTCAAATTGATACTGAGTAATTATCAGTACATGTTTCTTTGTTTGTCTGTCTGTGTGCAGGATATCTCAAAAAGTTGTGGACGGATCCAGATTAAATTTTGTGGGCAGGTTGGGTGTGTGACATGGACGAACTGATTAGATTTTGGTGAAGATCCGGATCTGACTAGTATAATTTTTAAAGTGATTCTTCAGCATTGAGAGGATTGTGCCAAAAATGATACATAACACGATGTCTCAAAAGTTTGTGGACTGATTCGGACGAAATTACTGTAAATACAGTAATTGATTTGAAACTTCTAACCAGATTGCGGTGCCGTTGATCCTTGGCAAGCCTGCGGTCCATCTGGAGGCATGACTGGAGCATACAATGCTGACATCATCATGGGAAAAGGGGATGGAGGGGGACTATTCTATTATAATTTTTATCAGTGCAAGTCAGTCAGTCAGTCAGTCAGTGTGAGTGCCTCCTCCATAACTCCAAAACCATGGAACCTAAGGGCTCCAAACTTTTCATGCATAGTAAGGGAACTCCAACGAAGTGCATGAATGAAAACTGAGTATTTCGGTAAATTTAAACACCCCCTTTTGAAGATAATTAACAGCTGATCTTCATGAAAGGCTTATCCTTGGTCAGCCAAACTTCACCTTGCAGGGGTCTTCGTCACCATTTTGATTCGACCAACTAAAAATGCCTTGCCTTGGAAACATAATCTACTCTCTCAAGCATATAATCGATATAATTAAAGTATATAATCAAAATATGATTTCGGATTTGAGGACCTGATTTGGTGGACTAAATTAGTGTCGAAATATGGAGTGAAATATGAATATGCTAAAACATTACAGATTCTTTACTCAGCATGTAAGCATATTTATTTAAGGAAGACTATGTATGCTTCCATCTTCTCCATATTTACACAAGAATATGTGAAATTGCCAAAGCATTAAACTTAACGTTTTCTTCTTTTCTGACAATTATATTGAGTGAAGGGAAGATTAAACGAATATGCACGAAGTGTAAAGGCCGGGTCACACCTTGACGTTTTAGCCAACGTATGCCGATTTTTGAATTTTTTTTCTAAAACGCTGGCACACGTTCACTACGTTATGGGTAAGTTTTGATAACATTGAGAGCACGCTGAAAAACACTGCCATATGTCGTTGTACGCTGGCTTTAAACGTTGTACTTTTTGGTTGTCCTCAAATTTTTTCATGCTTGAAATTTCACGACGTATGCCGGCGTATGACTCACACGTTCCGCTACGCTGGCCACAAGTTGTAGGCACGGTCTGCAATCGTTGACAGACGTCAACACATGCTACTTGTAAGTTAATCATAAGTTGAGACACGCCGAGGTAATGTTTAGCATACCCGAAACTTATTTCTAACCTATGATTAACATGTTGTTGGCACGTTACGCGATCGTTGCCACACATCGACAGACGTTACTTTTAAGTTACTCATAGGCTGAAAGACGTCGGTATAATGGATCGTCCTTGCGTCAGCGTCCACGGCCACGGCCAGGACACTTATTTGCAGCATTCTTCAAACTTTTCTTCGGCATGACGAGGATGTTCACACTTCGATGTCTAGCTTGGCTATGATTTCAATTGTCCATCGGCAGCGTCTACTTAAAATAGCCGAGTTTGAGCGTTTTAACACGTTCAGAAGAAACGCTTCAAATTTCAAAACCCCAGCGTCAAAAAACAAAGGCGAGTGACAGCAATTTAAATTGTTCATTGTAAACAATGAAAATAGCTGAGTGGTACCGTTTAAAAGTCGTTGAGTGTAAAAAAAAATCGAATTGTTGAGCACAAGCGTCTACTTTCAATAGTGGAGTTTGAGCAATTTAAGGCCCGGTCATACCTTGACGTTTTAGCCAGCGATGGCAACGTATTAAAATGTATGTAAAACGCTGGCTGACGTTGAACTTTTGATGTTTTTTTAAAGATTCGGACGTATTCATAGTGACTTGGTCTCATGTATAACGCATTGGTAATGGACACAGAACGTTTCGTTGTGTTATAGATAACTTATACCAACGAATGCTGAACCTGTTGTCGGCCTACACAACCGATGCCCAACGATAGTCTAACTTAGGCATAGCGCGTTGCACGCATCGCCGACGATGTCGTGACGTAGCCTATTAAGAGGCTGACGCACAACGATTCGAATCATAACTGCCTTAGAAATGGAAGTGACAACATCGCGGTCACACCTTGGCGATCTTGCCAGCGTATGCCGACCTAAGAAAAATGTGTCTAAAACGTTGGGGCACGTCAAATACGGTATGAGTAAGTTTGGTATACGTGAGTAGAACGCTAAAGAACGCTATCATACGTCATAGTAAGTAGAGTATGTCAAGAAATTTTAAACATGTTCAAAATTTTACGATGTACTCGGCGTATGACACACGTTCCGCATGCGATGGGGATAAGTTTTACACACGATATGTGGACGCTTACACACGTCCACAAAGACTACTTATAAGCTACTCATAAGTCGAAACACGTCGCGGTAATGTCTTTTTTACGCGAAACTTATTTCTAACTTATGTTTGACGTGCTTTGAACCAATTCTTTACGTAGTCCCAACACACATCGATGTATGTAGACGTATTCCAATGACGTCTTCCAGTCGACAAAAAAAAAAAAAATTTACATGTTTCTAGGTTACAACTGCCATATAAAGACGTGTTCCCAGCGGTTTTGATAATTGGTATATAAAAATGCTGCTCATAAAAGGGGAACCCAATAGTGTTTTCGAGTCCTTTTTGAGTCTATGTCCATGTCAGCAGTAACAGTATCAGTATCAGTATCAGTATTAGTATTAGTATTAGTATTAGTAGTAGTTTGTTCATGTTGGCAGTAGTAGGTGAGTGTGAGCGGAGGGTGTGGGTTATAATGGATCGTCATTGCGTCCGCGTGTCCACGGGTAGGAGACATCTTTTCACCATTGTTCGAAGTTCTTCGCGGCTAATTTTTTATGGGGCTTTTTCAACAATGAGCTATAGCTTGTTTTTACAATTTAGGTCTATTCATAACGGGTTGGACAAATGCACAATGAACTAATAATGTGCATAGAGCGCTTTGATTACTTATAGATACGATATACCAACGAATAATTATCGTGAAGCCGGCGTTCACAAACTATGCCCAACGATAGCCAACTTATCCATATCGTGCGGCAGTTTATCTTTGCTGGTGACGTAGGGTTTGCTATTCATAGGCTGCCACTCAACGATTTAAATGGCTGCATCTCCACTATTGAAAGTAGACGTTTGCGCTCAACAATTTGATTTTTTTTTACACTCAACGACTTTTAAAGGCACCACTCAGCTATTTTCATTGTTTACAATGAACGATTTAAATTGCTGTCACTCGCCTTTGTTTTTTGACGCTGGCGCTTGGAAATTTTAATCGTTTCTATTGAACGTGCTAAGTCGCTCAAACCCCACTATTGAAAGTAGACGCTTGCGCTCAACAATTGGATTTTTTTTTACACTCAACGACTTTTAAACGGTACCACTCAACTATTTTCATTGTTTACAATGAACGATTTAAATTGCTGTCACTCGCCTTTGTTTTTTGACGCTGGGGTTTGGAAATTTGAAGCGTTTCTTCTGAACGTGTTAAAACGCTCAAACTCGACTATTTTAAATAGACGCTGCCGATGGACAATTGGAATCATAGCCAAGCTAGACATCGAAGTGTGAACATCTTCGTCATGCCGAAGAAAAGTTTGAAGAATGCTGCAAATAAGTGTCCTGGCCGTGGCCGTAGACGCTGACACAAGGACGATCCATTATACCGACGTCTTTCAGCCTATGAGTAACTTCAAAGTAACGTCTGTCGAGGTGTGGCAACGATCGCGTAACGTGCCAACAACACGTTAATCATAGGTTAGAAATAAGTTTCGGGTATGTTAAACATTACCTCGGCGTGTCTCAACTTATGATTAACTTACAAGTAGCATGTGTTGACGTCTGTCAACGATCACAGACCATGCATACAACTTGTGGCCAGCGTAGCGGAACGTGTGAGTCATACGCCGGCATACGTCGTGAAATTTCAAGCATGAAAAAATTTGAGGACAACCACAAAGTACAACGTTTAAAGCCAACGTACAACGACGTATGGCAGTGTTTTTCAGCGTGCTCTCAATGTTATCAAAACTTACCCATAACGTATTCAACGTGTGCCAGCGTTTTAGAAAAAAAATTCAAAAATCGGCATACGTTGGCTAAAACGTCAAGGTGTGACCGGGCCTTTAGCACGTTCAATAGAAACGATTAAAGTTTCCAAGCGCCAGCGTCAAAAAACAAAGGCGAGTGACAGCAATTTAAATCGTTCATTGTAAACAATGAAAATAGCTGAGTGGTACCGTTTAAAAGTCGTTGAGTGTAAAAAAAAATCAAATTGTTGAGCGCAAGCGTCTACTTTCAATAGTGGAGATGCAGCCGTTTAAATCGTTGAGTGGCAGCCTATGAATAGCAAACCCTACGTCACCGGCAAAGATAAACTGCCGCACGATATGGATAAGTTAGGCTATCGTTGGGCATAGTTTGTGAACGCCGGCTTCACGATAATTATTCGTTGGTATATCGTATCTATAAGTAATCAAAGCGCTCTATGCACATTATTAGTTCATTGTGCATTTGTCCAACCCGTTATGAATAGACCTAAATCGTAAAAACAAGCTATAGCTCATTGTTGAAAAAGCCCCATGAAAAATTAGCCGCGAAGAACTTCGAACAATGGTGAAAAGATGTCTCCTACCCGTGGACACGCGACGCAAGGACGATCCATCATAACCCACACCCTCCCCCTCACACTCACCGACTACTGCCAAAATGAACAAACTACTACTAATACTAATACTGATACTGATACTGATACTGTTACTGCTGACATGGACATCGATTCAAAAAGGACTCGAAAACACTGTTGGGTTCCCCTTTTATGAGCAGAATTTTTATATACCAATTCCCAAAACCGCTGGGAACACGTCTTTATATGGCAGTTGTAAGCTAGAAACACGTTCATTTATTTATTTTTGTCGACCGGAAGACGTCATTGGAATACGTCTGCATACGTCGATGTGTGTTGGGACTACGTAAAGAATTGGTTCAAAGCATGTCAAACATAAGTTAGAAATAAGTTTCGCGTAAAAAAGACATTACCGCGACGTGTTTCGACTTATTAGTAGCTTATAAGTAGCCTTTGTGGACGTGTGTAAGCGTCCACATATCGTGTGTAAAACTTATCCCCATCGCATGCGGAACGTGTGTCATACGCCGAGTATGTCCAAAAATTTTGAACATGTTTTAAATTTCTTGACATACTCTACTTACTATGACGTATGATAGCATACTTTAGCGTTCTACTCACGTATACCAAACTTACTCATACCGTATTTGACGTGCCCCAACGTTTTAGACACATTTTTCTTAGGTCGGCATACGCTGGCAAGATCGCCAAGGTGTGACCGCGATGTTGTCACTTCCATTTCTACGGCAGTTATGATTCGAATCGTTGTGCGTCAGCCTTTTAATAGGCTACGTCACGACATCGTCGGCGATGCGTGCAACGCACTATGCCTAAGTTAGACTATCGTTGGGCATCGGTTGTGTAGGCCGACAACAGGTTCAGCATTCGTTGGTATAAGTTATCTATAACACAACGAAACGTTGTGTGTCCGTTACCAATGCGTTATACATAAGACCAAGTCGCTATGAATACGTCCGAATCTTTAAAAAAAAAAATTCAAAAGTTCAACGTAAGCCAGCGTTTTACATACATTTTAATACGTTGCCATCGCTGGCTAAAACGTCAAGGTGTGACCCGGCCTTAACTTCATTGAGTGCAACAAATATAATTTCAAAGCAGGCGAAAGCTCCCGCAGAAATTTCCGGAGTTTGGAAGGCCAAATAAATTAGAGGATGAGAATGAATAAAGCGAACTTCCGGTTTCAGAGAGAATTGAAAAATGTTTTCAGTGGCTACAAAGCAATGCATCACCACTCCATGGCATGATGGCCGAGAGGTACCCACACTCGTTATAAGCTGTCTCGCCTGGGTTCAAATCTCAACCCAACTCTAAACTGTCATCCTGATGTTTCCCAGGCAGGGTGATTAATCAATGTGCGTGATGTTCCTTAGATGGACGTTAAACTGGGCATCGCATCTGCTGGAATTAGTTGGTGGATATTAAAGATCCCTTATGTGGTGTCCTTTGTGAAGAGTAGTGGAGCTATCTGTGGCATCCTGGACAAATTCCAAATTACTGATCTAACCTACAGGGGCACTGCATCAGCAGCACTGCCACACCCGCAGTTAATGATGTTCCTCGCAGCCTTGTGCTGAACAGAAACATTATATAGAAATTAATTATATTCCATAGAATTATATAGAAACAATTTTCTCAACTGAACATTTTTATTCATAACTAAAGAGATCAAACTAAACAGTGTTATCGTTGAAGGAGGTTTTTTTGTTTTTTTTTGTATACATTGTCAAGGCTCGTATGAGAGCTGTTACATGATGCTGACAGCAAGAGGAAGCTGACCAATGAGGTGGCAGAAATGAAGAAGCAAAAAGCATTGAATTTCACACAAAAGTAGTTAGACTGCTGATTTTGCATTTTTTAGGTTTAGTAAAAGATCAGCGTATATGTTTCATATTTTTTAATGTAAATACATATGAAAAACAAGCTCGAATGAGCTAAGATCCTTGTCCTCTTAATGATGACGTCATAAAAACGAATATGACGTCATTGTGATGTATCAGGTTTGCGATAAATTATCTGTGCTAATGCCCGGCTTGATTCCCGCAAACAAAATTCAAACAGCTTACCTAGTTTCGGAGATAATGGTATAAGCGATTTCCATAATAGCTGCGATATTATGACGTCAACTTTTTTTTCTAGGAAGAATTTCCAAAATTGGAGAAGGTTACTGCCTGCGCGTGGGCTTTCTGCATATACATGGCAAGTTTCACGAAGATCCGATGAAAACTCTGGGTTGTGAAACAAAAAATGTCAAAAAATAGGAATGACGTTATAAAATTGATATCACGTCATAGTGTGATGTATCATATGTGCGGTAATTCATCTCTGCTAATGCCCTGTTCAATTCCCGCAAACAGAATTCAAAAAGCTTACCTTGTTTCGGAGATATTTTTTTCGGCGATTTCCATTAGCGGAGATATTTTGACGTCATAACTTTTTTTCTAGGAGGAATTTTCAAAATCGGAGATGGTTACTGTCTGCGCAGGGAATTTTTACATATATGCCAAGTTTCAGAAAGTTTTGATGAAAACTGTAGGCTGTGAAACAAAAAAGTCCACAAGAACAACAACGTGAGTAAGACTTTGAGATCCTCCACGAGGATCTAATATAATGTATTGTGCACATGGTGGTGCAGGTAAGGCTGAAGGGGAGGAAGATCACCTTGTTAAAAAAGTCCATCATTTTTGGAGGTCCTAGTTGCATTTTCGCTTTTTTTATCCAAAACATTTCTTAATTATCTTATGGAAATACCATAAAATGATATACGGTGCGAACTGAGCAACGAATGGGTGAAATTCCATTGGTTGTTCAGCTCGTACTATATATCACTTTATGTTATATCATTAACGTAAATACCTAAAAGGTCATGCATTTCACTTAAAAATTCCTAAAAAAAAAAGTTCTAAAGTTTTGTCAGAAAAAAAAAATCCTTCAGTCTGTGAGAGATCTGCAACATGTGATTACTGGTGTTCTCAGGCAGAAGTGTATTAGATAAATCAAACAGAAATAAAGCAGAGCATATTGGCCCCAAATTGAACATGACAGAGCAAAAGCAAACCAAAGATCCTTGTTGGCATTTCTGGTGTGGCATCAGCATCGACCAAATTGATTTTCTTGCCTTCACAAACTAAAATAGAAATTCATGATTTCACAAAGATTGCCAATTTCGACCCATGAAACCTTTCAATTTTTTTTTACAAATCAGCAAGGATTACGAGGATACAATGGTATACAAAAGAACTCCGATGCAGGATGAGGCCATTTGGCCCATCATGCCTGCGCTACATCAACATAATATTAAATCAATCTATCAGTATAACCACTGCTGATGGAATTCTTGTTTGCTGGGTTATTTTTCTCTGCGGTAAAATGTGAAGGTGAATTGTTAATCAGTGAAACAGCCAATGATACGTGATTTTAACCAATCTTGGACTCCTTCCTGATGACCACAGTTTGCACATCAATCCTTGGCTCAAACAGATCTTCCAGACGTTATGATCAAAATTGTGTGGAGCAGAATTTTGTATTCATTGATTTTTTTTGTCATTATTGATTCATAATTACAGTGTGGAGCTTTTTTACCATACCATTGTCTTCATAATTGTCATATCAGCAGTCTTGCCTTTTTATTTTACAGCTGTGTTGGACTATGAGATCCTGTTGCCTGTTTGCTATTGTAACTGTGTGATGCAGAGTTAGCACTTCTTCCTAAATTATCATTGGTTCATTCCTCTTGTGGAAAGATAGACTGCAGTCTTTGGTGTCTTCTTGGCCAAGGTAAGTTATAAAGGTGTGTGTGTGTGGGTGTGCTTGCACATGCTTCGTGTGCTTGTATGTGCGCACACGCGTGTGCATGTGTATGTTGGGTGCTGAAGTGAAGGGTATGGATTGAACATGTGACCAAGGTGAAACTGATGTTTTGCCAGCTTATCCTGGCACCATTTTTTTTGTATACATAGACGAGGCTCGTGGAAGGGTTACTACCAGTACATTGAACGGATCAGGACACAACAAGACAAAAGGAACAGTTCAGAGAGTGGGGAAACACCAACAGTAGAATGAAAGGCCAAGATAGAGGAAGACTTGGCCAAACAATGGGTGTGGAGAGGAATGGGCAGGGGGGGAGGTGCAGGAGAGGATGCATGAGGTAGACAAGATGGATACAGAAGGAAATGCTCAGGAGGGAAAAATGGAAATTTGGAAGGAGAGATTGGGATGAGGGGGTGGGGGGGGGGTTAACAAGGGTAGAAAGGACCATGGTTTTGGATTGGGGACAATCTGAGATGGTGGTGACCAGCTGTCTTGAAGACCCGAAGGGCGGAATGAGATGGAAAATAATGCAGAAGTTGGTTCCACGGGTGGGGGAAAAGAGGAGCAAATGAGTGGAGGTGAGCAGTGATTCTGGATTACCCATACTTGTAGAATGTATGTGTATATATATATATATATATATATATATATATATATATATATATATATATATATATATATATATATATATATATATATATATATATATATATATATATATATATTTGTTGTGAAAAAATTGTTGACCGGGTCACTCCATCATATCATGGAGTATGGTAGTACTCCATGTGGAGGGATGATATGGGAGAAAAAAAAATAGCCGCCCATTCAAATGTATACACGATACACTCATAAATGCCTAACGAGTGAAGTCATAAGCATTTAAAAGCCATATCTTTTATTCTCGAGCGTTTTCTGAACTACCAAGACCTAAAAAGACACCAGAATACATCGCTAAAGTACCACGTCGGGAGATTGCTAAAACGCCAATTTTCACTTCTTGTTCTTCCCCTCTCAAAACAATGTTAAACTGTATCCCGACCTTCCTCAATAACTGCTGAAGCTATGATGATGATTCCAACATGAGAAAGTTACTTTGTGTCTGGGCGAGTGCACTCAATACAAAATTTAAAAATGTATAAAACATTAATCGTTTTATTAGGAAAATAAATTGAACCTTAATGTGGACTCAACCAAAGCATGCCAGCATCGTGAGGGGGAGGGGGGAGGGGAGGGGAGGTGGAAATTGACATTGGACAATACCATTCCAAAAGCGATACATTTCCAAACCATCCCCCAAATCAACTAAAACAAGCATGAAACTATTTAATAACATAGTTGGATTTAATCCACACCAAAATAAAATAAAATAAAAACAATAAAACATTAGGCATTTTGTTGTTGTTAGATCCTCGTGGAGGATCTCTAAGTCTTATTCACGTTGTTGTGCTTGTGGACTTTTTTGTTTCACAGCCTACGGTTTTCATCGAAACTTCCTGAAACTTGGCATATATATGTAAAAATTCCCTGCGCATACAGTAACTATTTCCGATTTTGAAAATTCCTCCGAGAAAAAAAAGTTATGACGTCAAAATATCTCCGCTAATGGAAATCGCCTAAAAAATTATCTCCGAAACTAGGCAATCTTTTTGAATTCTGTTTGCAGGAATCGAACAGGGCATTAGCAGAGATGAATTACCGCACATATGATACATCACTATGACGTCATATCAATTTTTATGACGTCATTCCTATTTTTTGACATTTTTGTTTCACAACCCAGAGTTTTCATCGGATCTTCGTGAAACTTGCCAGCTATATGCAGAAAGCCCACGCGCAGACAGTAACCTCTCTGATTTTGGAAATTCTTCCGAGAAAAAAATTAGACGTCATAATATCGCCGCTAATGGAAATTGCCTCTACCATTATCTCCGAAACTAGGCAAGCTGTTTGAAATTTGTTTGCGGGAATCAGTCCGGACATTAGCACAGATAATTTATCGCAAACCTGATACATCACAATGATGTCATATTCATTTTTATGACGTCATCATTAAGACGACGAGGATCTTAGCTCATTTGAGCTTGTTTTTAAATGATAATCGCATCATTTCGCAGATGTAGTAATCCATATAGCGGAATGAACCAAATACCATGTTGGGGGGGGTGGGGGGGAGGGGTATAATCTATATACAGTATATATATATATATATATATATACTGTATATACTGTATATATATATATATATATATTTATAGCCTGGTGTTGGCGCAGTGGTTAGGGCAGCGGCTTGGGATCCAAAAGGTCCTGAGTTCAAGCCCCGTCGGGCCACTGAATTAATACACCAGGGGGTTGACTCAGCCTGTCATCCTTCCGAGGTCGGCGAAATGAGTACCAGTATACTGGGCCGGTGTATACCCGGTCAAAATCGGTGTACCATACCCCTGTGTCGTAAGAGGCGACCAGGGTTGCGTCAGGAAGGGCATCCGGTGTAAAACATGTGCCAAATCACGATGCGGATCATACGGATGATCCGCTGTGGCGACCCCGAAAGGGAGCAGCCGAAAGAAGAAGAAGAGATATATATATATATATATATATATATATATATATATATATATATATATATATATATATATATATATATATATATATATATATATATATATATATATATATATATATATATATATATATATATATATATATATATATATATATATATATATATATATATATACGAAAAGCACGGTGAGGCGGTGAAGCCGTCCATGAAGACTATATCTATATGCCTATTAATGACGTCCTATTTGAACATTAGTTGCAGACTACACAAACGTCTATAAATTACACACTATTGTAATGTTCCTCTCACATTGAAGCTGTGTGACTATGTGTCAATTAATTACGTACTATTTGAACATCGGTTGCACCCTGACTTCACACACATACAGTATGTCTATCAATTACGTACTATTGGAATGAATGTTTCAACACTTTTGACTTCTGACATCCCTTCGACCATTGAAGACCCTCAAGACTTAAAGACCAAAAAAGACCCTGATGACCCAAAAGTCCCCAAAGACCCAGATGACCCCAAAGTCCCTGAAGACCCAAAATTCTCCAAGGATCCAAAAGACCCAGATGACCACAAAGTCCCTGAAGACCCTGATGACCCAAAAGTCCCCAAAGATGCAATAGACCCAAAAGTCCCCAAGGACACAAAAGACCCTGAAGACCCAGAGGACGAAAAAGACCCCGAGGACCCTTTAGACCCCCAAGACCAGAACACCATTTAGACCCCATGCACCCTTCAGACAGATTAGACAGCTTAGAACTTTGACCATTTGGACTACTTGGACCTTTTTATGTCACAAATAAATATAATATCACAAATATTACATATAAATTTGCACAAAATAAATGTTTGTATTATGATTGGTGTAAATCGTGACAATACAGCAAATCTGTCACGTCAATCTCTACAATGACGTGTGGAGAAGCGAGCGTCGTGAGCCGATCTCTACGAGTGTACCATCAGCCAAATTTAATAACATAGATGGATTTAATCCATACCAAAACTAGAAGGGCACTCGGGAGAGCGCATACCTCTGCCATGCAATGCCTGATCCACAAGAGCATATCGGGCCCAATACAATTTTGAAATATCATGCTATATATTGTTTTTGGCCAATCTCCCAATGGTGAAGAATCACTTTAAAAAGTAAAAAAATTCATGTGTCTGAATCTGGATTCAAATCTTCACCAAAATTGAATCTATCAATTAGTTTTTGTCATACACCCAACCAGCCCATCAAGTTTCATCTGAATCTGTTCACAACTTTTTGAGACAGTGTGATATATACACATCGGTTTAGCCCAATTTCTCATTGGTGAAGAATCACCTGAAAAATTATCAGATCTGGATCCAGATTGGGATCTTCTCCAAAATTGAATCAATTCTTCCTTGTAATAACCAGAAAGTGTCCTCCAAGTTTCGTCCAAATCCGTCTACAACTTTTTGACATATCGTGCCACATATCGTTTTTGGCCCAACCTCTCAATAGTGAAGAATCACTTTAAAAATTCTAGCAGCTGGATCCGGATGCAGATCTTCACCAAAATCTAATATGTTCATCCTTGTCACACATCCAACCTTTCCACCAAATTTCATCAAGATATGACCACAACGTTTTGAGATATCCTGCACACAATCAGACAAACAGACAAATGAAATTGCTCGTTGAGCAAGGAATTGCTGGAATAATTTTGTCCTATCTCCATGATCTCTGAAAAAACAAAAACCTGGGAATCAATTTGGTTCTTATAAGTCGATAGTGCTACTGTTTAATGAGTTATAGCACTTAGTTTGGTCATGATCATAACTTGGAAGTCAATCGGACTTGAAATGGCGTATTTATCGCAATTTTAAATTTTTGACCCCACCCCCCTGACATTCGACCCCCGACCGCTAAGAAGGGTGTTGGTGTAACACCCCAATGAGACATATGGTTGGATGCAGTATTGGAAGATGCACATTTTGGATTTGGTTTGAAGTCGATACGACCATTTTAGTGGACGTTATTGCGAAAATAAGAATTTCGGTTTTTTGGTGACCTTGACCTTTGACCTAGATTCACCAAAAACAACAAGTGTCTAAGTTGGACCATGGCCGACGTCTGTACCCAGTTTGGTCACGATCGCTGAAACGGTGTGGCTGCTACAGGGTAAACAAACACACTAACAGACAGACAGACAGACACACAGAATGACACACACAACCGACCAACATAATTGCCGAAATCCGAGGGATTCAGACAGGGGTGAAAACATCCTTCCACCTTTGGCGGCAGAGGTAATAACAAAAGATATAAAACATTAAGCATTTTATGACTTAAAAATTGCAGAAACAAGGAAAAAAAAAACTTTGAAATAAAATGTAAAAACAGAGGGATCCATCCATCCATCAGGACCATACTCTGTACAGAGTGTTGGTGCTGCCAAAGCCATCTCCTGAGATATTGGGCACAATCCTGCACAGGTCAGCACTCTGACACAGGATACTTAAATGGCTCAATCATCCCTGCAAGCTGGTACTCATTATGCCAACCTCAGAAGGATGACAGGCTGAGTCAACCCCACCTGGTTTAATTCAACAGAAAAGCAGGATTTGAACTCAGGACCCTGGGATCCCAAGTCCACTACCCGAACCATTAAGTTAACATCAGGCATATAGAAGAATGAAATCTCAAAAAAGCAACCAAACAAGGTCGGCATGACACCACATTGCGATACCACATTACGACGCCGCAATCATCTCCTTGTTTAGTATGACGATATACTTTGACGTTGTTCCATCACGATCTCACAACAAAAGTAAAATGTCAAAATATATCATCATACTAAACCAGAAGAGGATTGTGGTGTCGAATTGTGGAATCGTAATGTGGTTTCATTCTTCATTGTTCTTCTTCATCCATCACAATCCCACAACAAAAGTAAAGTGTCAAGAGATGTCATCATGCTAATCCATAAGAGGATGCCTGGTGTTGGCTTAATGGTGAGGGTGGTGTGCTTTGGATTCTAGGGTCCTGAGTTCAAATCCCGCTCAGCTGTTCAATTAATACCAGGTGGGGTTAACTCGACCTGTCATCCTTCCGAGGTCGGCAAAATGAGTGCCAGCTTGCTGGTATACTGTGTCGGAATGGCGACCCGTCCAGGATTGTGCCCAGTAGCCAAGGAGACTGCTTCGGCAGCACCAACACTCTGTACACAGTATGGTCCCAATCTCCTCCTCCTCTCATAAGAGGATTGTGGTGTCATATTGTGGAATCGTAATGTGGTGTCATTCCGACCTTGTTTGGTTGTTTTTTTTGAGATTTCATCCCTCGATGTTTTTACATTTTTTGGAAATGGTTTTTTTTCTTGTATTGATAGCACACTCTTCGGAGGCTGGATGGTAAGAAACTGATATAATGTGTGGAGAAAATGTATAGCCACACCGAGTGAAGCATGTTTACCTTTGTGTCTTGTTCGGAATTCCCTGGCAAATAAGAATGGCAGCACCGATGATTAAGGAGTAGTACATCCATTCCTCGGCTTTGGATCACCAAACACTGTGCATCATTGTTTGAAGCAATTGTCACATGTCACAATTCTAATTTCAGCCTCATCATGGTTTTGTCTTCATTCTGGACATTTCCATTCCTCACTATCCTCCTCATTTTGGTAAATGAATAGTACAAGATCACTCACATTTTCACAGCCTCCACTCAGATGCATATGTTAACCGAGTCTATGTTTGCCTCCAGCCTTCAATTTTAGATACTCTTGAGAAGCACAATGGAAGTGTTTTTTTTATTCACCTTGACAAAGAAACAGCTTCCAATCCTTTGGAACTAGCAGATTTGGTAACACATGGTATATATTTGCCATAGACCCACATTCTCTCTTTGGCTACATTTTAGGAACCACCAGGAACACATGGCCACCACGCCTATCCTGAATGTATATTGCATTTGACTGCTAATTTGTCCACAGCCTGAAAAGTGCCAGGGGGGGCAAGTTGGTCTCTGATACATTACTTACCATTGTCCATTCAGGCTTTGATCAACTCTAAGGCTGCACAAACGAATCTTTTTGATTTTACCCAGGCACGCGCACCCTGTCACTGTAAACAAAGCAACATTGTGTAAACCCGACCAGCAGCCCACACACCCTGCATAATACTGCTTCTCTCCTCTCAAGGCTCCGAGCTGATATACGTCTTTTTGATGTCTCCGGCTTTGATCCTCTTGCGACCATCCCGGCCCACCTGATGACCTCATTTCATCACAGACTAATCAGCGTGATTGCATAGTCTGTTCCCAGGTGATCATTCAGTCACACTCAGTCTTTTGCTGGGTGATCATTCATTGTCATCAGCGCAGACATGCCTGGCACTCAGGTATAGTGGCCATTCTGGTCCATCCATATATGGGATATCTACTATTATAGCTAACCAATCACATTATCCTCATGTCAGTATGGCCTCAGCTTGCTTATGTAACTTGTAGTTTTAGCTTATGTAACTGATGTAGGTTTCTCTCTGCCTCTCTGTCTCTCTGGCCATATGGCTTTGTAACAATTCTCCCACCTACTTCCCAAGATCTGTTTGTGGACCACGGGCAGGATGGTGTATTGAAGTCAAAACTGTACTTTTGCTGTACCCACCACATTCATATCTCACTCTATTTTAGTCAAAATTGTATTCACCATAACTACTATTCTTCGATCGTGCCTACCGAGTGAATCGATGGATTTATCAACAAAATAAAACAATATTCTGCGTCTAACAATACAACATCGTCACATCTTCCCTGCAACGGCAAATCATACGACTACGATAGTCGGCCCATTTATCTAACAATATTTTCGAAAACAAAATTATGTTGTATGTACAAACAACCTAATCGTAACGACTCCAATCGACTGAGGGGGAAACAGTTAGTCATCGTAACATAGGAATGTCGTAATTTCTTAATTACTTCAGTTTGGAAAGTTGTTTCATAAAAACATAATTAGATCAAAGTTTAGTTGTGAGTTGTGAGGGTTGTGAGTTTAGCAAAGGGCCCAAAGCTATGCAAATGCCTTTCGTCTTCTCTGGTTCAATTCAAACCGAAACGACCACAAAATGAAATTCTGTTTATTATACCCATTGTCACAGGCTATCGTCATTCTCAAACGTGCAGCGGAGTGACTATCCGATTGGTATAGGAAGGCAGGCAGCATGAACTCTCGGCATTGCATCTCTGAACACGAGCGAAGGAAGACGATCACAATTTGCATTGTGTCAATGAAAATTCCACAGTGTCTGCATTCCCCAGGAAGGTCATTTGGAATTTGGAATTCATGCTTGATGCTTCCACCTGTGAGGATCATTTCAGTGTGATGAACAGCATCCTTGGGTTTTCTTAACTTTCCATGCGACTTGGTGTGATCATCTTATAACTGGCTTGTTGTAGAACAAGAGACTCTTTTCTTTGTACACTTTGGAGGTGGGGCTGACGAGGAAGAGATATCTTCTTGTCGAGTCTGCTTGTTATGTTTTCTGATTTTTCCAAACATTGGCTTCTTGTTTAATCGTCTTGGAATACCGTTTTTGTTGTTGTTTCCATTACCATTTCCCTTTAACACTGGCGAGTGGCCATATGACATTGTAATTTTCATGTCTACTTCTGTCGATCTGTCTGTAGACCACAGACAGGTTGGTGTATGGAAGACATCCTTTTGATCAGGATCCATTTGCAATGGCTGGTGTAATGCATCGTCTTGGTATCATGAGAGTGAATGGGTTTTGCATGTGATGTAACCCTTTTTATTTTCTTAAAAAAAACAAACAAAAAAAACTAAATCGAGTAAGAAAGGTCCAATCAGATGACATACAACGATCTGATTGGATGCCGTGGAAAATGCCATCGAAACCAAGGCTTACAAGATAAATGGAAAATCGTGTGATGAAGCTGAATTTATGGGCCTATCACTTTGCCATTGCAGACAGGTTTGTGGTCTCTTTGTCTTTGACCGCATTCTTTCTGGTCTTGCACTCTCTGCATGCTTTGTTCCATCCACAGACACCCCCTCCCCCCACCCCAGGTTTCTGCAGCAATGCCCTTCTGGTGAAACTCCCAATATCCAGGATCACTGCTCACCTTCACTCATTCCTTCCTCTTTTTTTTTTCCCCATCTGTGGAACCAACTTGCACATTCTCTTCAATCTCATTCTCCCCTCCAGGTTCTTCAAGACAGCTGTTTACCACCATCTCAGATCATTTCCCCATCCAAAACCATGATCCTTTCTACCCTCATTAACCTCACTATCACATCAAAGCCCTCCAAATTTCCAGTTTTCCTTCCTGAGAGTTTCCTTCTGTATCCATCTTGTCTACCCCATGTGTCCTTTCCTGCCCCCAATTCCTCCCCACACCTATTGTTTTTCCGTCTCCATCTATTTTGTCTCTCAACCCTGCTGTTGGTGTCCCCTCTCTTTCTATTGTTCCTTTTCTTTTGTTGCACCCTCATTCGTTTTGTGTTCTAGCTCTTCCACGGGCCTTGACTTTGCATACAAAACAAAGAAACAATCCAGTACTGCACGGTGCAGCTGTTTATGATTTATTGAATACAGTACTGGCAACAGATGGGAAGTTTCAACCAATGAATGTGTGTAAACCCATCAGTTCATGACAGCGTCATCAGCGTCCCCACACAGGGCCAGCCTCCACTGTGCTGACACCACCTGTTGGCACAGGGAGCTCAATCAAAGAAGCCTAACCACCAAGTCTGCACAGCCTTAAGGCCAGGATAAGGTGATGAAGGTGGGACCCGGTGATCCAATGTGTGTCTGACAGTCTGCTGTATCCACATAGCTCAGCTGTCGATGCACTCAGGATGGGTTATGCCAAGCAGTGCATGCCACAGGTGGGTGTATCCATCACAATTTCAGGTAGACATACTGATTGATGGGGCTGCTGCGTGCTCCCTGATAGTCCTCCCAGATAAGTTTTTGCAAGTAAACCCGAACCACACATCCCCTCATGGAGGTGCGGGACCTGTTGGTTGTGAATCATTTAGTCTTTCATAGCTTATGCATCTTCCAGCACTGCCAACATCCTTTTCATTTTTTTCTCATATTGGGCATATAAGTGGCTTAGTGCAGGTCAGGACACTGGATTGGCAATTTCGAGGTTGTGGATGCAAATCTGGCCAAAAGCAGCAGAATTAATGCACAAGATTCAAAGCACCTGAAAATGAAGGTGGCTCAGGAGAATTACCATGGTACTCGTGGATTGGTGATGAAAGCACGTGTCTCATTAATGATCTTCAGAGGGTGGTAATTTGCTTGGTCTTGTTTGCAAGATGTATGTTTTGTGGTCGACTCAATGCACTCAGAGAAACCTGTGATTGCTCTTCATAAAAAAGAAGTGACGTCCCTAAAAAAAATCCACCTCACCAAACAAAAGTGAACAAATTCCTGCGTTTAATTTGATAGATTTTGAGAATTGTTTAAAATACGCTTTGGAAGATGTACACAGGTTATTTTCTTCCTCAAATACAGACATAATGATGGATGATGTCACAGTACACGAGGAAAGAGACTTCGTATTTGTATAATAATGGTGATGACAGAATCTTTAAGAACAGCACAAATACAAACCAAGTGTTTTGAATCAGTATGCTTACCTGCGACTGCAAAGCTTTCCATCATTGTGTCAAAGAATGCTGACACTGTAAGGGTCCATGCCCGATAGAACATGTGTGCCATTTGGAAAGGCCACATCAACCATTGCCCATTAATTGCTTTGCCACTGGCTGTAGTTTATTTAACTCAGCAGAGGTGATGTGTGAGTAAAAGGTCGAAGAGCAAAACAAATAGAACATGTTCCAGGTTAATTAAGAATCCAGTGAGCAAAATATTGACTCTACTGCCCAGCAAATTACACTGTGGATTTGCTCTAAACTCCGACTAGTTTTATGTTTTGAACACAGAACTTTCTGTACATGGAGAGTCACCGCATGGCCCTTTGTCATATAGGAAAGAGCTAAACAACCAGTACTGCAAGGATGGGGGAAAGATGGAGAACAAATGGACCAGAAAGGAGGTGTACGAGTGGGTGTAGAAAAGGTAACACCGATAAGGTATACAAATGGTGACACAGCCAGGACTAGATAAGGTATGAATAATCAGTTACAAAAGGTGACCGATTCACCTTCTACCTGAAGAGGATGGCTGGCAGGAAAATGACAGGCCATCATTAAAGCCTTGGGTTAAATAAGTTGTGTTATGATGCGTGCAGGTGCCAAAATGTGACCTTCCCTGGAGAGCTCCCGCAGTTGAGCGTTGTGTTCATCTTCATGAATGAGGCACCATCAGTCGTCCTGCGGTCCATTCGTTCAGCCATTGAGCGCACACCCTCGTACCTTCTGAAGGAGATCATTCTGGTGGACGATCACAGCGGAAGTGGTAAATCATACGAGGCTTTCTTTTCTCTTTTTCTGTCTTCTTATTGTCTGACATCAATTCCAATCGCTTCATTTTTATTTTTAAACCTCCCTGAGTCGTTGGGATGTGCTTGTAAAATACATTATCTTGAGCTGTTTGAAACTTTTTTGTAGCTCTTTTGAACAGTCACTGGGTTGAAGAGGTGATGCGATATTTCTAAAGATTTTTGAAACGCATTGTGAAGAAGAAAAATATTAAACTTGCTTTTCGAAAAATTGTATGTTTTTTAAAAAAGATTCCATTCTTCACACCAAAACTGCTATATGTGGCTTACTCAAGGTTGTTTCAACAATCTGCTAAGTTATATGTTTGTATATATACAAAGTCAAGACTTGTGGAAGAGCTAAAACACTGAATGGATCAGGACACAACAGAACAAAAGGGACAGGAGTAAAAAGGGAGGAATCACCAACAGTAGGGTTGAAGCATAAAATAGCAGGGGACTTGAACAAACTGGAAGGGCACTCGGTAGAGCGCATACCTCTGCCACATAATGCCTGACCAATAAGAACATATTGGGCCCAATAGATTTTTGAAATACCATGCTATACAGTACTAAAATGTTTTTGGCCCTATCTCTCAATGGTGAAGAATCACTTTAGAAATTAAATAATTTTCGTATCTCGATCCGGATTCGGATCTTCACCAAAATCGAATCAATTCGTCCTTGCCACACACCCAACCTGTCCACCAAATTTCGTCCAAATCCGTCTACAACTTTTTCAGATATCGTGCTATATATCATTTTTTAGCCCTATTTCTCAATGGTGAAGAATCACTGAAAACATTATCAGATCCGGATCCGGATTCATATCTTCACCAAAATTGAATGTTTTACTCATGCATATTTGTAGCCATGAATGTCCTTGTGATTGTGCCAAAACATTCACACCATGGATCAGTAGTCTAGTCTTCATCACTGTTATCAGCATCAGAGTCCTCGAGGTCTACAACCTCTTCCTCGACATCAGCGGGCTGGTTGCTGCAGGTTCGCAACTTGCACATGTCAGTGCACTTCAGGCTATTGGCAAGGCACGTGCAGTCTGGGAGTTTGCACAACCGTCCACACTTGCAGGAAAGCAGTTTCAACACTGCATCCGGTGCTGGAGAACCCTGCATCCACTCGATGGCCAGCTTCCCGTCATCATCGGTGGTCCATCCACAACCCTTGGGACTTGGAACATAGGGTTGGCATTGCAGACAGCGCCTCCAAATAGCAGCCTGGTAGTTTGCACGGAGGACGTGCATGACGAGGCAGTCTTCACATGGTGGAAGCTGACTGGACTCTATCTCTCCCCGTCTGGCACAGAAGAGTTGATGTCGGAGTTCATTGACTTTCGTGGTGTTGGTAGACGGCACGTACATGTGGCAGGTGACCTCTTGCAGCTTCTGAAAGAGCTCGGTGGATACTTCCCATGAATGACCGAGCTGACTGAAGGCCTCTTGGTAGGTCTTATCCAACTTCATTTGCTTCAAGGCGCCCATCTTTCCCCGGCCTGCAAAGGCACTGACTGTATCACAACCGGAGAACACATGCAGTCCAACCAGGGCATCACAGACACTGTCTCCCATAGATCTAGCAAGCTTGTCAATGTCGAGGAACAGTGTGCGGGTTTGCGTACCACACTTCTGATACACGGGGCATGGGATGTCCTTATTGAAGGCAAGACACAGCACGAGGACATCTGTATCTTCGGCAGT